>NC_139023.1:16574710-17019649 GCF_964662115.1 Mustela nivalis | reverse complement strand
CATCATGGCAACAAAAATACATAGCTACATATGTATAAATTAGGTTATTACTTGGTGTTGCATGAGTACCCATTTCTCTCCAAGACAATAGAAATCTGATATATTCCATTATTATCACGTGTTGTATGATAGAAAAACTGGACAGGCTTTTTTTTAATCACCTTAGGTTTAACTCTTGTATATAGTATTTACTTGGCAATATTGATTTGAATGTTTTCTTGTTAATAGCTAGGCTTTAGTGTTTTAAAACTTTTTTAAGCTTTCTAATACATACTGGTTTTTATAGCTTATTATTTGTCTTGTTATTGTGATGAGGGAGCAGGAGGCTGGCTGAGGACAGAGCAAAAGCTGGCGCCTTGCACCCCCTCTCCACCTGCCCCCCCATATGTGTGGCATTCCTCGGGTACCCCTGACTGTCATAAAATGATAAATAGTTGGCTTGCAGGGATCGCAATCCTGCAGAACAGGAATCTCCCTTGATCTACAGATGTCCTAGAGACCTAAACAGGGAGGTTACCTTATCAATAGCACAAATTTCCAGAGGCAAATAACTCTCAGTTCCTGAAGCCCTAATGTCTCCCTCCCCACCATAAACTGGAGGAGGCTGAGGTAGAGGGGAATGTAAATGACAGCAGGATCATAACACTCCACCAAGAATCTCCCAACTATCTTGATGTTAATGCCTGACCTAAAGACGACATTGATCAGGCCATAAGGGCAAGGCCTCCCCCCAGGCACCTTGTAGGCCCTCCTTAACATGTGAAAACTCTGTTGAAACCTCCCATCCCTTCCCCTCACCTTCCCCCAACCGCAAGGTATATAACATGCCTACCCTCACAACCCGGGGCAACAGCTCTTCCTGCCCACGGGTCCTGTCTTTATAAACCACCATTTTGCTTTAATAAACCACCATTTTGCACCAAAGATGTCTCAAGAATTCTTTCTTGGTCATCGGCTCCAGACCTCAGGCCACCGAACCTCACCTAGGTTCTAGAACTTCATCAATTGTATTATGCTTTTCCATTGTAATTTTCCTACCATCACTCATTTTAAAATTATTGTGATACTTTCTAATTTATTCATTTCTTCTATGTCTTAATTTTATCATATTTGTTCATTCTATAATATTGAGTCCATATTTTTAAATCTATCCTACTAGTCATATTAGATCTGAGACAGGAGAGTAATAATAAGCAAATTTCCAAAATTATTTAAGTAGAGGCTTATGATTGTAAAGAAACAGCTTCATTTTTTCCCCACTTTATTCTACTGCTTTGTTTGGTTTTATTTATTTATAGCTAGCCATTTTGCATATCTCGTCTTTAATTCTCTATACAAAGTTTTGCTTTCTCTCAAAGCATTCCTTAATTCATAGAAAACAACAGAAAACTGCAGTTCTATCTTGTACTATATAAGTGTAGATAGTCTTAACATTTTCACAGATAGCCATCCAAATACTAAGTATTTTGGAATACTCAAGTAGAAAAGAATACATTTGCAAATTTTCCATTAGATTATATGATGAAGAAACTGGGGATTGTGGGTGGGGAAACCCTGGGAAAATATGCTTAATATTTCTGGAAAATATTGTTGTATTTCACCTAGAAAATGTTCTTTTCTACAGTGATTTTAGAAGACTTAAGGTAGTTCATTTTAGGGGATGGGACTATTTTAATATATAAGGGTAAATGGAGGTTTTAGATCTTAAAAAGCTCATGTGCTCCTGTGATTCTTGTGAAGTGCCAGGGCCTGGTCAAGAGAAAAACAATAAGGGTGGCTGGGTGGCACAGGTCCTTAAGTCTTGGACTCCTGGTTTGGCTCAGGTCATGATCTCAGGGTCATAAGATCCAGCTCCACATTGACCTCTGTGCTCTCCTGAGACAACTTTAAGCAACATAGGACTTTTCTGGAGGCTACTATCCATGGTGGGTAGGAGCAAGAGGCAGAGAAGAGTGGGAGGAGAAATATATAGTTAACTTATAAATGATCAATAGGTGATAGATGGTAAATGGATACTTAGACAAAGACAAATAAACTTGGGGCACCTGGGTGGCTCAGTGGGTTAAAGCCTTTGCCTTCCATTCAGGTCATGATCCCATGGTCCTGGGATCAAGCCCCCACATCAGGCTCTCTGCTCAGCAGGGAACCTGCTTCCCTTCCTCTCTTTCTGCCTGCCTCTCTGCCTACTTGTGATCTCTGTCTGTCAAATAAATAAATAAAATCTTAAGATTTATTTGACAGACAGAGATCACAAGTAGGCAGAGAGGCAGGCAGAGAGAGAGAGAGAGAGAGAGAGAGAGAGAGAAGCAGGCTCCCTGCTGAGCAAAGAACCCAATGTGGGACTCGATCCCAGGACCCTGAGATCATGACCTGAGCTGAAGGCAGCGGCTTAACCCACTGAGCCACCCAGGCGCCCTAAATAAATAAAATCTTAAAAAAAAAAAAGATGAATAAACTCAATTTGAATATTGTAACACTAGAGGTAAAGAAAAGGAAAGAAATCTATATAGTATACTCATATACTAATCTGTGATGTTGAGAAATTTTAAATATGTCTTTTTTTGAGATATATAAAGTTTTTTTTCATATTCATGGGATATGTGGTTGGTGCTAATTTTTTTTGATGCCCATTTACATACATATGTAAAAAAATATATACTTTTAAAATGCAGAGGAATTGACGAAATTATCTTCTGTGTCCATTTGCACTTTGTGAACTCAATATAAACATCCTAAACTTCACAGAGCTACAAGATCTTCTGGAGGTTGAGGTACTGAATAAGTATTAGGAAACATTCCCACCGCCACAAGGCATGCTTTGGTCTGCAGGCACCATGCTCTTCCTAGAGGATGTTATCACAGTCCATATGCTTGTGCATGCCTGAGAAGGTGAGGTAAGGAAGGGGCTCAGGAGGAAGCAGCACATGTCTAAGCTTTGAGTTACTACAGAATTTTAACTTGAGCATAATCTTGTTGGAATAGTTTTGCCTAAGATAGGGTGAAGGAATGAGAGTAAGTCCTCTGTTAACATCCAAAACACATTGAAGAAATTGGCCTCAAATCACTCTACTAGAATGTATCAGAACATAGATTTGAAAGTAGGACCTTTTTCTGTTTCCATACTTCAGATATTGAGTTTATATGTGAATGCTTTTATCTACACTGCAAATTTGATTAAACAAACAAAAACCTATCAAGTTCAAGTCCTCCAACAACAACAAAAAGAGTTCTCCAAGAAATTCTTTGTCTCTAGACAAGGTTAAATGTTTACAATGCATACCTCAGCTAATTTTCTAGTGGTATTTAAAATATGTCATATCACTTTCCAAATATTTTTTTTGATCACCTAGGTGTTTGAACATTTTGTGTCATTTGACTGGAATGACTTTCTTACTTTGACCTTTCCTCCTTATTTGTCAGCACTCTACTGAAAATATATGCTCATTTGGAAGATTTACTTGGGATCTTTAGTCATAGTTAAGTATTTCCTCTTATGTGTTCCTGGGGAACCTTTTTATTCTACCTTTATTACAGCTTACATTAGTTTGATAGAGGTTTGGCATTTTTTTCTTCATTTAAAAGAAAATATTATTGAAAAATAGAAGATGACACACTATGGGTAAAGTGTATGATATTAAGTCAACACAAATGACAATTGGTAGACCCAAGCCCAAAGAAATTTACTTTTACCTGCAGGAAAGCATGGTGAATGAAGTGAATAAATATAAAATAATTAAGTCTATAAGAAATAATACCATGTAGTTATCATTCCCAGCTTTAGGTGATTTTTCTTTTTAAAATCAACCTATGGATTTGTATAAGAAGTCATACATTTTGCTTAGTAAATGTTTATTTAATTAAAATTAACCTATTAAAATGCTTGAGGTCAGTGCATTGACAGGAAGGAGGGCAGACATTTAAAACAGAGTTATTCTAAAATATTGGGAATATGGTCAAAATATATTATACTTTGATAGTGATATTAAAAGTATAAAAATAAATGTCTCAAAGTCATTTACATTCAAACAGGGTTATTTTCAGTGCAGTTGAAATATTCTACAGTCTTTATCTACCTTCATTCTGACAAAATACTAGTAAAACAATGTTTTTGTTGTTAATCGGATTCCTCAGATACCTTGAAATTAGGAAGGAGCTCTTGGCTTACCAATAACTATTCTACTATGTTTTTATTACAGATTAGTTGATATTCTGATTAAGTTTTAATTTTCTACATTTTTTTCAAATTTATATGAAATATAAATAATTTGAAATGTGTTTCAAGACAGTAGTCATTTATACATTTGCTTGTATAACAATAAATCTTTGGCATCTCTTATTAAGAAGAAAAATCATGATGCCTAGAATGAACAGCTGGATACTCTTTTTTCAGCCAATAATCACAAAAAGACTAATCACATATTAGACCTGAAAGCAATGGGTGTAATTATGTATTAGATATTCACATGTGTGGCTGTGGAATCTGTTAATGCATATTCCTTTGATATACTCATGCTTCTATAGATGAAACTTCCTGTGCGGGGAAACAGGCAAGACCATAGCCTAACATCTTTAAGTTTAACTTTATCAAAGGGCATTTTTAGATAGTTGAGAATTTAGCACTTGCAATAAAACTGAACAGAGAAGAGTTCCTTTGAAGGGCAAATCTCTCTTAGATATTTTATGGTTGAAATTGGCAAATGCCTATGAATTTAAGCTTTGATTTGAAATCTGATCTCAGAGAATGATTCTAGGCATATTTGAAAGTTTAATTCTCTATATGTATTCATTAATTCTTCTAATTCTGTTCAAAACTCTCTGGACTAATGTTAACCTTGATAATGTCCTTAAGCATTGGTTATTGCATCATTTTCTGATGACATATACTTGACACTAAAGTACATAACCAAGAGCAGACTCTGTGTGTGTGTGTGTGTGTGTGTGTGTGTGTGTGTTGCAATATAAAACTATAAAGATTTTATGTGTATGAGTACATACGTTTATAATTTTTAAAACTGGTTAAAAGTGACTATTAATGTTTGATGATATGCTTGGCTTGGGAGTATGTTTTATCTTTTTTATTTTCTTCATAAATAAGTATATGTTTCATTCACTAAGATTTTCACAAGCAACAACTGCTGTGTGTACTGAAATAAACCTCTTGAGATTAACTGTTTCATGAAAATCTGATACTTTGAAAAATGCGCTTAGAAAAATATCTTACTAAAAATAAATTTCAGAGCCTGGGACTCATATTTTACTTAAAAATTAAAACACTATTTTATTCCTCAAAATAAATGCATAATAACTTATAATATTTATTCTTCTTTTTCCTTGATTTTTAGAATCTCAGAATAAAATACAAAACTCTATTTTTTATCTAATACTTCCCTCACTACAGACCTCAAGTTAAACCATAATTTCTAGAATCAATAAACCTCTGTGTTTGGCATAATAAAACTAAATTAGTAAAACTTCTAAATTCCTCAGATTTTCTACAATGAGCTATTTTTGTATAATTTGCCAAAGGCAATTTTCTCTTTGTTCCCAAGGGAACACACATACTGATTTTCGACTTCAGTTTCAATAAAGTCAGCATCCTTTGTTTTTTGGAGTAGATAGGTAATGAATCATAAATTAGTGGAATCTATGTGGCCCAGTCTGTAAAGAAGCCAAGTCTTGATTTTGGCTTACTTTATGATCTTAGGGTGAGATCAAGCCTTATGTCAGGCTCTGTGCTTGGCATGGAACCTGCTCGAGATTCTTTCTCTCCCTCTCCCCTCCCCCCATCATGCATGCACATGCTCTATTTTCTTTCTTTCTTTCTTTTTTTTTTTTTAAAAGTTGACAGAGAGAGAGGGAGAGAGAGAACACAGCAAAGGGAATTGCAGGCAGAGGAAGGGGGAAAAGCAGGCTCTCCCCTGAGCAGAGCCCAACCCGGAGTGGATCTCAGGACCTTGGGATCATGACCTGAGCCAAAGGCAGACACTTAGCGAACTGAGCCCCCAGTTACTCCTCCCCACTCTAAAACAAACAAAACTAAAAAACTTAAATTATAAATAATATTTCAGGTTTTTTTAATCTCCTTTTTCATCTAAAAATTCTTGCCTTACATTTTCTCTTCATAAACACAAACCTTGGATCTTTAGGTTGTCTACAGCACACTGAGTAAAAATATATGTGACTGGTGATTAGAGTTGACTAAATTACTTCTGTATAAAGCAGGAAATAAAAGTTTAGTATGAGATTGGAATATAATTTGAAGAGTACGAAAGAAAGGAGGAGAGGGAAAGGAGAGCAGAATGGGGAATAAATGATACAAATTAAAAATATTATGTCCATAAATGTGTGAAATTGTCCATAGTCCAGTCCATTGAACAGAGAATGTATCTTTTTTGGAAATTTATTGTCAAGGGGATAAAAACAAGGCAAAATGATTCTGATAAATTGGCATAGACAGACAGAAAAATTGATTAAACCAGGTGCTTGGATGCATATAATTCAAGTGAAAATGGTATAAAAATAATATTTGATTAAATCTTATTAAAGTCCTCTTAGAAATCACAATCTTCTAAATAGCATACTTAAAATGTCACTTCTATCAAGGACTCAATTGACTTGCAAAGGATTATAAATATTTTTTTGGCACATGTAAACATATAAATGCCACATCTTTCATTTCCTGACAATTCCTTCTTCTTCAAAGTTTTCCTAATTTTGTTAAAAATAATACATCACTTGTCATACATAACTTACATTCTTGTAACTTACAGTGCTATATTTTGCTTTGTCTACAATAATTTTATCTATTTTAAAGGACAAATTCAAATTCAAATTTACTTATATGTCATGCCACATCCATGATTTGTTCACACTCTTTTTTAGGTTATTGTTCCCTTAATCATATTAAAAAGTCTTGATGTCCATTCACACTATTTTTTCCCTATGATTTTTGGCATCCAGGAACACTATACACACTAAACAAATAAGTATTAACTTGAATCTCTATAATTCTGACTGCAATAAAAACTACTGAAAGGGCTGATCAATATCTTGTTTTAAACTTTTGTTTTTATCTGTAAAGGGTAGATATTAATTAAAAAAATAAATTTCTTTCTTGACGTTATTTTTGAAGGCAAATGAAATATTTTCTATGGTAAATTAATAGTGTTTGATTAACATTTTTCTAATTTCCAATTAATATACCAAAAAGTTTCGTGGAAACATTAAAATATTTAGAAATACTGTAGAGAGAAATACAAAAATATTAACATGGATGATGAAATTTTGATTAAGAGGAACTGAAAGAAAAAAACACATTCCTTTGAGAAACACATTTCTTTTAGAAAATAAGATTTTAAGAGTAACTACAAATTATATAGCAAAATAGTTGTTGTTGATATTAAACTCTGTTAAGCTATTCTTCTTCCTACCAAATATATCTACTGGTGTTATACCTGTAAGCAAGGAAAATTCCCTGCATTTTACAGAGCTGGAGTTAGAAAAGATCAGTACAAACTTGGGAGGAAAATCTAGGATTTGAACTGTTCCATAAGTACTATTGATTATAATCTATATTAAATCAATTTGTCATATTATAAATTGATGAAAATACTTTTTTTTTTTTTTTTTTTTTGGTAACAATGGCTTATAGGAATTCAACTCTTCAATTTTTTCATCTGTTCCTAGGCACCAGTGCCTTTCTGGTTCTCAACATAACATGGTCATTCTAGATCTTGATCTTGACTTCCAGACTGACCTATGATACTGATCTTCTTGGAGCTGGATTCCAGGCTTTTTCTCTTCGCTACAACTGAATACTATTTCTTCAAGATTCCAGAGATTTTATAATCAATGTGGAATATAAGAGCAGTCTACAATTTAGGTATTAAGAAATTTGGTTAAATCTATATCTGAAGTTTAGTCTCACATTTAACACAAGGATTTTCCCTTTATGATAGTTTAGTGTCTGTATTTTACAATAGGAGTGGGGTAAGAAGTCTATCCCTTCCTTCTTCTGAAGGGAGATTGTAATCTGGCATGTTGCTCTCTGTGTGAAAGGTAACCAAATATTGGTTATTTATCCTAGGAACACTTAAATTCTAGCTACAAAATATAAGAGAGCAAAGAAAAAGCTTTAAAAAATATATTCTTGTCCCCAAAAGAAATCAAATCAGCTCCTCTTCTACAATGAAATACCTGAGATGGAAGGTCTCTCCGTATCTAGAGATTTACTACTCTAATCCAATACAACAATGTTAATTAAAACAGTGTACACCTGTACACTTTAAACTTATACAATGCTATATATCAGTAAAGCTGGGGGGTGTATATATATACTATATATTTCCCACAGGACATGATTCTGGATCATTTTTATCGGGTTTTAATTCTATTTGGTGGCCAAAGAACTTTGAAATCTGGTAAAGGAATAAGAGACCATCTAATAGGCTGAATAACTTAGAATAGCAACATCAGACCCAGACAGCTATACCGGAAGAACAGATGAGATCTCATTGGAATAGACAAGGTAGTATTGATAAGGCACGTGGAATAGGGAGGGTGCATCTGAAAAAACGTGAAGAAGCATAGCAGCAACTGGGAACTATTATGTTCTGTCAGCTGCAGATCCTTTGATAATGTCCCTGTTTTCGAATGGAAATTTAAGGGTAGACACTGTAGGTAACAGGAGGTCATGTAGTGTGTCATGATTCCTAAAATGTGCTTTCAATATTTGGGGACCTTCAAGGCCTAAAGAAAATCAGGATTTATGAATAATTTCTGTATGCTACCTCTCCCAAACCTTTGTCTTCTTCAGTTTTTCTGATTGTTCTAATAAACAAACAAAAACAAAACAAAAAACCTGCTTAGTATTTAATTATAGAACAGAAAAGCATAAAAACAGAAAACGTCACCTATAACCTGTTCACCCAGGTGCAAAGTTTGGGGATAATTTTACTTTTGGGGATAACTTTACTTTCCAGTACACTCTAAATATATTGAAGTCATAACATACATGAATGTTTTATACAATAAATTTTAGTTTTATATAATAAAAATACCTACATTAAGAAATATATTTTCTAATATTCATGGGCATAAACTATCCTTTTTGGAGTTATAAAGGTTTTACTTTCTCATGAGCTTGTTATTGTTTATTTTCTAATTTCTGTAAAATTTATTTCTGATATCTGTATAATAGGACTATGAAGACTTAACATACTTCTCAGACTATTTCTGTGAGATAATTCCTTAGAAGTAGAATTTCTGATTCAAGTACATTAATTTTTAGGGTTGGAATAAATTTGGATCATTTTTTCACTCTGCCAACTTATTCTTCTATCTGGAGGATAAAAGATTATTTTTGCTTTATACCTATAGAAACCAACCTTTTATGTATAGGTTCTTATAATTTTAAACAACTTTATTATGAAGGAAAGGTGTCATCTTTGAAAGTGGTTTCAATTTGTCCATATTTATATGCATTTGAAATCTTCGTTATTGAATTATGTATGTACATTTCTACCCATTTATATACTTAGGCTATTGTATATGTTTTTAAATATTAAGGATAGTCTCTTACTATATAATAAATAATTTTATTTTAATTTAAAATTTCATTTGGACGCTACCCCCTTTTGAGAGGCATGTACTAACAACTAAAACATCTGTAATAATATTAAAAAATTATAAACATTAACATATAGCCATGAAAATGTATTTTACATGTTTTTAATATAAATACATAATGCTAAAATCTCTTTTGTCATTCACAATTATATTTTGAAGATCTATCTATGTTGACTGAGGTAGTTTTAATTTTTAATTTTCAGCTGTATTTACTATATCACTATGCTACATTTTACACGCTTCCCAATTTTGCCATCTAAAAACAATGCTAAAATGAAGTTTAATATAAATGGAATTCCACGTTTAGATTCCTATTACTATACATAAAATACCTTTTATAGTATAACTTTGTCAGTCATTAATTTCTTAATTTTCTGTGAAACTTTTGGGGGAAATCATCTACTTTTTATATACAGCGAAAAACAGTTCAAATTTTTATATCGTCACTTATCAGCATCTCTCCAGTTGGAAAGTAAATATGAGGGGTTAAATTATTTTTCTTGGGGGACTTGACATGATATGGTTACAAAACAACTTTAGTCTCTGAAGTTCTGGGTTATGCATCCCCCTCAAAAGATATTTATGCTAATTTGGGCAACTTCTCTCAAAATTAGTGATTGGATAGGCGTTACCAATACTTCTTCTCTCACTTTCAGACTTCTTTGTTTTATTTTTACTCTCCCTCCTTTTGTTGATTCACAGTTTCTTTAGATATACTTACTCCATTAACTAATTTACAAGACCACGTCCTGATCTAATTTATGACTTATTAAGTCCCTTTATGAAGGAGAAACAAACTGGTGACACAAGTGCTTTTTTCAGGTCACAGATATGCATTCTATTACTCTTGCTTTTCACTTCTCTGTTTTGGTCCTTATACTCATTTTCCTTTAAATGTCTGCCTTTTAGTAAGGACTTGTAGACTATTCTTTCTCAAATTCCCCTAGGATCCCATTGTTTTATGCTTGAGCCAATTAATTCGTATTATCTGCTTGTTTTCTTTGTGCAGAGGGATATTTAGCTCTTTTGATAAGTTGAATTTTTTTCTCTATGAATTGTTCCACTATTAGCTCATTCTTTATTTCTCCTTCTCCATTGTAACCAAAACTAACAGTTTCTGTCTCTTTCTCAGACTCTTGGGGGTAGGAACAAGCAAGGAAAGGACAAGGCAATGCCTATTTAACTCCTGCCCAGTGAGCTCAGATGAAAAAGTTATCGCAGCTTCTTGCCAAGCTTTTACTAGAATTCATTCCAGAATTGCTTCCCTCCTTTGGCTACTACTGTTGACTGTAATTTCATATTAATCATGAATTTTCAGTTATCTATGATTTAATTCTGCTCCCATCACCATTATCCCAATTTCACTATATTTAACTGTATCTCCTTCTACTTTGGTTATCAAAAAACAGTGTGCTTTGGCATTTCTTTCTCTTTTTTTTTTAATTTATAAATAATTTCAAAATTCCTGAGTTCAATATATTTTTTGGTAACTAAAAATCTACTTAGAGTATATTTCCTCAACATGTCTTATTCTCATTTGTATCAACAGTTCTATTGGTAGAGTGCTAAACCATCTCTATACTGGAAATGCCCACATCATTGTCCTGTGATCCTATTTTTCACAAAAGTGTGAAAGTCAAGTCTTTTCTCCCCAAAGTGGAAAACCAGGCTACCATCCTTAATGACACTTCAGAATTTTTAAAATTACAAAATTAGAAAAGACTGAAAGCCTTAGTAACTTATCAAACTTCTCAGACTTAAAATAGTGTCTCTGAAATCTTGCTTTTTTGCCATATCTAAGTACTAATGCATTAGGCATGGGGAGTTCTGAATTGTTCCTTCTGTTACAACCAAAGCATATCCAGAGATAGGTAGAGCGGAATTTTGAAATTGTCCAGTAAATGGTCAAAACCTTCCTTTGAGATGAAAAGTAAAGAGAGTCTGAATAATTTAACTGTACAGAAAAAGAAAATCAAAATCAGAGTCTTTTGATCAATGTGGGAGACATGAACTCTTAACTCCAGTGGGTATTAAACAATAGGTTATGGAAAGTTTACAACCTTTTTTATATTGTTAACATGATAAGAATGACAAGACTTTCTTAATTATAAATTTAATTATTAATTTACATAATTTAATATTTTTGAGCTGGCAAATCTTATAAATAAATGACATAATAAGTCTGCCTATTTTTCTCTAGAAAATATGTATTCTTATTTTTCCTTCTTCTCCCAAACCCTGTTACCTTTTCTCTTTTCCAGCTCTTCCCAGTTGTCCAGAAAAATACATCAAGATACTAAAATACAAAGTATTTTTGCTTAAGATCAGCTTTCTCAAAATTTTCTCAGACCCTGATATGTCTGTTATTATTTTATTTTTAAATCATCTTGTTTAATCTTTTCTTTTAGTTTTTGTAGTTAAAAAAATGTTTTAAAGCAAACAAATCTAAAAAAACCATAGCTCTATGAAAATGACAACAAATTTCAGCACATAGCTCATAAGAGTCAATGAATTTCACATGAAGTGAATCTCTCCACGATAAAATAGTTTTCTTCCCTCCTCTTGAGGCCCCTGGGGTTTGTTACAAGGGGCTTTGCTGTCTATTATATCACTGTAATTGCCATATTGTAGCATTTCAGATTTATTCCTGTGGAACACTTGTCGATAAAGGCGGCCTTCATTTTCTGTTCTTTTTTTCCCTAACACTCAAAATTCAACACTAAGCCCAGAAAACAGAACAGTCAGTTTCTTCTTGTGATAATTGATGATATATAAAGAAGAACATCACAATTCCTGTTTTTTTTTTTTTTTTATTTTGTTTTTCTGACTTGAATCTTATCCATGGAGAATAAACTCCAGTGGAACAATAAAAATCTATAATAGACAAAAGATAAAAAAATGAGGTTTATGTATTTCATATGACGCACAATGTTTGTTTCTCTGTTTTTGGAGAGGAAGATCTGATCTCACCTACCTTTGGGAAGAAAACGGTGCTATGTCAATAATATTTTTGTTACTTCATTTGTGTTTGTTTGATTCTTTCTTCCTCCTAACCCCTTTAGAACTTTTTTTTCTGTACCCCATGGTGATGTGCACTAGTGCTTGTTAGTATGTGATGTTTTCTCTGCAATCCAGTTGAGCCACCACTACTAATAGAGTGAATGCTGTTTTCTTTAAGTATGTCCATAGTGTATTGCTTTTGATTATTTGCTCTTGGTTCTTAAGAGGAAGAAGCCCGAGTTACTTCCTTCTCTCAAATATGGATGGAGCTAATTCCTTCAGAAAAATTATAACTAGATGATTCTATCATTTCTTTTAGTCCTCTCTCTTCTCTGAACTTTTAAAATTATTATTTTTATAGAGATAAAATTCACTATCTAAAATTAATTCTTTTAAAGGGTGCAATTCAGTGGTTTTAGTATTATTATCATAGCATAAAGTCCATTCTATACTTTACTGTCTTTATATCAACTCTTTTTTCTGATACTCTCTTTACCAAAACATGTCATTCTGCCTTCTGGAATATTCTTAGCTAAAAAATTCTCCTGCAACTTGAGCACTTTTTCAGTATACTTTGCTTCTATCTCATTGCATTAGCTGAAATCTATCTGCTAAAAGTATAACTCCTGTTACAGCTTCCTCATTATCTTGTATCCCACCTACATTAGTGCTAGAAGATGGGGATTACATCCAATTCACTCCTGAATGTAGTTTCAGGATCATTACTGCTCTACCCTCATGTTAAAAGCATCTGTTCCTTTGAGCAGTATGCCATCTGGCTGTGCCTATTCCTCCAACTACTCAATTTTAGTCACTATTATTTTACCAAGTATATTATAACTCCCTCTCATTTACTGAAAAGTGCAGTACCTAACATGAATGAGTCTTCTCTGCTCTAAATTCAGCCATTATTCTGGTTGAGTACCACATTCAAATGGACTGTATATCCAGCACTACTCAGTATAAAAGACATTCTTATGTCCCAATGTTATACAAGCCCTCAGTGCTGTTCTCTAAATGTTTTGTTTTCAGAATTTTCTTTCTTTTCTACAGACACTATTGCAAACTTTTATTACTCTTTTCAAACATGTAGTCAAACACTTCAGTTACTCTTGGTGGAGTTCTTGTTTCAGTACTTCAAAAAGAAAAATAGAAATAAATAAAAATATTTTAACTTCTTAGTGCCACATTTAGAATAAGGCCTTGTGGCGGACTTGGGTGGCTCAGTCTGTTAACCATTTGCCTTTGGTTCAGGTTGTGATCCCAGGGTCCTGGGATTGAGCTCCATTTCAGGCTCCCTGTTCAGCTGGGAGTCTGCTTCTCCCTCTCTCACTGCCTGTCACTCTTCCTGCATGTGAGCTCTCTCTCTCTCTAACTCTCTCTCTAAAATAAATAAAATCTTAAAAAAAAAAAAAAGAATAAGGCTTCGTCAGGGTGTCTGGATGACACAGTCAGTTGAGCGTCTGACTCTTGGTTTTGGCTGTCTGATCTCAAGGTTGTGAGACAGCCCCAGGTCTGGCTCTATGCTCAGCACAGAATCTGCTTGAGTTTCTCCCTCCCTCTCTCTCTCCCCTCCCTGCTCTGCTTTCTCTCTCTCATTCACTGAAATAAATAATAAATCTTTTTTTTTTAAAGAATGAAACTTTGTCTTAATATAAGGCTTTGTCTCCTCTCCTTTCCTAACTTTTTAATGATAGTGATCCAATTTGTTATCCCAATTCTCCTATATTTTTTAATATTCCAGTTCTCTGTATTGACCTGTTTACCACATATTTTAAAAATGATTGTATGTATGAAAACTTATAAACACAAATTAAGAAAAAAAAAGCTTAAACATAAAGAGCTTGCCTCATATTCAGATACTATGTCACCAAATATTGTACTTGTTTTCCCCCTATATAGCCAAATCTTCTTGTGAATGTCGTCTACTTTTACTCTACTTCTGAAATCCACAGTCATTCCCCAAAGTAGGGAAATCTCAATTTTATTTCTGCCATATAATTTATTCATACAAGTGAATAAAGCATTATGCTTTTTCTTAGTTGAAATTGCTACAAGAGAAATATCATGGGCAGGATGACTTAAACAATAAGCTTATGTTTCACAGTTCTAGAGGCTGGAAGTCATATTCTTAGTGAAGGCCTTTTTTCTGGTTTTCTGATGACTATCTTTTCATACCCTCACATGATAGGATTAGGAGAGAGGGAGAGAGAAGCTCTCTGTGCCTCTTCTTACAAGGACATTAATATCATCATGAGAGCTCTAACCTCGTGACCTAATCACTTCTCAAATGCCCCATCATCTCCAGTTACTATCACATCAGGCATTAGGCTTTCAATATATGAATTTGTGGGAAGAGGGACAAAACAGTCCATAGCATGCTTTATCCCTCAATATGTTCTTCTTACTAGATTCAACAAAAATGTTAAAAAATGTTGGAATGCCTGGTTGGCTCAGCCTGTTAAGCTTCTGGGATTGGGCCCCATGCTGAGCATGGCGACTACTTAGGATTTTCTCTCTCTCTCCCTCTGCCCCTCCCCTGCTCTCTCTCTCAAAAGAAAAAAAAGTTTGTTTAAAAAATTGCATTTTTTGTTTATTGTATCTTACAGTAGCTTCTGAATGATCAAATCTCTCTCTTTACTTGAACCACTTTTCCATGACACTGTTTTGTTCTCTGTAACATGTCATTTCAAGGCTTAATTAAATGTCTCTTCTTCTGGCCACTAATTAAATATTTGTGGAGTTTATGTGTACTGGCTAGGACTCTCTTGTAAGATACAGAAAACTCAAATCAAATGGACTTAATTACTAGAATTGTATCCCATAGCCAAAAAATCAAGCAATAGGGCTGTTTAGGGTAAGACTTTATAATGTGCTCAAATAATGCCGTTGAGCACACTGATTATTTCCTTCACACTTTTCCATCATGATTTTTAAGTTCCACATAGGGCACTCTTACTCTAGGATCCTGAGAAAATCTGTTCAAGAGTCATATTGCTATAGTAGTAATATACCTCATGTAGACATAATACACCATCGAAAGAAAAAAAAAATATCTATTCTTGCTCAGATGGAATGAGTTCTATTTCTCAGAAGCCTCACAAATACTTTGTCACATCTCTCATTGATTATGAAAGGTAATGATCCTATGTATAAGGCAAAGGATACTTTGATGTAGCCAGAAAAAGCCCATCTTGGGGTCTTTGGATAAAGCTAAACCTAGTCAATCTATGTTGGAGAGTGAAGTATTTTTCCAGAATGCAATTATTATCAACTTTTATCTATCAAAAGGTTAAAATGTATTTGGAGGCTTATAATCTACTCTAATGACATTTTATTTTCAAAACTCTTGTTTATACTATGAATTCTATGTGGATACTACATTCATACCCAAGTTACAATGATCATCTCTATGCAGTTTATGCCCAAATCTGACAACACCTGACTCAATTTTTCTCCTGAGCTCCAGAACTCGGTATCTAGTGGATATCTTCCCAGGCATCTTTATTAGACCATATTACTGACAGATAAAACTCAATATATTAAATTTTTACTTGTACTCCAACATTTCCTTGTTCTCTGAATATCTTTGGTATTTGTTAGAGGACATTGTCTAGAGGATGTGACTACTGGCTGACCTACTAGTTTGACCTGGACAACTAGAGGCCCCTCACCTTCGCCTCTGTCATTGAAATGTACATTCTGCCCATCATTCCTACAGTGGAAGCTTTTCAAAGGACACAGCCTTGAGAGAGGAAGGTGTTGTTGAGACTATCTTAAACAGTATATGTGACTGAACCCAGTTAAAATCTTTATCTAAATGTTTAAGATTCTGGCCAGTGGGTACATAGATCTACACATTTTGTGGTCACCCCAGACAAACTTTGTCTGTAAGTTCTCTTGCTCATTAAACATGCCACCTACCAATCCGGAATAGTCTGCCCTCTTTTGGGTCTTTCCCTGCCTGCTGTGTACAGGGGTCAGTTTATGAACCAACAGAATTGATTAGATGTGCTAGAGGAATAAAATAATCTAAATTTCAGTGACTCACAGCAACAGATGTTCATTTTTCATGTTGTGCAAGGGTTACAAGTTGCTTCCGGGTCATCCTCTGAAATGCAAGTCTGCCCCAGCTTGTTTATTTTACTTCACCTGCCATTTCATTCCAGGACTCAGAATAGGAACATCTCTCATTTGAGACATGCCAATTTTTATGTCAAAAGATAAGCTCAAAGAGGGGAAATGAACCATGAACTCATGCATGGTTTTTATTTAAAGCTTCTGTTTAGACATGATGCATGTCAAATGTACTCCTATTCACATGACCAAAGCAATTTACAGGGCCAAGACCTACATTAACAGAGAGGAAGGCAAAACTGAATATTTGTAAGAATAATGCAACCTATCATAATATTCTATTTTCCCAAGATGGAAACATGGGAGTTATTTTATCTCATCTGTTATCTATATAAAGGACAAATCACTAAAATCTCTAGACTATCACGGTCCCATAGAACATTCTGTGATGATGAAAATAACTTATAGTATGTGTCCTACAATAGTGTAGCTATTAACCACATGTAGCTATTCAGACTTAAAACTTGGTAGTGTAATCAGGCATTTGAATTTTTATGTAACTTTAATTTACTTAAATTTAAAGAGCCATATGTGGAAAGTGGTTACTGCATTTGGGCAGCAAATCTCTCAACTCTATTACCTAAAAACCTCAAACCATTTTTTCTTTAATCTGCATTTTACGCTCTACTTTGTACTTACCAATATCTTCAAAATTAGGTGAAATAAACTTAATTTTGGTCACTTTTTGTTATTTCTACCACCTAGTTTACAGGATAGTTTCTAAATATTATGAGGAGGGGGTGCTGAAGTAGGGGAGGAGTATGTTAATTTTCAAGTATTTCCCTTGTAGTCATCAACTAAGTTAACATAATCTCTTCTGTGTTCTGTCATCCCTTATAGTTGTTAATTTTTTATGTGATTAAAAAAATCAAAATTTTAATGGGACACAACAGTTAAAATGTTTCTCACCTAAGAGTCTCTGTGTCTTGGCTGTGGCTTGGATGGATCTGATTGGACTCAGCTGGACTTAACTCCATGTCTTCTCCATTAAGGACCCAGGTTGTAGGAATAATGGCTACTTGGAAAGTGGTGTCTTTGTAACTTATGGCGTAGCACACCAAAATAGCACCCTGGAACATTGTCTTTTAAAGCTTTTGTTGGAAATGGGGAGTTCCATTTTGCCCCCATTCCATTGGTCAAACCACATCTCATGATAGGTCTAGAGTCAGTTGAGGCAGGGTAACATATTTTGCCTTTAGTGAACCAAGGCAAGGTTAGAAAGGGAAGAAATAAATGTGAATCAATAATAAAATTAAAAACTCAGTTTACAACCAGTAACTTCCTTTATGTGACAGAGGACAAGATATTTAGTAGATATTAAATAGATTTGTTCTTTTCTTACTCGTATAGGGCACAGAAATTTTACTGAGTGTACGATGACTTCATTACCCTGTATCCATTACCTCTCTGATCTCTGGAAGACTTCCTGGAAATCTGACCAGACACTATGACAGCATATTTTACTTTAATACCAGTACAACTAGCCCCTTTCTTCAGTTAATATAGTCTCTTCAGCCCAGAAAAGTCTTTTGATTGTTTATTCATTTCTCTGAAACAATCTGTCTAGACACCAAGTCCAAAGTCTCCCATCCGCACCGTATCCCTTCAAAGGTTTAGGTTTGGAGTACTCAATGATCAGGAAAGACACACATTTTTTTTTTTTTCTTAAATCTGTGTTCTGTTCTTCCTTTGAGGCAATGAGAACTCACCATCAGCTTGAACGCGTGGAGAAGGCAAGGAAATGCCAGCGGAAAGGAGATGGCATATCATTATTTAAAATAGTGTCAGAGGACATCTGGATGTCTCAGTCAGTTAAGCATCTGCCTTCAGCTCACATCATAATCCTGGGGTCCTGGGATGGAGTCCTGCAGCGGGCTCCCTACTCAGCAGGGATTCTGCTTGTCTCTCTGCCATTCCCCCTTCTTGTGTTCTCTCTCATGTGTGTGCTCTCTCTCTCTGATAAGTAAATAAATAATAAATAAATAAACTCTTAAAAAATAAACAAATAAAAATGGTATCGGTTCCCTCAAATAGTATCATATTTAAACATTTAGTCTTCACTTATACATGGAAAAGACAATAATCATATTGAATAAGAGTCATTTAAGAGACTGAAATGATTATTGTCATCAGATTATCATACATATAATCAGAATTATTCTGAGATTTGTAAATAAATTTTGACACGATGTAATCAAGTAAATACCAGAAAAATTAGTGTGCTCAAGTTCACACATAGGGGTAAAGGCAAAACTAGAGAGTCAGAATAATGATAGGGCAATTCATTCTCTGTAAATCTTATAATTCATTCTTCTGTAGAGATACAGGTAAAACAAACATCATTACTGACAAATGTTCTATATATTCCAGACTCTTAGCATTTAGTGACAGATTAAAATTTAAGGTTTAAAGCCTGTCTGATAATCATTACCTCAAAAATCCTCATTACCTCAAAATTAAAAGGAGATAAGTTATGCAATGTACACTTCATACCAAATCAAGGATTTTTAACAAATAATGAAACAAATAAACCCCCCCCAAACCCCACAAAACTCAGCAGAAAAGTAAAAATATTTAATTTATATATTTTAAACAAGATTTTAATAAGAAAGTCCTTTAAATTATTGATTATTTTGTATTATCTGCAAAAGAGCCAGTTATGCTTTTTTGTTATATACCACTGAGTAAAAACGTAATTTTCAAATGATTTTAAAGGGAGTTATATTCTCAATAGAACACAACAATAAGTTAAATATTTAGAGATAAGTGTGAATACTATGCACCAAATTTGACATTTTTGCTTTTTTTTTTTCCCCTAAAACAGATTTCCCAAATTGGGTTTAACGGCTTCCATTGTTAATTTTATCAAAATTATTGTCATAAGAAAAAAATAGTAGTTTTATTTTTTTTTATTAGTATCTCCTACATTCTTTAGTGTTTTCATCATCCATGTTTATTGCTAATTAAATTTTACTTTTCTTTCTTTCCTCTGCTTAGCATGAAGAAAAGAAGTTGTAGTCTGAACACTGCCTACTTACACAAAAGGAGCACTAATATGGGACAGGTAAATTGATGTTTTTTTTCTCCAATTAAATGTAAGTAGGTGATTAAACTGTATGATGTCAAATATTTCTGAAGCACTGAAATGTTTTTTTTTTAACTTTTTATTTTTTATAAACATATATTTTTATCCCCAGGGGTACAGGTCTGTGAATCACCAGGTTTACACACTTCACAGCACTCACCAAAGCACATACCCTCCCCAATGTCCATAATCCCCCCCCCTTCTCCCAAACCCCCTCCCCCCAGCAACCCTCAGTTTGTTTTGTGAGATTAAGAGTCACTTATGGTTTGTCTCCCTCCCAATCCCATCTTGTTTCATTTATTCTTCTCCTACCCACTTAAGCCTCCATGTTGCATCACCACTTCCTCATATCAGGGAGATCATATGATAGTTGTCTTTCTCTGCTTGACTTATTTCGCTAAGCATGGTATCTAAATGTGGTTTTGATTTGAATCACCTAGATGGCTAATGATGATGAACATTTTTTCATGTGTCTGTTAGCCATTTGTATATCTTCTTTGAAGAAGTGTCTGTCCATGTTTTCTGCCCATTTTTTGACATGATTATCTGTTTTGTGTGTGTTGAGTTTGAGGATTTCTTTATAGATCATGGATATCAGCCCTTTGTCTGTAGTGTCATTTGAAAATATCTTCTCCCATTCCATGGCATGAGTCTTTGTTTTGTTGACTGTGTCCTTTGCTGTGCAGAAGCTTTTGATCTTGATGAAGTCCCCTTTCTGCTTTTGTTTCCTTTGCCTTTGGAGATATAATTTGAAAGAAGTTGCTGTGGCTGTTGTCAAAGTGGTTACTGCCTATATTCTCCTCTATATTTTGATAGATTCCTGACTCACATTGAGGTCTTTTACCCATTTTGAGTTTATCTTTGTGTATGGTATAAGAGAATGGTCAAGTTTCATTCTTCTATACATAACTGTCCAATTTTTCCAGCACCATTTACTGAAGAGACAAGACTGTCATTTTTCCACTGCATATTTTTTCCTGCTTTGTCAAAGATTATATAACCACAGAGAGGAGGGTCCATATCTAAGCTCTCTACTCTATTCCATTGTTCTATGTTTCTGTTTTTGTGCCAATACCATGATGACTTGGTGATCACAGCTTTGTAGTAAAGCTTTAAGTTAGGCAATGTGATGCCCCAAGTTTTGTTTTTCTTTTTCAAAATTTCCTTAGCAATGCAGTATCTCTTCTGGTTCCATACAAATTTTAGGATTATTTGTTCCAGCTCTTTGAAAAATGCTGGTGGAATTTTGATCAGGATGGCACTGAAAGTATAGATTGCTCTGGGCAGTATTTACATTTTAACAATGTTTAGTCTTCCAATCCATGAGCATGGAATGGTCTTCCATCTTTTTGTGTCTTCTTCAATTTCTTTCATGAGTGTTCTGTAGTTTCTCGAGTACAGATCCTTTACCTCTTTGTTTAGGTTTATTCCCAGGTATGTTCTGGTTCTTGGTGCTTTAGTAAATGGAATCAATTCTCTAATTTCCTATTCTGTATTTTCATTAGTAGTATATAAGAAAGCAACTGATTTTGGTGCATTGATATTGTATTCTGCCACATTACTGAATTGTTGTATGAGTTCTAAGTAGTTTGAGGGTTGAGTCGTTTGGGTTTTCCATATAAAGTACCATGTCATATGCAAAGAGAGAGAGTTTGACTTCTTTGACAATTTGAATACATTTTATTTCTTTCTGTTGTCTGATTGCTGTTGCTAGGACTTCTAGTAATATGTTGAACAAGAGTGGCAAGATTGGGCATCCTTGTCATGTTCCTGATCTCAAAAGGGGGATTGTCAGATTTTCCCCATTGAGGATGATATTTGCTGTGGGTTTTCCAAAGATGGATTTTATGAAGTTGAGGAATGTTCCCTCTATCCCTATACTTTAAATCGTTTTAATCAGGAACGGATGCTGTATCTTGTCAAATGCTTTTTCTGCATCAATTGAAAGGACCATGTGGTTCTTCTCTCTTCTGTTATTGATTTGTTCTATCACATTGATTGATTTGTGAATATTGAACCACCCTTGCATCTCAGGGATAAATCCCACCTGGACATGGTAGATAATCTTTTTAATGTACTGTTGGATTAGCTAAGATCTTGTTAGCTAAGATCTTGCTGAGACTCTTAGCATCCATATTCATCAGTGATATTTGTCAGATATACTCCTTTTTGATGGGGTCTTTGCCTGGTTTGGGGATCAGGGTAATGCTGGTTTCATAAAAAGCATCTGGAAGTTTTCCTGCTGTTTCTATTTTTTGAAACAGTTTCAGAAGAATAGGTATTATTTCTTTTGTGAATGTTTGGTAGAATTCTCCTGGGAATCTATCAGGTCCTGGGCTCTTGTTTTTTGGGAGATTTTTGATCACTGCTTCAATCTCATTACTAGATATTGGTCTATTCAGGTTGCCAATTTCTTCCTGATTGAGTTTTGGTAATTTATAGGTTTCCAGGAATGCATCCATTTCATCTAGGTTGCTAAACATATTGGCATATAGCTGTTGATGATAATTTCTGATGATTGTTTCCATTTCCTTGGTGTTAGTCGTGATCCCTCCCTTTTCATTCATGATTTTATTAATTTGGGTCCTCATTCTTTTCTTTTGGATTAGTTTGGCCAGTGGTTTATCGAGCTTATTGATTCTTTCAAAAAACCAGCTTCTAGTATTGTTGATGTGTTCTACTATATCCCTAGTTTCTATCTCATTGATCTCTGCTCTAATCTTTATTATTTACTTTCTTGTATGTGGGGTTGGCTTAGTTTGTTGTTGATTCTCTGGTTCTTTAAGATATAAAGAGAGGTGGTGTATTCTGGATTTTTCAATTTTCTTGAGGGAGGCTTGGATGGCTATGTATTTCCCCCTGAAAACCACCTTTGCTGTATCCCATAGGTTTTAGACTGAAGTGCCTTCATTATCATTGGTTTCCATGAATTATTTAAGTTCTTCTTTGATTTCCTTGTTGATCCAAACATTCTTAAGCAAGATGGTCTTAGCTTCCAAGTGTTTGAATTCCTTCCAAACTTCTTCTTGTGGTTGAATTCCAGTTTCAAAGCAGTGTGGTCTGAGAATATGCAGGGGATAATCTCAATCTTTTGGTATCAGTTGAGTCCTGATTTGTGACCCAGTATGTGGTCTATTCTGGAGAAAGTTCCATGAGCACTCCAGAAGAATGAGTATTCTGTTTTAAGGTGGAATGTTCTGTATATATCTATGAGGTCCATCTGGCTCAATGTGTCATTCAATGCTCTTGTTTCTTTATTGATTTTCTGCTTGGATGGTCTGTCTATTACTGAGAGTGGTATGTTAATATCACCTACTATTAATGTGTTCATATCAATATGACTCTTTATCTTGATTAACAGTTGTCATGTAGTTGGCTCCTCCTATATTGGTGGCATAAATATGTACAATTGTTAGATCTTCTTGGTGGAAAGACCCTTTATGAATGATGTAGTGTCCTTCTTTATCTCTGACTACAGTCTTTAGTTTAAAATCTAAGTTATCTGTTATGGGAATCTCTACTTAATTTTTCTTTTGAGGCCCATTGGCATGAAAGATGGTTCTCCATTCCTTCACTTTCAGTCTGGGTATATCCTTAGGTTCCAAATGGGTCTCTTGTAGACAACATATAGATGGATCCTATCATTTTATCCAATCTTCAACCCTGTGACATTTTATGGGAGCTTTTAGGCTGTTCACATTAAGAGTGATTATTGAAAGATATGTTTTTATTGACATCATGTTGCCTGTGAAGTCCTCCTTGTTTCTATAGATTGTCTCTGTAAATTTCTGTTCTATGACACTCTTGGGTTCGTTCTTCTTTAATAGAACCCCCCCTTAATATTTCTTGTAGTGTTGGCTTGGTGGTCACATACTCTTTTATACCTTTCAGTGTTGGAAACTCTTTGTTTTTTCCATCCATTTGAATGTCAGCCTTGCTGGATATTCTTGGCTGTATGTTCTTCTCATTTAGTGTGCTGAATATGTCTTACCAGCCCTTTCTGGCTTGCTAGGTTTCTGTGGACAGATCTGGCATTATTCTGATGGACCTTCCTCTGTACTTAAGGAATCTCTTCCCTGTATCTGCTTTCAAAAGCTCCTGTCTAAAGTTATGATTCATCAGTTTCACAATCATGTGTCTTAAAGTCTTTCTAGATTCTATGATCTTGGGGGACAATATTTCTGCCTCTAGGAGAGGAATGTTTGTTCCATTCCCCAGATTGGGAAAATTTTCATGGAGAATTTGTTTAACTTTATCTTCTAGTCTTCTTTCTTTCTCTTCCCTCTCATGGTTCCCAATAATTCTGTCGGTTGGAATGTTTCATGACATCATTTATTTCCCTATTTCTATTTTTATGGCTTCTAAGCTGTTTTTCCAGGCCTCCTCCTGATCCTTTTTTCTCTATCAGTTTGTCCTCTAGATAACTCATTCTATCTTCTGCTTCAGTTACCCTAGCTATTAGAGAATTTTGATTAGATTGTATCTCACTGATAGCATTTTTAACTTCTTCCCTTCCTTCCTTAATTAATATGTTATTAATGTTTTTCTCCAACCTAGCCATTGCCTGGATAATTATTACCCTGATTTCCCTTCCTAACATACTGTTTATGTCCATATCCAATAGCTCTGATGGAAAGGGCACAGTCTCTGAATTGTTCTTCTGTTGGGCATTCCTCCTCCTAGTCATTTTGGCGATAGGTGGCTGAGGGGATGTGTAGCTGAATATATCAACTGTGATCCAGGCAAGTTGCACCCTAGAACACTTCTGAGCAATCAGAAGTCACCACCAAAAAGAAAGAAAAAAAGAAAAAAGAGGAAGAGAAAGGGAGAGACAGAAAAAAAAAAAAAAAAAAGAAGAAGAAGACCCATCCAGAATGGGCCCCAAAGGTAAGATTTATAAGCTATACAAACAAAGAGACCAACAAAATTATATAATAAGAAAAAAATAAAATAAAAACGAACCCAGCCAAAATGAGCCCCAACTATAAGATTTATATAATACCAAAACAAAAATAAATACACAAAAATACTGAGAGATGAAAAAGATGGGAGGGTGGTTATAAATCCTCAATGTGGGCGAGGAAGTTTATTTTGTCTTTTCCTGGGTGTATCTTGATATCTTTGTTAAAGGACTCAACTTTCCAGAAATAAAGGGAGATTAAAACTGGTTTATATATAGGGGTAGTATTGATCAGGGAAAGAAGATTACCTTGAAGCTCATCTCTATATGTATATTTAAAAAAAATAGAAAAGCAAAAGAGAAACAGGTATATGTATGAGAAAAGTTCAAGTTAAAAGGTTATTATGGAATTTGTTGTATTAACCTCTTGTTGTAATGGCAAATAGGTTAAAAAATTTAAAAAGAATGGAAATAGTAAGAACAAATTAAAAATAAAAGTAATATCTATGAAATTTGCAGGTTTTAGGGCAATACTGAAAGCTTAATATCTTCTTTTCCCCTGATATTGGGGTTTTACAGTTTTATGGGGACCTGGGGGTGGATTTCCTCTCATTATTTTGGCTGGCTTTCTGGGGGAGGAGCCTTCCGTGTTGTTTTTCAGTCAGTCTTGCTTGGGTTGAGACCTCCTGTTCCTTATCAAGGGGCTGGGATCTATGGAAACCAGTTTTTCAGGCTTTTCTTCTCTGGAGGTTTTTGTTCATTGGTGGCTTTTTTTGGCTTTTCAGAGGTTTAGTGGAAAGCAAACTGCACCCAGACTTCCATCTCAGAAAGAAGTTTCAGTCTGGTCACTTCTGGGTGGTCCAGAACATATAGACTCCCCCTCTGCAAACTCTGCTGAGCCAATCAATCTCCCACAGGCAGTGCATGTCCTTAGCCACTGTCTAGGGACATGTACTGCCTGAGACAGTGGCTCAGGCACTGAGCTTGTTTTGACAAACTGCTTGTCTCTGTACCACCAGGGTATTAAAACCAGGAGCAATATTGGTCTAGGGAGCCTGCTTCCTGTGCTTATCTTTGCTGGGACTGCTGTCTGGGGTCCACACTGCTTGAGACCTAAACAGAGAGAGCATGCTGAGAGTTTCAAGCCTGGGCTGAGAGTCCTAGAGACCACTAGCTAGCACTCACATGGAGCTCTCTCAGGGGAGGTTGGGGAGCGTGGTTCAGGCCCTGGTCATGCAGTGTGCATACAGAGTGCAAAAGGTTGTGGTTCTAGAGAGCACCAGCTGGCGTCCACACCAGACTCTCTCAGGAAGGCCAGCAGCTAAGGGACGATGGTCTGGAGGCTTTGCCACACTCTCTCTGGCACAGGTGGTCGCTGGCAGTGGCTATCCTGGGACCATGTTTTTAGGCCTGTGCCTGTGACCACCCAATTCTACCAGTTGTGCCTTAAGATCTTTTGCTCCTTTTTAGTGCTTTTAACCAGACTCCAAGTTAATGCTGGTCCCCAATCACAGAGTACTCTCGTATTGAGGTATTACTTTCTAATGGGTCACTTCTGGTGGCTCCCTCCCCCTTCTCTTTATCCTCTGATATCAGTCCAATTCCCACTCCACTTTACTCACCACCGGAGTCTTCTGCCCCTATAGAGGTCTGGAAGTATATAATTCTACACCTCAGGCTGATTTCATGGGCATTCAGAGTGTTCTGGTAGATAATTAGCTCATTTTATGAGACTGTTCCACCATTTTGAGACTGTTCTCAGCCATTTTGTCCCTGCCTCCATTTGTTTTGTTTCTTAAATTACATAAAAGGAAGAGATAATGATTATTGGTAGGGATGTGGAAGAAAAAAATATCCTTGTGCACTGTTAGTGGGAATATATATTGATGCAACCACTCTGGAAAACAGGGTGAAGTTTCCTCAGAAAATTAGATACAGAAATATCATATTATCTAGTAATTCCACTACTGGGTATATATTTTAAAAAAATCGCTCAAACACAAATTTGAAAAGATATATGCTTGTCGCAACATTATTTACAATGGTCAAGATATGGAAACAAACAAAGTGTGCATCAATAAAGTATCTGACTTACATTTAAAAGGTGGCTGTAGTTGCTATATCACTGTTGGTTGTGGGTGCATGGAAAGGAGCTAGAGAAAATGAGAAGGAGAAACAAAAGTTTGAAGATTATTGTAAGAATCCACATGACTGTAACAGTGGATTCAGTAGGGTGGTAGCATTGAATATGGTAAGAAATGAAAGGATATTTGATGTCTTTTTAAGAACTAAAAGAAATTTCTGATTGAATTTTCAAATGGATGTATAAAGAAAAATCAAAGACAAATTGAGGCTTTTTCAACAACTCAATTAGAAAACTAAAGATGCCTTTTACTAACATAGTGAAGACTATATCAGAAGACACTTTAGAGGGAATATTAGGAGCTCAATATTAAAAATATTATTTTTATGATGCCTCTTAAGTATCCAAGTGGAAATATTAGGAGGGCAACTAGATTCAGCTATCTGGAATGCAGGGATAAAAGTGGTATATATATCTAAGGCTCAGTACATAGATGATATTTAAACCTTAATTACTAAAGGAAAGTGAATATGAATACAAAAGATAAGAAAAATGAGGATGGAATCTTAGAATACTCAAAGATTTAGAAAACAGGGAGATGAGAAAAATATGACTAGAAAGATGAAGGAAGTAGTTTCTTAATTAAAACTAGTAATGCAGAAAAGTAATCAAGTTGGAACACTAGTGATCTAGGAGAAAAATCGGTAATGTGGTATCCTAAAATCAAGTAAAAAGAGTTTTAAGAAATTATTTATTCATTCTAGATATTAGTTCTTAGATATGTGGCTTGCAAATAATTTTTCTAAAATATTTTTTCATTCTCATATCTCTATCTTTTTAAAATTAAATCTTCCCTTTTTTCCTCTCCTTTTCTTTCTGTGCTTATTTGTTACGAGATTCAGTTCACCATTATTGCTTTTGGTGTCAGGGTTAAGAACTCTGACTAGCATTTTATCTCCAAGATTTTTTCTTACATTTTCTCCTATAAGTTTTATCATTTTACATTCTACATTAAAGTCTATGACTGACTTTGATTTTTCCTCTGTGATCCACTCACTGTGGTTCCATTTGTTGAAAAGGCTATTCTTCTTTTAAATGACTCCTGTCAAAAATTTTATGAATGTATTTGTATGAATCTATCTGTATTCTTTATTTGGTTTCATTGATTTGTCTGTGTATCTCTCCACCCATACTATATATTCTGTATGATAAGCTACACAGTTGGCTTTAATATCGGGCAAGTTGATTCCTCCTCCTTTATTTATTTATTTTTTTTCAAAATTGTTTTAGCTTTTGTAGGTTCTTTACTTTTACATCTAAATTTAAGAATAAGCTTTTCTGTGTCTGTGCAACATAAACCTTGTTGGGATTTTGAAAGTAATTATATCAAAACTATAGGCCAGTTGGGGACAGTTGATCTCTTCAATGTGTTAAGTTTATCAACTCACAAATACAGTATGTCTCTCTATTTGCTTAATTATTCACTGATTTTTTCATTAGCAATTTGTAATTTTCATAACACATGTATATATTAGATTTATACCTAAGTATTTTGTTTTTAAGCACAATAGTAAACAGTATTTCATTTATATTTTGATTTCAACGTGTTCATTGTTAACATACAGAAATATGCAAAATTATGTGTTGATCTTGTATTCTGTGACTTTTCTGAAACTGCTATTAGTTCTAGGAGAATTTTGTGGGTTTTTTATTGCTTTTAGTTGTAGTTTTTCTGGGATTTCATGCAAATAAAATTTCATCATGTCAGCAAATATGATTTTATCATTTCCTTTTTTTTTAAAGGATCTCCATGCCTTTTATTTCTTTTTCTTGTTTTATTACAATGGTTAGAACATGGTAACTGTTTCAATAATGATGGACTTACAAAATCCATGTTGCTAAGCCAACATTAATCTCAATTCCTGCTGCTATGGTCACTTTATTAATTGGATAAGAACAAAGGTGTCTGATTGCCATCCACAGTTCAGTCATTGTGTTTATGTGATCACTAATCCTCTCTTCTCCTGAGGTTGATCTTTGGTACACATTCAGTTGGGGTACAGGTAATCTTACACTTCTTCCTAAACTGTCTTGTAGCTGATTTTCTAATTGTGTTAACCTGACTTTTGGATAAATTAGTCAAAGTGTTAGTTATTGCCCATGAACTGATAACTCCTACCTCTGGATTTCTTTTCTTCCAGAAAAAATGAAAAAGACAGTCTTCTCAAACTACTTTGAGAGCATTTTCATTCACTATTGTTCTTTAGAGCCACTCCTAAGTGGTGTAGTAATGAGGCAGCTGTCTCCTTTCACACATACAACATATTCTGTATTACCATCTGTAGGCTACAATTGCATTGTTACTTCCCAGTAAATTGATCACAGTGAACTTCCCATGAGACCATAAAGAAAACTGAGAAAGGAAGAAATGTAGGAAAAATAGGAATTATTTGAATAAGAGCTAATCATTCATTCAACTTACTTGTATCTTTAGGACTTGTTCTAGCCTTATATTGTACATACCACTTCCATTTAATGATAGAATACTTCCGTGTACACCAGCACTTATGGTGTTATGTCAGATAACATCACAGTTCATAATGGGAAACTGTTTTCATGATAACATCTGATTCATGGTCAAGTGCTCAGCCTCTTCTAAGGCCCAGGAGCAAGAGTCATATTCCATTTCTTTAAAAAAAAAAGGAACTTTTGTTTAATCTTTGTGACAGTAGCAAATAAAACTTATGTATATGTTGCATGCAGACTGTAAAGAGGGCCACTAGTGTTCATACTTTGTTTTTCTTTATTCTTTTTTCTTTTTTTTTTCCCTGACTGGTAGGCTAGGAGAGGCCAGATGCAGAATTGTCCCTTACCTTTAAAGGATATCTTGACATGCATTAGATAACTGGACTGCTAGAAATTTCACTGAGTTATGAGGATCCTGAATTTTCAATATACCTTAATAAGGTATAAAAATTAAAAAATAAATAGAAAAACTAATATTTTCTGCTTAACAGGTCTATTCAGCATGTTATATTAAATGTCATAGACTCGTGTATGCCCTGTGGAGTGAGGAGGCTAGACAAGATTATGAAGTAGAGCTGGAGAACAGGGCCCTGAAAATAAATGGATAACTTTGATGGTGTTTGTTAATAGGTATAGGGAAAAATGAATTCCCAGTCCACAGCTGCTTACACCAGGGGATGTTTTGATGTGCAACAGCAAAGAAACCACATCTGGTAGAGAAGTTGAATTTAAAGTCATAATTAAATTAAATTGTAATAATTAAATCATAATAATTCTCTTCCTTAGCCAGTTTTCTGTATACTCCAAATGGGCAAATTGGATAGAAATATGGAAGTAATCACCACTTCTGCATCTCTTAAGTTATTGATGGTGACACTATTTTCTGGAAGCTCTCAAGACTATTATATGTTTTTGGTTTACTGCTTTGGAAGATCAAGGTAGTAATCAAAGCTTACAGTTGGGCTTTCTTACCATAATAAGTGTTCAGAGGTAGGATATCAGTTTAGGGATTGCCAATTGCTTTTTATGTTACAACTGTGCATTCCAGAAATAGAAAATAACCACAGGATCATTTCAAAGACTGAGTGTACCCTCTGTAAGACAGATTCTTACTAAAATCCATTCATCATCTGACCTTCATATGTCTTTAATCTGACTGATGCACCATAGTGGCATTCGTGTGCCAGGAATTGGTGTCACTTCAGAACCATGTCCACTACTCCCTGAATATCTAGCTATTTCTCACTCTTTCAGGTACACCCATCCTGGTAAATGAGAATTTTCTTGTGCCATGTCTGGCCTGCAAAGAAGAGCCACTACAAAGCTCTGAAAGCTTCAATGGAAAGTATATAAAAGTCTGATTCATGAATAAGGGAAAAGTTAAGAACTGATAAAGGGAAATAAAAGATAAGTAAATAGTTATTTAAGCTGCACAAACTCATGGCCTACTTTATCTAAAACACAGCCTTGCTAGCACAAGGTTAATTTTAAAGTAACAAGTATAGTAAAATAATTTTGTTGCAAGTGGTTTAATATTTCACTAGCAAAACACCATGTATCTAAATAGTATATTTTATTTATGTGGCTTGATTTTAGAACTGATGGAAAGTTAGTGATCCTACTATATATTGTGCATTTCCTAAAGTGCATAGGGAATAAAAGTGTGAAAGAGTCAGAAGAATTTGTTAGTATAATTGATAAAGGACCACAATAAATTTCCCTCAAGCTAAATTGTCTAATATTACAACAAGTGTCACATTACTGGTTGTCAGAGATTTATAGGTGACAAGACTGTGTTATGACTTTTTCACCCCTACATGCTTTCTATCTGAAGCTGCCTACATAGTTCACTATAGTCACAGGAGGAAGACTGCTCTTTTTTACTCAAGTATGTGGCAGGAATTGTCATTTGCCTGTTGGGTATGCTGTGCATTATTTATTACCTGCATTCCTATCTCAATTTGAAGTTATTTAAGGTAGTCTCTCATGTCTCCATATTATTATTTAATTTTATATCTTAATGTCCTGAAACTGGATATTCATGGTCTGATGCCCTTTATAAACTGTACAAAATGAAACCTATGCTGAACTGGCATACTTTTCATCAGTCACAGTATTGGAGAAATGGGTTGAAGTGCTCACCAGTCTTCTGGCTCATGATTCAAGCACAGCTGTTCAATATCAGTGTCATAATTGTTTATCTCTCATTCACCAAGTTTCCACAGTGCTCCACATGTTTGTTTGTTTGTTTGTTTGTTTGTTTCCAATTCAGTCATTCTATTTTTCATCATGCCAAAACAATGTGTAAGGTGAAGAGAAAGTTGTAGATACACAACAATTATATCATGAATACAGAACCCCCAGTGTGAACAAAGGAAAAGATCTCTTACTTTTAACAGACGGGATTAGGAATTTCATGAAAGCATTAAATCATTTTAGATTGGAAGTTATTTTTTACTTTCAACTTGCTCCTAAATCATTATATATGACTCCTGAGTTACTATCTAGCTACCACTTGTAAGGTTTTTGTTTTGTTTTGTTTTGTTGTTGTTTGTTTGTTTGTTTGTTTTTTCAAAGGAAGATCCTGGTAAAATTGTGAAATAAGTAGTTTTACTTACTATTTAGTCTCATCTATCCAAAATTCTAATGTTATTTTGCCAAGGATTCCCTTTTGTGTATGTTCTTAGAGTCTATTTCTCTGATCTGGATCCCATTTATTCTTATGGAATCACAACCCATTAAATATCTTAGAGCTTGTTTGACAAACCTCTTTTGTTCTGTACCTCATCATTACTTAAAAAAGGTTTAATTTCCACAATTTTGAAGTAAATAAAATAGTATTAACAATTTCCACAGCAAAAAAAGTACGTTTTCTAAACTCCCTTTACCCACAATATGTCCTTATATCTACGTGTGTGCTTCTCGAGAGAGTGAACTGCATTCACTGAGTCAATTTTTTCATCTCTGATTTGCTCCTCAACATTTTACCTTCATTATGCCCCACCCATGGCTATCATGACTAAGGTGACTTTGACCCCTGTGGTTACAACTGACATAACTGATGGAAAGGAAAAGCATTTATTCAGTCATTTCCTTGTTAGTGATCCTGCTATATATTGTGACTAAACATTCTCCTAAACAATGTTATTGACTTCCTTGACATCAACCCTCTTCTGAATTCTCCAGCTATCTCACTGGTAGGTGACTACTATCATTTACTGACTTCTCTCTTAAGTGCTATTTCTGTCCTGTGTTGTACACATACTGTGATGAACTCATACTCTCATAACTTCAACCAACAGCTGTTCTGCTTATGTCTCCAAACTGGGTTTTTAGGCCACTGATACTATTGGGCTCTAGCTCAGTGTATTCCATTGCCTTCTAGATTTTGATCTGGAGACCTGTCCTGGTCCAGCATTTCTTGTAACTGGGTGAGTAATTTTGCCTAATTGACATTTAGTTAACAAACACTTTGGCTCTCACATTTGTCAATATCATCCATCTCAATGTATCAGTAATAATGGTGATAATGGCATCCCCTTCTTTTATCTTTTGTTTGATCTCTCAAGTTATTCATGAACCATAGGGCCCCTTTAGAACACTAACACAATGAAGAAGTCATTGTGGTCTCAGACTAAGTTCTTCCTATCTTTCTGTTCTAGACCCTGCACTACATGGCTTTTATCCTCAAGGTCAACGTAAGGGTAATGCATTTCCAGAAATTTCTTTTAAATTTCCAGTACAGAAATGGAATGTCAGCATGAACATGGACCTTTGTGTCATGAAAATCACAGTTTTACTTCTACTTTATCCAGAACTTGCTCCACAGGCACCTCCAGCTTCCAGGAAGTCTGAGAAAGAGATTTTACACATTGATGGCCTGAACAAATAAGATCCACATTAGAAAAAAAAATAAACATAAAAAACAGGAGAAGGAAAAATATTGTATATGTTACCCTGTATGTTGCCTATACAATATCGTATCGTTTATTATTCTACAGGCAGAATGAATATTATATACATAGCAACACATGTAAACTCCAAACCCTAAAAATACTTATCCACTTGTAAGTTATTGAATTCACCAAATATTTGTATCCTTGTGACTCCTTATATGATCTTTTATCTTTCTGTAAAGTCCACTCACGTTCAATTTACCTATCTTGTGAGATTTTACCAGGCAATTTCTCCTTCCTAAAATTTAGTTTATCTCAGATTATGGTAGGGGTCTTTCCTAAGAAATTTCCTAGAACACTGTGCTTGGTTCATCTTAGTAATTATCACATGAAATGGTCAATATTTGCTTGGAAATGGAAGATGCTCTCTAGATGTGCATTTTCCCGTTTGCATGCCTAAAGAGCTTATATACTCTAAAAATTCTAAGATTTTTTTTTTAATAGCATTCCTCTAAGACCATAAACTTTAAATAAGGGAAGTAATAATAATGTATCAATCTTTGGGGTACATGTAGCACACACTGATTTGGATTCTGTTGTACCCCCTATCAGTCAGGTCTGCTGGCTTATAATATGCTTTAAGAGATATTATCTAGCTATAATCCCTTAACATAAAGAAGTGATCCTAGTGGTAAAAGTATCCCTTTTAAATCAGTAGAAAAATAACTTGAATGTATCTGACTTTCTAGAGTGCTTAAATCACAATATAGATGTCTTGAATTTCAGTGATACATAGAGTTCACCTGAAATCGAGTGATTAGACTATTGGAGAGATAAAGCAATGAGAACAAGGATATGCATGTGTGAGAAATTGGAAATGAAATGCTTCTGAAGAATATGCTCCTTTTAGGTCTCCCATCCTCACATTTTCCAAATTATCTCTGTTGGATATTCTAATTTTTGAACTGATCCAATCCCTTCTTCTGGCTTTTTCATTCAATAGCTTTGCCACCACTGGTGAATTAGTTAACATCTCCTTGCCTCCCTTATGTTATCTGTGAAATCAAAACAAACTGAGGGTTGCTGGGGGGAGGGGGTTTGGGAGAAGGGGGTGGGATTATGGACATTGGGGAGGGTATGTGCTTTGGTGAGTGCTATGAAGTATGTAAACCTGGTGATTCACAGACCTGTACCCCTGGGGATAAAAATATATGTTTATAAAAAATAAAAAATAAAAAAAAATAATTGTGTATGTCTGGTAAGTTTGTTGTGACTATTAATTCGGTTAGCCTCTTAAAATGTTAACACCAGTGCCTCATACATGATGAGTGTTGGCTAATAGTGTTTTTATTCTTACTTGATTTTAGAGATTATGAAAAAAACAATAGAGACACATATGATATCAAAGTAAAGTGTATGTGTTTTTTTTTTTAATTTAAATTTAATTAGCGAGCGCCTGGGTGGCTCAGTGGGTTAAAGCCTCTGCCTTCAGCTCAGGTCGTGATCCCAGGTCCTGGAATCGAGCCCTGCATCGGGCTCTCTGCTCAGCGGGGAGACTGCTTCCCTTCCCCTCTCTCTCTCTGCCTGCCTCTCTGGCTACTTGTTATCTCTGTCTGTCAAATAATAAATTTTAAAAAAATTAATTAGCCAACATATATTACATCATCAGTTTCAGACATAGTGTTCAATAACACCCAGTGCTCAGCACATCATGTGCCCTCCTTAATGCCCATCACCCAATTTCCCACCCTCCCACCTATCTCCCCTCTAGCAACTCCCAGTTGGCTTCCTATAGTTAAGAGTTTCTCATGGTTGTTCTCCCTCTGATGACGTCCCATTCAGTTTTCCCTCCCTTCCTCTATGATCCTTTGTGTCGTTTCTTTTATTCCACATATGAGTGACACCATATGATATTGGTCTTCACTGATTAATTTATTTCACTCAACATAATACCCTCCAGTTCTATCCATGCTGATGTAAATAATAAGTATTCCTTTTTGATGGCTGAGTAGTATTCCAGTGTGTGTGTTTGGGTGTCTCTGTGTGTATACCACATCTTCCTTATCCATTCATCTGTTGATGAACATCCAGTTTGGCTATCGTGGACGTTGCTCCTATAAACACTGGGGTGTCTTATAGTGAAATACTAGTATTAACAGTGTATTAGTTCATGAAGATTTCATGATATGAGATATCTTTGATGTGGAGATAAACTTAATCCTAGCTAAAAATAAGAATTGAGTATATGTGCCTTTTAAAGTTTTGCCATAAACATTTTGATTTTGTTTTTGTTTTATTTTATTTTATTTAAAGATTTTATTTATTTATTTAACAGAGAGAGAGCACAAGCAGGCAGCGAGGCAGGCAGAGAGGAGGAAGCAGGCTCCCGGCTGAGAAGAGAGCCCGATTCGGGGCTCGATCCCAGGACCCTGGGATCATGACCTGAGCCGAAGGCAGAGGCTTTAATCCACTGAGCCACCCAGGTGCCCCTTGTTTTTGTTTTAATTTTGGTTTGTTTTTGTTTTCATGAATTGAGAAGTTTATAAGGTTGCATTTATATCAAGAAAGATTAGTTCTTCATATAGATTTAGGCATTCTATGGACCTGAGTTTAAGATCTGGTTAGGGTTATTAGCTACATGTCCCTAGGGAAGTCACTGAACCTTTGTCAACCTTATTTGCAAAATAGAGATAACCCCACCTTCTTTGTTTTCATGAGAATTTTTGTGAAGAATAACTAAAATAACATATATAAAGTACTTAGAACTGTTCATGGCACATAGTAAAGACATAATAAGTTTGTAAACGTAACAATTCTTATCAAAATTTAACAAGCACATAGGAAAACTATAAATAACTAGAAGGTGATTTATCAGTTTCAATTAATTATAATTACAACCATTATTGCTTAGGAAATTATTGTTTCAAATCTTCTAATTAATAAAGTCTCTTTAAAAATAAACATATTTGGAAAAACAAAATCGGATGAGTAATTATTAATCATAGTCTCTGAAAAGGGGGTCTTAGTTTTATGGCAAAAATATTAATTAATCAACACTGATAAACTAATGTTTTTGTTTCCTCAAAGAGATAAACATTTACCCAAGTTTGGGCAGAGCGAGTCCTTAAAAGCAGACATTCATCCTTTGAAAAATGTTTGACTGTTTCATGCCTTTCTCATGGAAACCCTTATTTCTATGTCAGTGCTTCACTGTGCATGAAATAATAATGCAAAAGGTATAGTAGGGAGTAGTTTTAGGATTTACACCTGTGGAAATGAGAGGCAGAAGACTAGCCTAAGCAAAGAGAGATTGAGCTCTTTTGCAGTCCTAAAGGGAAGCTTAGACAATCCTACAGACTAACCTGGAGCATGAATTGCCCTTCAGATTTGCCCAAATTGATTCAAGAGAGACACATTTTTACTGTCATGTGAAGAAGTCTTTGGATGTGGGCTGCCCTGGGAAGGGATTGTGACTAATTGTGAGGCAGTGCTCTTAGACTGAGGCAATTCCCAAAGTGGAGTCACAACCACAAGATACCTGCAACCACAATCCCAGTAGGTGTGTAATGAAATCTTTTTTTAGGAACTTCCAAGTAGTGCATCACAGCATCTTACAGAGGGGTCATGGCAGACAATGGCAGAATACTTACCCTATTATTACAATAGGTGTCACTTAAACAAAATATAGCCCCAAACATAACTATTCTCCTGCTATCTTTACTAGAAAAGATGAATATAGCCCAAAAGCTCTAGCAATGCATTTAATATTCTAGCATGTTCTTTTTTAATCCCATCAATGAATAGTGTCCAAAACAGTTTGAATTTACATGAGAAGGAAATGAGTTTACATATCATGTGGTCCCAGTACTAAGTTAATTTCTCTACCATTTGTCAAAATTGGTTTGAAAAGATCACGATAAGGTCGATATATAATAACTAATATGCTGATGACCTTAATCCTTGCCTTTTTTCACATATATTTATATAAAATTATTTTATGAACAGGAACTCATTATGAAATTGTTACCAAATACACAGTATGGATTATATTGTATGTATTAATTAGACATATACAGTGTGTATATATATAATACCCAATTTTATCATCTCTGCTGTTATTTCTTTTACTTATCATTGTTTTGCCACTGCTGAATATGCCTTTCTCTTCAATTTATTACTCATCTGAAACTGAGAGTCATAAAGGGTAGTATGAAGAAAATGTAATAATCTTATTTTACACAGAGCTTTGAATAAAAATGGTAACAATGAGTACAGTGTTTGTGAACATGGAATAGCTCTACATGCTTTATTTTGACTTTGTGAAAATTCATTTTCTCTAATTTGGATCTTTAAAAATTTAATGTCCAGGTATATTCTAAGAGGCTGGAGTCAATGGAAGTCAAATGATCAAGCATATATGGCAAAATTTCTTGGAAGTTTTGTAATATTTTACTGGTAAAATTTTTTTAGGTTTTTAGATTTATTAGGTGCCTTGTATTAAAACATATGATTATGACATAAAATACATGACTAGGTGCCATGTATTAAAAATATGTGATTAATATTTTAATTACATGAGTAACATAAAAAAATTGATTCTATGAAAAATTCAAATATAGGCTATTGATGTTGCATTCTGAAGCATTAACTTCAGTCTAGCAACTCATATTTCATTTTTCTGTCCACTAACAAAATTCTAAATCTTACAATAGTGAGAACAATTAGTACATCATTGTTTTTTCTACTGCTAGAAAAAAGAAAGAAAATTCTGTGATGGTTATAAAGTTACATATTTGCCATCAACCTGCATAAAGTAAGAAATGAATACCTATGAGATATTAATATGATAATTAGGCATTAATCTATGCTCTTTTATATCTGTAAAATGTACAGATACAGCATCTGATTCACTTTGACCTCCTGCTGTTTAGGATTAAACTCCAATGTGAGGATATTTAATGTTGTTCATAGTAAATTAAGAGGAGGGAATAAAACTGCTGCAGGTAATACAATCATGGATATTTTAATTAAAAATTATTTCAAAGAAACTGGGGCTGAACCAAAAATTGGCATACCTCAAAAGAACTATGATTTACATGAAACAAAACAAAACAAAACAAAAAACCCAAAATCCGAAAACTCAAAACTGCCTCTTTGAAACCTTCCTGCAAACACAATAACAACAATAAAAACTTCCCTGTAAGGTTGAGATACTAAACCTGGTAATCACAGACAAGAGAGAATTCTGGGAGACCATCAATTTAGATGAAGAAGATTATATATTTTACCCCCATGAGCCTCCAACTAAATTTACTTGTTCTCCAATATATATGTCAGACAATAAATTATGCTAATACTAGTAATATCTCTTTTTTCTAGGAAAACTCACAAATCTTTCCATGTCCCATTATATAATTGCAAATATTTCCTAATATCTTTTATTAGCATCATTATTTTGAAATTATGACAATTATTAATCTGCCAATATTTTTATTTAATATATTAATCATGATGCATATACTTAACTCTAGTACAATTCTAATATCCTCATTACATTTCATTATAATTGTGTTCCTTTGTAATAATACATATTATTTAAAACATTTATGTTAAGTATTTTTTTTGAGTAATTTTTTTAAGATATAACTTTGAGAAAGAGACCATAGACTCAACAAGACTGCCAAAGAGATCCAAGGCAAAACAAACAAAACTAAACAAAACAAAAGCCACTAGGTAACACCGCCTAGAAAAATGAATCAGAAAATCTGTTAAATGATCTGAAAATTCAGAATATGTCCTATTTGTTTCCTGTCCATGGTGTAGCTAAACCTGTTCATATGAGCTGGGAGGAAGAGCTGGTTCTCCATGGCTGAAGGGAACATTAGGGACAATGCAAAATGTAATTTTTTAAATAAAAAGCCATTCTGTGATATAATTCATTTGACATAAAAAAGAAATAAATTCTGAGTTCAAATAAATTTGAAACAGAAATATATATGTGTGTGTATGTGTGTTTATATATTCCTCTGACATAATGCATATGTGTGAATTAATATATTAACTAATATAAAAACATATGAATTATCTCATAAGACCCATCGGAATTTCAGTTCTCTCTCTTTTTTTTTTTTTTTTTTTTTAAGACTTCTTTCTTTCTTTCTTTCTTTCTTTCTTGACAGATAATAGCACAAGCAGGGAAAGTAACAGATAGAGGCACATGGAGAAGCAAGTTTCCTGCTAAACACAGACTCAGTGCAGCCTCCATCCCAAGACCCTGGGATGAGGGAAAACACTTAACTGACTGAGTCACTCAGGTGCCCCAAGAACTTTCAGTTCTTTATTGAGCACTGTGATAACTAAGATTTTCTATTGTTTTTTTTTTTTATGTGGAGTGTTTTCTTCAAACATGGTGTAGGAATATATTAGAAAATTCTAGCTTAGATAACAAAAGTGAAAGTAGAACGTCTTTATTGCTACTTCTTAACAAAGAGTAAGGATCTCTCAGAACAAAACAGGAGGGAGATCAGTAAGTATAAAGGAAGGCAAGATTTCCAGAGGTCAATTACTAAGGACTCCAGGAAAGGTTATGGAGTTTTCAAGGTCAGTGCTGGAGAACTTTAGACTAGTGTGGGGTTTGAGAGGAGCTGGAGAGAAAGTAGCTTTGCTATTTTATTTTGGGAAGTTGACAGAATTAAAGCCAGCTAAGAGTTACAAAGACAATATATATTGATTCAAGAAGACATACCTAGCAGGAAGATTCAAGAACAGGCATAATAGCCATATCAACTCTCAAATACCCTGGGCTGAATCCTTGTTACCTCCAAGATCAACTGTGGTCTGTTAACACTTGTTATCCATTGCCAACTTTTAATTAAGGTTATGTGCTTCCTTAGGGTTGATAGGTGTATGATTACTAACAAAAGAGACTCTATTTTATATGAGGATTTGTGGTATGAACCGAATTCCTGGGTCTTGAGAGAGAGAGAGAGAGAGAGAGAGAAAGTAGAAATAACCCACTTGTGAGAAAGAAATTTGGCTACTGAAGTTTAATTGATTTAATTAGTAAGTTCAATTATCAGCAAACAATACACTGGAACTCTGCTGGGCAATAAAGTCAAGATGGTAACAATAAATACAGTAAAAGCTGTAATTTATGGAATGCTAAATAGGAACCAGCCAGTGTAGCGGTAAGTTTACCTGTACTTTGCACCTATTCCTAATGGCAGTTTATGAAATAAATATCATTATTATCCTCAACTTACAAATAAAAATACCCTGATTCTTGGAGAAGTTGAGTAGTTTGCTTTAGGTCACTAAGCCAGTAAGTAGCAGATAGGATTTAATTCCAATTTTTAAGATTCCAAATCAAGGCTTTTAATGACTAGAATAGCGTGCCTTCAAATTCAAACAAACAAACAAAAAATACTGTTATTTATTTAGGGGATAATTGCCCATTTGGGGATATTAAACTTTCCTCTGTTTCCCAGAAGTCTTCATTGCAGAATATAGTTCTAAAACACGTAGTTAAGCTAATCAATTAAGTTTTGGCCTATATAAACCAACTGCAAATTTAGGTTTCTAAATCAAATCATAGCAAGAATTTAATTTTTTCCTAAAGAACACTTGAGTTTACAGTAATTTTTCATGGAAAGAGTTGTTACGAGTATTCATTCTGAGGCACAATTTCTTTCTTCTTAATAGAGAGTACTTTATAAAAGTATAAAGAGGTAATGAATGGAAACACATCTACTATGATTACTCTCTTTGTGAATATGAGTTTAAAAGTCTAGCTTAATAAGACTAGCAATTTTTAATCAAATGATTTAACGGAGAAGACAATTTAATTAACTGAACACGGATGCTTAACCTGTGCTAGGTATCTTGGTCTTTCAATTAAGAATGATGGGACATTTAAATTATATAATTCCATAAAACATTATCAATTAGAAGTGCACTTTCCTTACTTTTCAAAAAAACCTTCAGGAGGGGGCGCCCTTACTGAATCAGCAATACCTTACTTCTAACCTTTAGTAAGTCTTGATTGTTCTTTATTTTAATTTTATTGAGAAAGCCTTGACAAGAAATAGAGATCCTTTTAACCTTCTTTGCTATTAAGTAAAGGAAAATGCTTAAGCTGAAATTCATTAGAGACCATGAACCTATCAAGTAGAAAACTGATATTCACAACTTTATATTCATTGAAAAACCTTAACCTTTAGGAATCATTAGTTTTCAGGATAGTCCGTAAAGTTAAACTGAGCAGCACGAGGGCAGATATAGAAGATCAGGGAGGAGCATAGATCATAAACACCATTATCATTTTAACACTTGTGGAGCAGCATTTTCCTACTTTCTGTGCTCTCTACAAGTAGCAAACTATTTTCAGAGTTCAGATTCCGTAACTAATCTACCATGGGAAGAATGTTTCCTTTTAAACCTTATAAGATACCAGGTCTCCCAGAGTGTGTGCACTTAAACCTCTGGCTGTAGAAAAACCCTTCCTAATTACTCTGTCCAGGTTATTGAGGCTGATGAGAAATCAGTTATTAAGTCTCCTCAGGATTTTCACTTTCATGTGGAATGATGCAAAGCTTTTGTGTTCATGTGTATGTATTCCTGTTTTGTTTGTTTGTTTGTTTGTTTGTTTTTTGGCTGAGAAAATGTACCAGATAAACTACCCCAAACTCAGAGACTAAAATAGACAATCATTTCCGTAAGTCTAAAGGTTGACTGGGTTGTTCTGCAGACATGAGCTGGGCTAGATTGATCTCAACAGTTCTTGCCCATGTGTCTGCCCCCTGCTGGCAGGTTGTCTGAGGGCTTGCTGATCTAGGATGGCTTCAATTCTCTTCCATGTGTTCTTCACATTCCTCCAGCAGTTGAGATTTGATTTCAAGCTAGTGACGGAATTACAAAGGTAAGAAAACTGGACCTTTCAAGCCTCTCCTTATGTCACATTTATTGACACTGATTGACCAAATGGCTAGTTACATAGCTAGACACCAAGTCATAGTGAGAAGAACTGCCAGGCTGGAGCCTGGAGGGCAAAATGTGTAGATGTTGAGGACGTTAATTCTGACTCTTAATACCAATCATTATGACAGTAACGGGAAAGTCGCTGGGAAGAGTTAAGAACATCATCCTTACTTACTCCTGTAACTAACGAGATACAGGAGAACAGATGCTGATGTAGTATACTCACAGATAATAAACTAGATGGAGTCTTGCTGTTTTTAATAAATGTTTTCCTTCCCAAGAACTCAGAAGGGAGAAAGAAGACTTGTTTTATTTTTTGGGTAAAATTAGCCTGGCCCATTAATTAACATACAATTCCAGGAAAAAAAAAAAAAAAAAGAAGAAGAAGATAAAAACCCTAAGTAATATATAGTGTTGATACGGGATTTTTGTCCGAGCTACTCCCCATCTGAACATACTCCAGGAAAAACTGATAATACTTTGCCCTCTCATCTCCATTTCTAACAGCTTTTTGAGCACACATTATGAGTTGATAATGAAAGTTTATCTCTCTCATTCACCCCTTAAATGCTCTGCTGTGGGAGAGAAGGTCTCATTATAGTTCAAATTTATGCCTTTGGCCAATCCATTCCTCCATTCTTATTGGGTAATCATGGTTGGTGATACATAGAGTTCTAGTTTCTAATTAGTCACAGCACATAATTCCAAACTTATTATAGGTCACTATATTATCTATGACATGGTCATGGTGAAGATTCCAACATTCATCTTTTTTTCTTTGTAATCTATCTCATAATTTCTTATTTTGATCTGGGCATAACCCAGTAGGTCTTAGAGAGTAAATGAGCACACATGAACTCACTTTTACCTGCTAATTTATCCTTTGCTTCTGACACTTGGATCTTTTTATATTTATGTCTATTATTGATCACTTGCTGATCTGCCATCTCTCTTCGGGGAAGAGCTATTACTGTACATTATTACAAATTAGTTTACCTTTTTGGTTGGGGACACCAAGGCTCAGCAGGATGAAATGGCTGGTGCAACATGACTAAGTATGTAAATGAAAGGGAAGGAATTCAAAACTCAACCTCAAAACAACAAATATTTACTGGCTATTTACACAGGAAATCAAGCCAAATTTAATAAACAACATTTGAGAAGTACATTGTTTTCTTTATTAAAAGAACATTTCTTGAATGCTTCAAGTGATTCCAAGCATAGACTCTCCTCTGACAGGAGGAGATTATGCACATAGCTATATTGAAAAATAGACAGTGATATACAGCATAAAAAATACTAATGCATTTAAACCAACATTTAAATGTTACTTCACAAGGTAATATTCTTTGGACAAGACAGTCTAGAGCAAAACCACAGAGGCATGACAACTTTTTTCTCTTGCCCCTAATAAGCTCTGCTTTCTTCATTCTGAAAGTAGCTCGATTTTGATATGATAACTTTTTCTATGATTTCTGTTGCAGGACACTATTCAAGCTATCTTACATGCTACATCATATTTATTCAAAACAGATAATAAAATATGCTTATTTTTTTAAAGAAATAGTTTCTGTGTGACTCCCAGAACAGATGATGCTTTTTCAAGAACATGTGTGTGGTTATAAGTACCCCCTTTCTAAAGACTGCATTTTTTTCTTTCCTATCTGCAAAGAGTTGCTCAGTATCCTGATCATGTTTCACTGCAGAGCACACATCTAATGATACATGAAAAAGGTAATGAGGGCAAGAGGTGAGACGAACTGAATGAAAAGTTGTTAATGAGCACATAGCGGTAGAAGTTATGAAAGGAAAAAAAGGGAAATTTTAGTTTTTCTTCTAAACTTACTGTAAATAAAACAAAAGAAGCTAGAGAATTTTTATTTTTTTAAGAATAAATCTTAAGCATATAACTTTTTTTTTCTCCTTACTTCTATTTTACTCCCTCATGATTAACACAATCTATAGGCCTGGAGTGCTAGAAGTACATGCAATACAAGATAGGAAGAATTTTAATAGTAACTTTAACTTGCCATTATATAAAAAGAGGACACCAACACCTGAAGTGACTAATCCAACTTCAAAAAATAATGGTTCATTTGCTGCAAATGTTGTTCTGTCACACTAGTCAACGATTTGACATATTCTTGGTTGAAGAGGTAATTAAAGACTGGTGTGTGATGCTGTTGAGAGAGACGACGGAGTTCTTTATTTACATATATGAAGTCCAAATGGGACAGCATTTTGTTGGACTAAATCCAAACTGGCCATCCTTAGCAAAGGGAAAATTGTCTGGCAGCATTTTAACACTATAGTTTACTCAATGTTCTGTGGTTCTCTGCTTTTTCATGTAGGACAAGAAGTAATAAAAACTAAATGGTTTTTAAGGATGACATTTCAAAACAATCATTTTAAAGATACTTCTTTAATGCTACTATTGTATGAAAGTAATCTTAATTTAATTCTTAATAGTTCAGAAAGTTTCATTATGACCACTTTAGAGTTGATTTAACATTTTATGTATTTTAAAATTGTAATATATGTAAGAATACTTACCATGCATTTGTAAATGTTGTTCAAGTAGTATAGCTAGCTATGATTATGGATGATGTCAGTGTAAAATGCAAAAGGGAAATAATAAATCACATATTAAACTTCACATTAGCATAATATAAATAAATATAAGAAAGTGACACGTTTCGGACTGCTTAGCAGGGGAAAGTGTTTCTGAATTATCATAACAAAGGGTGACACAACCTAAATATGTTAGGGGATGAAGTCAGACATCATGATGGTCATAAACAGCTCTTCTAATCTTGATATATGGAGAGAATGACAGTAAAGGGGCAACATGAGGTGAGAACCTGATCAAAAATAGAAGATGAAAGTATGTGCAGCAGATAAAAATATGTGGAGTATAAAAATCAGTTTAAGAAAGAGAGTGAAGGTGTTGAAAAGAAAAGGGCAAAGACATACAAACAACCAAAACAACGAAATGACGTCATTACCAGTTCAAGTGTAGTTACGTGACAGCGTTCAAATGGCTTCTTTTTAATGTTAGGTTAGAATTTTGTTTTGTAGGCTTAGAACAAGAAACTAGAGTGTTCTAATATGACAAAACTGGTGAACCAGCTATCCTCCATAGAGACATACGTCTTTAGGGTGGCTGGTAGTTGTCAGATAGCATCCCACTCCCTTGCTCAGTAAAAACTGATAAAGATTCTTATTTCTTTTGAACATATTTTTACACTCCTGTCTTTTATTATTTAGCACTGTATTTCTTCAATTGACCAATTCAAAAACGATTGATTTAGTGAAATTCTAGGTTTGAGGCAGTACCCTGATTGTTTTTATTCATTTACTGATTCCTTTTACTGATTCTGGATATCTCTGAAAAATGTTATTGTTTACTTTTAAAAGTCCTTAGGCTTTACAAATTGTAATTATCCTGTACATATTCATAAATAATTTTTTTACTGAAAATAATATTTTTGAATCTTTGCATGGATATGTAATCAATGCAGTGTTAGATTGTAGTTATCCCCCAACTGCCCCCCCCTTTTTTTTAACCTAAGGCTTTTTAAGTGGATCAATTATAAGCAGAAAATTGAAGGGTTACCCTCTTTATTACTTATTTTACTCTGTCATATGACTGTATCATTTAGTGAATTAGAATTTACTTAACTGATATAGTAAGATTTGAATTTACATGTGCATTTGTGCTGCTTTTCTGTTTCTGTGCCATGATACTTGACCCACAAAAATTGTGAAATAGTAAATGTGTTGTTCTAAATCATTAAGTTTGGGGTTATTTGTTATGAGGTGATAGATAAGTAATACAAATCATGAAACTATTGAGAAAGCAATCCCTTGACATTCTACTTGGAGGGTCACCTCGAGCAGGCATTCCCCACCTTGCTCTATTCGTTCATTGTGTTAAGTCAGAATGATAGTTGGTTTTATTACCTAAGTCATGTTAAGTCAGAATGATAGTTGGTTTTATTACCTAAGTCATGTTAAGTCAGAATGATAGTTGGTTTTATTACCTAAGATAATGCATAGTGTATTCTCCTCATTCAAAGAATTCCTACCTTATGAAGCTTTTGTTACTAAACAAACTTCTTTGGGAAGAATCTGGGCAGTGCTTTTAATGGCAGTTTGTGTGGTTGACTTGGGATGTGATCAATTCTGTGATGCAGAAAGATCCATCATTGACACGTTTCTTATAGGGTAGGTACCTTTGGCTTATCCCTCCAGAGTCCTCCTCCACCCTTCTCCTTCTAGATCTCTCCCCTTGGAGAAAGACTATCTGGACTTCATGAGTGGATTCCCTGCTCTCTAGATTCTTGTTGGGTTCAGTTAACTTGGAGTACTGGGGAGGAGCTCAGAGAGTGGAGAGAAAATGAGGTCAGGACATTTATTCCTCAGTTGTCCTGCTTGTGACACTACCAGCTGGACTCAATCACTAGATCGAAGGCCACTGATCCTGGCAAGGTAGATTGTTCCATAGGAATTTCTTTCTTTACAAATATGGTAGCTTTTTTTTCTTTTCTGGTATCTCTAGCTGTGGTGTAGTGCACTATCTACACAGTTACCTCAGATAGACATTTATAACATATTTCTTTGTGATTGAACTTTCCTCAAATGATCCTGCTTTGATACATCCCACTCAAATCTAGAGTTTAAGTTAAAAGAAAGCCACTTTGGTAACAAGAAATTGTTGACGAGAAAAAGAGGGACCAAAAAAAAAAAAAAAAAAAAAAAACCAAACAAACCTGCTTCCTACATGTTAGATCCAAGAACAACCTGGTTGGTATTATATGACAGGAAATGATCTAAAGATCAAAGTAATTGAAAGACTAAACCACCAGGTACTATATTCTACTGAACATGGTGTTACTCTCTTTACCATCCTCTTATCTTTGAAGAAAAGAGGACTGGATGTTAACAGAAAGGAAAGCTATATATCAGGTTTGCTTACAGGTACATACTTAAATGCATGCTTTCTTTTCATTCTATCTCTTTTCAAGGTTGCTTTCAAAAGTACATATGCATATTTCATTTTTTTGTGCATCATTCTTTTGCTTTTCATAGATATTACATTTTTTACAAGGTGAAGGTATACGGCAACACTGCATTAAACAAATCTGTTGGGGTCATCTTTACAAAAACACTTGTTCACTTTGTGTTTCTCTGTCACATTTGGTTAATTCTCACAATATTTCAAACTTGTTCATTATTATATTATGGTAATCTGTGATCAGTGATTAGGACTCACTGAAAGTTTAGAGATAGTTATTTTTTTTTAGCAATAAAGTTTTTTTTTTTTTAAAGATGTTATTTATTTTAGAGAGAGAGAGAGAGTGGCAGGGAGGAACAGAGAGAGAAAGACAAGCAACCTCTGCACTGAGCACAGAGCCCAACATGGGGCTCAATCCCATAACCCTGAGATCTTGACCTGAGCCAAAATCAAGATCAGAGGCTTAACTGACTGAACCACCCAGGTCTTCCAGCAATAAAGTACTTTTTGATTAAGGTATGCACATTGAGTTTTTAGACATAATACTATTGCACACTTAATAGACTATAGGGTAGTGTAAACAATTTTATATGCACTGGAAACCAAAAAAATTATTTGACCTTATTGCTGTATTCACTTTATTGCAGTGGTCTGGAACAGAGCCCGCATTATCTCTGAGGTATGCCTGTATTAACCTGCACCCTGTTATCCACTCCTACCATTCCTTACATGCATTGTTCAATATAGTCTCAGAAGCAATGGAGACAAAGATTTCAGCCAATAGTTTTCTTTTTTTTTTTTTTTTCCTTTGGAGGGGAGCTAATCTCAAGAAATGCCTTCAGGGGAGAAAAAAGCAAGGCAACAACTCCCAAAAAGGATTACTTATCAAGCTACTTACCACTGTGGCCTGCTGAGGCTTGCTTAATCCCACAACAGAATTCTGAGAAACTGTAGGAAAAAGTGCTCTGGTTTATTCCATCTAAACAACAAAGGCTCAGGGGTATTAATACACAAACTCGGATTAGTTATTGGTCATTAATTCTCTAGAACATTCAGCCTGCTAAACTTGCAATCAGAAGGAGTTCTTAACTACAAGAGAAAGCCCTCAGGCCAAGAAGGAAAAAAAGCAAGTACTCCCTGACATGGAAGTCTGGCTGGTCTGCACTGAAATGGTCAAGACCAAAGGGATATGAGCCAGGTGCCCACGGCCTTCCTCTATTTCTCATTCATTTTCTGTACCACCACCAGCATGCTTTTCGACAAAATGTAAATTCCATTCAGTAGCCCATTGCTTAGATATATCAAAGTGTTCACAATACTCTGAAAAAAGTTTGAAATCCCAAACATAATCCAAAAGTGTCTGCAAAATTCAGTCTTAGCTACTTTTCCATTCTTATCATTATTTTATCATCTCATTCCACTCACAACAGATTTTTTTTTCCAGATTTCACAATATGGTGTGACACCTCTCCACACAGGTCATCTGTGCATAGTAGGCCTTCTTTTCCCTATATTGTTAATGCCTATTTTTTTTTTTTTAAGCTTATTCATTACTTGCTGGTTAGGACCGACTTCCTTGATTTCTCATGTGAACTCTACTCTTAATGCCTTTTTATAGAAACTTATACCCCTCTTTATGAAATTTACTAGACTTACTATGTTGCATTTATTTTTTAAAAAAATTGATAATGCTTATCCTCAACTTGATTGCATAATCAAAAGTTTTAGGTTTTCCCTCTTCAGTTTTGTAACTCCAACATGTGACATAGTAACTAATTTTAAAAACTGAGTTTTATATAAAAAAGAGGTAAACAGGGATGTCTGGGTGACTCAGTCAGTTAAGCATCTGACTCTTGATTTCACCCCAGGTCATGATCTCAGGGTCCTGAGATTGAGCTCTGGGTCAGGCTCCAAGCTCAGTGGGGTGTCTGCTTGGGATTCTCTCTCTCCCTCTGTTCCTCCCGCTGCTCACACTCTTTCTCAAATAAATAAATAAATTTTTAAAAAATAAGATAAAGTTATTTTAAATTTGTGATAATCTTGCATATTACATTATTACAAATACCAAATAATAATTAATTAATTTATTTTTTTATTTATTTTTAAAGATTTTATTTATTTGTCAGAGAGAGAGAGAGGGGGAGAGAGAGTGAGCACAGGCAGACAGAATGGCAGGCAGAGGCAGAGGGAGAAGCAGGCTCCCCGCCGAACAATGAGCCCGATGTGGGACTCAATCCCAGGACGCTGGGATCATGACCTGAGCCGAAGGCAGCTGTTCAACCAACTGAGCCACCCAGGCATCCCCAAATAATAATTAATTTAAAGAATACCATTTATCCATGTATACAATGGTAGTGAACTAAATACTGTTCTTCTATTACCTTATTTAGAGGGAGTTATAACTTATTATCACTTTATCCATAAGAATGTATTGTGTCTAATATAAATAGATATTATAAAGGACTATTGATGTAAAAGACAGTATTTATGACTTCAAACATCTCATAGTCTTGTGGGGACACAATGTAATATGTATTTATATATGAATGAAAATGATGTAACAATTGTATATATTAGTTGAGGAGGAGATTTATTCAAAAGGCACACTAAAAATGCTAATGAAAATAAAGATGAGCAAATATTAAGGAAATGGCACTAAGGACTGTGATGACATGTCCATGAAGAAATAGAAAGAATGGAGGACTTCTAGTAGGCCTTGGAGTGTGGCTAGGATGGAATAATTTGACAACAATGGGGGGAATACTGTACAGCTGTTTGATTAAAGAACAAAATATTATTTCAAGTATACACCATCATTTTGTATAAAAACAAAAAGCAATGAGAAATCCAATAACTGAAAGTGAAAGTTTATTTTATTTACTTCCCAAGAGATGAACTCAATTAATACATGAAAGTCATCACACCTGACATTTCATTGGAGATAGCCAATGTTGAATTTTCCTTTGAATAATGCAGTTGGTTGACAACTTCTAAACAGATCTTATTTAGACATATACCTATATGACAGATGTTTTCCTTTTATGCCCCCTTTCTTCCCTTGGAAATCCTGCACACATCAAGCCATTGTGAAAGCTGTGGAGAATCAATTTTTCATTATAAAATTCAAAATAGAAGTTCATTATAAAACTTGTAAGGCCGCTTTTAGGTAAACAGATCTAAACAATGGAATATAGAAAGGGCCCACAGTGACCGTCTCGCTGAATACACACAGGTCCATTAAACAACCCAACTCAAAATGTCCGTAGGCCCTAATTGACCAATGGGCTACTTACTACTAGGCACAGTCACCAAAAATGGGAATTTCTCACATCTCCATACTTCCTCCTCTACCCCCTTTAAAAATGGCGCCCACCCATTGCCTCATGGCAGACAGGTTCTCTTCTGCCTTCCTGCCTGCTGCTCCTTTGATGTGCATTCAATAACTTCTATCTCCTGTGTTCCGTGTCAGGTGAATTCTTTTACCTCCTATGCCACCGTCTTCCATCAGATCAGTTGCCTCATGTTTGGGGGACCTCATCTGACTGGGAGAGATACCCCATTTAGATACCACAAAACTCACACGTTTGTTAACAAAGATGTTGTGGAGAAAGGTCAGTATTAGAGTTAACATAAGATAGTGTAGAATTTGCAAAGCAGAGACGGGATTCTCAGGTTCAAATATTGGATCTGCCATTGGCTATGTGACTTTGGACTATTTAATTAGTTTCTTGGAACTCTAATATTTTTATCTGTAAAATGGGGTTGAAGATAAGATACCTATCCTAGAGTTATGAAGACTGAATGAGTCACTTCATGTTAAGTGATTAGAATAGTGCTTGGCCTACACTGAACACTCAGTAATATTGAAGAAATATTTTCCAGGGAGACTTGGTCACTGGGACTGCTTATTTCTCCTTAATTCATAAATCTCCAAGGAATCAGATTTGTAGTGGTATCCAATAGGAAATCAGGAAGCCAAAGGACAAACAACATAGGGAAAGCCTGAATCACAAAAGGAGACAGATTACAGATTAGGGAGAAGAGGGAAAAGAGGAAGGAGTTCCAGAATGGGAGAGGTTGCTCTGAAGACCTTGAGGAGGAAAACATTTAATACTGTATAGTCAATACCAGACCCCTGGCACTAGTGAAGAAAACTCTTGAGGAGGGGAAAACAATGAATAGACAGCAGACTTGGTTCCTAATCTTTACCAGATGAGTATGTGGTAAAGGATTGCAATTTACAATTTGATTTGAAAGAAAAGAAAGTCTTAGTGGTGACTAGCTAGAAGTTAATACCATTAGGGATATAAAGTGTATTTGCCTTGTCCCTTCATGATAGTAGTAGTACACATAGAAAAGGACAAAAAGCCAAACAATTATTAAATATGATTTTTAAATTTTATAAATCATCAGGAAGAAATTATAATTTGCTGCATGCACAGTTTATTTGCTCATTTTCTAAAGGAGAAGCCTATTCTGCAACATATAACTACCTATAGTTTGCATAATCAGCTGTTTTATTAATTTTTCACCTTTCCCCCATAATTATTTCTTTTGTTGTGGTTGCAGATTAATGTGTTGTCATTATAGTTTCCAAAATCTCAGAATGTGTGCCAAAATATTAAAAGTATGTTCCAATATTTATTTTCTCCATTTATTTACTATTGTTTAATGAAATTATTGTACTTTAGCCCTCCCTTCAAATCTGTGTAATTAAAGACTGAGACAAAGTTTCAACTACACCCTAATGTTTGGTGGTGATCTTAAGAGTTTTCAGATATTTACTATTGTACTGTGCTATCCACTTGTTAATTTAGCTCTATAGGCGCTAACTCCAGTTTTAGTGTTCTAATAGGTTTCCTTTTGAAAGTTTGTTTTGTTTTGGCATTTTTGTTTGCTTACTAAAAAAAATAAAATTACAAGGTTTTGGGGGAAAAAACATTCTTTTAGCCAAATAGATGCAAAATTATTGCAAAAGTTTGTGTGAGGTAATAGGGTTAAACATTGTTTTTTGTTGTTGATGTTGTTTATCATATGTAAATCCAAAAGTAAAAATTTTAGGAAACAGAAATGTTTATCTCTTTCTTACTTATAATAAATAAAATATAATCAGAATATTTGCATTTTTATGACTCTTCAGTCATATATTCTAGCTTAGCAAAGTGAACAGTTCTCTTTACTCGTGGATATAAAACTTATGAAATCATTTATCTTTGGTGGTAATTGTGGAGGAAATAGATGGGAAGTGTATGTAGCAATTTTTTTTCTATGAAGCTTTCGTAAAACTTTCGTAATAATTCAAATGTATTGTGATATAATTGCATAAAGCTTGTGATTAGTTGTTGCTAAACTTTATCTTTCATTCTAATGATTGGCTCTTATATAAAGGCCATATTTTAATAGGAACAATTACTGTGGAAAACATAATTATCATTGTTAAAACACTGAAGGCACTTGATTATTTTCTCAATTATTTTCAGTTGTCTTTCAAAAGAAGATGGGAATTACAAAAGAAAACTCTTTCTAAATTCATTTTTAAAATGAATTCAAATTAGTTTTCAAGTGTTTAAAATATTATTCATTATTTTCTTATTCATTTAGTATACGTTGTATTATTCATGTGGGTTTTGATTCTTCTGTGTAAGAAAAATATTCTGAAAGCATTGCATGACACTTTATTCAATTCTGATGAAAGCTAAGTTATAATTAAATAAAATGTATTTAATTGACAGGTGAATAAATGTTACATGACCTATTTAATCACAACTATTAATATGGAAAAATTTGGAACAAGTTTAAATAACTAAACAATTGTTCATATTATTTCTCATTCAACACATTTATTCACATATAACCATAATTGGAAGAGCTGTCCAGATGACTGCTTTCAGCAATTTAGCCTTTAGCTTTTAAAGATATCTCTCAACACATTTCACTAATTCCCTAGAGTTAGATATTAAATAAATCTCAGATCTTATAAAAGAAGTATATCCTTTATTTAATTTGCTTAGAAATTGTTATAGCAATCATTTTTAAAGTTAAAATGTACGTGCCAATTAAACACACTTCTGTTGTATTTTAATACTACCTCTTATCACAATAATGTGCTTTCAATATTCTATTTTTAATATCGTGGAAAATGTAAAATTACCCTCAATAAAATATTAGAATATTACTGCAGGGAATGTTTAAGGGGTCTTTCAAGTTTAATACATACCAGAGAAAATAAATAAAAATGTAAAAGAATTGAGACCTTGAAAACCTCAAAAACTAACTTAGATCATAAAATTGATTATGAGAAGTTGACACTGCAGAATTCTGAAAAAGAAATATATATATATATATGTAATATTTCATAATACAAATACATCTGAAGTGTTGTGAACTTATACTACACAATTAAATTTTCCAACCTTTCCAACCCATACATTCTCACATTGTTCATATTTTAAATTATTGTAAAAAAGCACATAATATAAAATTTAGCATCTTAACCATTTCTAGGTGTGCAGTTCAATAGTGTAAAGTGTATTCACAAAGTTGTGTAATCAACCTCCAACATTCTTTCGTTTTGTGAAACTGAAACTATCTCCATTAAAAGAAAAATTCCCCATTTTGACCTCCTTTTGTCCCTGGCAATGATCATTCTCTTCTCTGTTTCCATGAATTTGGCTAATCAGGATAACTTATGTAAGTGGGATCATATAATATATCTGTGGTTTTGGTTGGTTGTGTTTGTTTTGTGTGATTGGCTTCACTTTATATGACTGAATTACTATTATGTTTTCATGTTTCAGGTGGTATCATTTATCAGAATTTCCTTTCATTTTAAGGCTTAATGATATTCCATTATATGTGTATACCATATTTTTAAAGTTTTTACTTAAATCTCAGTTAGTTAACATACAGTGTAATATTAGTTTCAGGTGTACCGTATAAGAGATTCAACACTACCATACCTCTGGTGTTCATCACAAGTGCATTCCTTAATCTCTATCACCTATTTAACCCACTCCTTATCCACCTCCCCACTGGTAACCATCAGTTTGTTCTCTATAGTTAAGAGTCAGTTTCTTGCCTTGCCTCTCTTTTTTTCCCCTCTTATGTTCATTTTTTCCCCTTACATTCCACATATGAGTGAAATCGCATGTTATTTGTCTTTTTCTGACTGACTTATTTCACTTAGCATAATGTTCTCTAACTCCATCTCCATTGTTGCAAATAGCAAGATTCCTTTTTTTTTTTTTTTAAATGGCTGAGTAATGTTCCACTGGATATACATACCTCATCTTCTCTTTGCATTCATCAGCCAATGGACTCTGAGCTCTTTCCATAATTTGGTTACTGTCAATAATTTTTCTGTAAACATCAGGGGGTAGGTATCCCTTCAAATTAGTGTTTTTGTATCCTTTGGGTAAATATATAATAGTGTGATTGCTGGACCATAGGATCGTTCTATTTTTAACTTTCTGAAGAAACTCCATATTGTTTTCCAAAGTGGCTGCACCAGCTTGCATTCCCATCAGCCGTGAAGAAGTTACCCCTTTCTCCACATCCTTGCCAAACATGTACCATATTTCATTTATCCATTCATCCATCAGTGGACATTTGTGTTGATTTCACCTCTTGACTCTCATGTATAGTGCTTCTATGAACATGGGAGTGCAAATATATCTTTAAGATTCTGCCTGATTTCAGTTCTCTTGAATGATATACCCAGAAGCAGAATTGCTAGGAACAGTATTTTCATTTCTAAGTTCTGAGATTGATCACTGTAACTTTTACTAGAGATGTGATGATTTCACTTCAGCACTATATTTCATACAATTTCTTACAATTATTCATTAATTAAATTAGAACTTTAGAGAATATAAGCTAACAAAATATTATTCTTATTCATTTTTCAATTTGTTTCATTCATCATTAATTATTTGTTGAAGTAGTATTGTATTCCTATGTGCTTCTCACATTTATGAGCATAAAATGACTAATCATATCACACCTGAACTATAATGAGTTGATGGGAAGAAAGTTTAAAGGTATAAAACAGAAAGAAAATTGTGTTACCCAATAGAGAGGTGGCTTTCTTCTGGGATTCTGATTAAAAAAAGTAATTTTAAATGAAATAATATTAATTTATCTAATCATTAAAATGCCATGGAGAAGGATAACATAGCAGCAAGCATATATCAGATGAAGAATGTTCATCTGCATATATCAGATGTTTATCTGCATATATCAGATGAAACATATATCAGATAAAGAATGTTCATTAGAGTCAAAAGTCATTACCAGTTTAAGAAATCAAGTTGTTAGCCAGGAATATGCGGAAGGTTTTCCTGGATAATTAAAGTGAGAAAGATCCTACTTGAATGAATTTGAGCATTTTCAGACTCAAAGACAATGACTTTGTAATTAGAAAATATTGCCATGTGACAAAAACAAAAATAAACACAAAGAAAGCCCAGCTTTGACAACGAAATGTATTTAAACCTAGCAGCAAGTAAATGGAGAGTGAAGCATAATTATTGTAAATCTAGAACTTAGAAATATATTTGCCCAATTTCTACTTATGATTTTGGTGCTTTCCTTATGCTCAGGACACAATGCCTCATTTATATTTTCTTTCTTATGGAAATAAATAGAATTAGCAGGTTGTCATCTCTGACTATTATAAACTACAGTAAGATTTGCTGTGTCCCTTTTTTTCAGATACAACAGGTTGATATTACAAAAATTGAACACATAATCTTTGTGTAATTGTTGCGGGAAAGATCATTTTGTATAGAATTACTCTTTTGATAGTTAATATATCTTTTAGAGATAGCTTATATAGTGAAACTGTCTCAAATGAAGTGATGTAGTTATGAGTATATATTAACAAAGACATCATTTCTGTCTCAAGAAAGGCATCAGATGAGAGAGAACACGTCTTTCCTTCAAAGCATTCATTTATACCTAGGGAGCTTAGGTGTAGGTTCAGGGTAAAGCCTTTTGTTTCAATCCATAAATCAACAGAGCATGCTACCTGAGCTATTCTCCAAAAAGGACAATCTCATTGGAAAGGCATGGAAAAATTCCATGTACAAAATTCGAATGTTGACTAAGGCTGCCTTCTGTAAAATATAATGAAGGATAGCAGAGGAAAAACAACAACAAACTTTGATCGTATTTTTTGGTGTGTAGAAACTCCATCATTACTTAAATTAAGGAATCACAGTCGATTTAGGAGAGAGAAGAGTCATATCTGATTTGGGAATTATTCTAAGATAATGTCATTTAGATTAGACAAAGTTATTTATTGATTAAACTCTCTCGATATATATTATGCTTCTCATCTAAAACTGATATTTTCAGGGCACCTGGGTGGCTCAGTTGTTAAGTATCTGCCTTCAGCTCAGGTCATGGTCATAGGGTCCTAAGATTGAGCCCCACATCAGGAACCCTTCTCTGCGGGAAGGCTGCTTTTCCCTCTCCCACTCCCCTGCTTTTGTTCCCTCTCTCGCTGTGTCTCTCTCTGTCAAATAAATAAATAAAAATCTTTAAAAATTAAAAAAAAAAACACCTGATATTTTCAAGAAGTCATTTTTGGAGGGGGTATTCACCTAAATATTTTGTCTTAAGAAGTTCCTTCAGGTATCTTCCTAGAGTTTCCCAAACAAGTGAATCCTATTAGACTATTGATATTAAGAATCTCATGAGTGAAATAAGTCAAGCAAAGAGTCAATTTTCATATGGTTCAACTTACTTGTGGACCAAAAGGAATAACACAGAGGACATGGGGAAATGGAGAGGAGAAGGGAGATGGGGGTAATTGGGGGTAGATTAACCATGAGAGACGGTGGACTCTGAAAAACAATCTGAGGGTTTTGGAGGGGCAGGATGTGAGAGGTTGGGTGAAACTGGTGGTGGTGGGTATTATGGAGGGCACATATTGCATGGAGTACTGGGTGTAGTGCATAAACAATGAATTCTGGAACACTGAAAAGAAATTTAAAAAAATAAATAAAAATTAAGAAAAATCTCATGGCTCAACAGGATTTCATATCTAATGCTGCTGCAAACTGGTTAATTCCTTTGGGAATTATCTGGCCTATTCTTTTAAAATTGAGCATTCACATATTCTATGACCCAAAAATTTTCCAGTCATACGGGGTATTCTGGCCCTGTAGAGATCCAGAAGTGTATAATCTTTTATCTCAGCCTGATTTCATGGGTGTTCAGAGTGTTCTGGTAGATAATTAATTCACTTTAGGGGACCAGTTGAAACAGGGTCTCCTACTTCTCTACCATCTTGCCCCTCCTTGAGATACTGTAGTTTAGGTAAAATTTTAGGTGCCCAAAGATCTGGACATTCTGAGATACTCTCTCCAAGGTTAATAAATACCATTCCTAACAACCAGAAAAGAAAGTTTCACCTAGGTCTCTTGGGATTTGGAATTCCAGTCATATACCAAAGGTGCATTTGGTACATTTTTGTACCACAAGAAAATTATAAAAATATTCATAATAACAATTTTTGTAATAGCAAGAGCAGATAACAAATGACTCATGGTGTATTGTAGAATATATTTTGCTGGTGAAAAGGACTAAATAACAGCTACATGTGATAATGTGATGACTAGTGATATCAAGTTGTCAGATGACCCCAGCATGATGTTCTTTATAAGGTTCAAAATTACTAAAACTAAGTAATAAAATTTATATCAAACAAAAAAATAAGAATCTCATATGCAGTGATAACAAAGCTCAATAAAAAGCACCCTTGATAGAATGCTATCTTTGTTATTTCTATTAGAAATATTACAAACTTTGTATAAATACTATGCTAATTACTTGAGATGTAATAATAAATAATTTTCAGTCATGAACCTCAAAGAATTTATGGTTTATTAGAAAGATATGCATCTACATATTCATATAGCACTATGATCTTAAAAGTATAAATACAGTATTTCTTTAAGAATATTGCAACATGTTGAGCTGTAATGATTATTTTTCAGAAATAGGGTCGACCTTCTCTTTATGTTCTTTGGTAAGATTTTGTTAAAGCCATATAGAATTCCATATCACACACTTACATGATGGGTTCAAAATTGTGGTTTGGGGAAGGGCAATTTTTGACAAAAATGTTGAGAAAATTAAAATCTTAGACATATTTTTTTAAGAAAATGATTTAGTGGCAATACCATTGCTAAAATTATATTATTCAGAGCTGGGAATGACACTCTCATGCACACAATCTTTAGATACCCAGCACACATATACTCTACTACATAAGAATAAGCCCTGGGCCTGGATCACTTTTCTTACCAAGCAATAATGTACATAGCCTGTGGACTTATCACTTTGTGTAAATACCTTTCCCTGTTAATGCTCAATTAGTACTTTTGTTCTAAGTGTGAGCATTGTATGGCACCTGGCCAACCCCACAAGGCACAAGATGGGGGTGCTTAGGACCATTCCCCTGTATGACTGCAGGGTTGCTCACGGACCATGGAGAACTGATGCTCACTACTGAGTTGATCCTGCCCTTTCTCTTCTTGATGTAAGTAAGTAAGGTGGTGTTGCATTCATTGGTTTCCTGGACAAAACTAATAACAAGATGTAATGGGCAAAAGTGTGTGGAATCCTCATCTGGAAATGATAATCTGTGCATGGTACTCTGCCCAACATTCAGTAATTTGAATCTGTCAACTAATAGCATGCTTTATAATTCTAGACTCCTTTGAGTAATTGTCAGAAACTACCCTAAAAAATGAGTTACTTAACTAATTTAGAAATTCCAAAAATTGTAATTGTTACAATCATGGCTCATATCTTAGATCTGAGGCATAGAAATAGTTCTCTAACTTTCTTCTCCTCTTTTTATTTATGGCTTAGTTCTTCTCACTTCTGCTATATTTCATTCTTATTAGATTTTGCACCAAAGATTTTCCCTTCTTCTTATTACCTAGAGCTCCAGGTCCTTAAAATTGATGAATACAGAGAAAGAATAGGCATTTTTCTTTTTCCTTTAGCATTGGTAGAAATACCAGAGGAAAGTCTGACTTGTCCTGATTAAAGCATATAACCACATCTGATTCAATCATTGCAGTAGAGAGCTGGATTGTCCTGGTAGCTGAAGTCTGAATCACTTTTAGTACTAATGGGATCAGTTACATATGAACCAGACATATAAAATGGTGTAAACATGATTGTCAACATAAGACATGCTAGACCTAATAAAAGTCTATACTTTAAGAGCATTCCTAACTTCACCACTTACTAACCACAAACAGTGAGCCTTCACTTCACAGAATAGAATGGTTAATGCTCAGCTCTCTGATTTACCAAAATACAGTGAAAAAAATTAAATCCAAGAGCCTATCACTTTCCTGCTAAAAATGAAGAAGATTAGATGATATGGGAGAACATCATGGAGGAGATAACATTTGAGATCCACTTTAAAAGACTAAATAGAAACACTGGTGGAAGGATAGTGTTATTCTAGGTCTTCTTTATTTTTCATTTCTAAGAAGGCTTCTTTTGCACTTTGAGAACATACCATTATTTGCTTTTGTCTTTTATTTTTCACTTTTAGTTTGAATTATAATTATTTATTTAATGTTATCTCTCCTAATCATTTAAAAGAAGGAAGATAAAAATGGAATTAAATAAGTCTGAGCATAAAGAAATGAAAAAAAAAAAGAGTAGATCATATGACAAAAAAGATGGACTTCACTTTTTATCTTAACAATTTGCTGATTTTACAATAATATGAGGATAGGTAGTCCAAGGAAAAATTAAAAGAATCAAAGAAACATAGAAAATGTGTTGTAGAACCATTTATCAAGCTTTGTTGAAAAGTAAAGAGGGAAAATATCTATCCTGATATGTTCACATATTAAGTAATTGGAAGAATATTCATTTACCACATAATGATTTTTGAATGGAATTTACTATTTCTATTAGCAAAAAATAAAGGCAGTGTAACTACTTTATGGCAGAGATCTAAAGAAGTTTTATTGACTGTAATATTAGATGATAAAACCTGCTCCTCCTCAAAAAACTATCAAAAGAAAGTTTTAAGATAAAATAGTTGTCTGGAGGCTCACAGCCCCCAGGGAAAAGATTAAGATGGTCATAATCAATACTGTCCATTTCATTTGTGAGGGACAGAATTTTTCTGAATAACATTATACTTTCTCCACTTCACCACACGAAAAATAATTGGAGAGAGTGGATTAATTTAAACAGGGACAGAACTAATGAACTGACTTAAGAATGTCATCACTGCAAAAATAAAAATAAAAATAAAAATAAATAAAACACTATGTTTTGGTTCTCTGCACTCATAATTTAAGAAAGTATTTCAGGGTGCCTGGGCAGCTCAGTGGTTTAAGCCTCTGCCTTTGGCTCAGGTCATGATCTCAGGATCCTGGGATGGAGGTCTGCATTAGGCTCTCTGCTCAGCGGGGAGCCTGCTCCTCCCCCACCCCGCCTTTCTGTCTGCCCCTCTGGCGACTTGTGATCTCTCTCTGTCTCTGTCAAATAAATAAATAAAATCATAAAAAAAGAAGAATGTATTTTAGAAGATAATTGATTCTGTCATCTTACATAGTACATAAGGATGTATTTAGAGTACATTTTAGCATCATCTTGAGGACGTTATCTGTAGGGAATCGTTTTATTGTTTTATTGTCACCAGGTGAAAATGTGTTTGGCCTTCCTATTTCAACATGTCTTCCTCCACTTTTGGGCATTTTCAATAGTACCAATCATATGTTTCTGTAGAAAAAAAGAATATTTTTATTTGTTTGAATATTTCAAATTGTTTAAAAAAAAACCAAAAAACCCTTTACTTATATACCAGATGGGGAAAATGAGGCGTTCATTATGATTTAAAGTGAGGTTTGTTCATAGATACAATAAACTTTGGACTATTTCTAGATTATGCATAATTTTATCATCTTTGGAGATCTTTGATATAAATAAAAGACTTCTAGAAACAATTATCTGTAATAAATTGATGCAATGTACATGCTTATTCTAGAAAGCTCCCCCCACCAAAAAACAAACAAACAAAAACAAAACAAAAAAAACCCACAATTTTTAATGGAAACTGGTCAACTGCACTTCACTCAACACAATTGTCACTCAACACAATTTTCTGAATATGCATGTACAGATTATATTTTTATGCATCTTTAGTGATAAGAAAGTCACAGCTTTCCAAATCTGCCTATTTCTTAATTGGACTACATGATAAAAATTTTGCCTGTATTGAGACAAATTCTGTCCTCATGAAAATGTTCACTTAGTAATTTTTCTATACCTGGGTTCATATTGAATAAACTCACTTTTTCTTTCACAATCTTTCCAATTTCCACCAAGAATATTATGTTTGTTTCTCTAGTGTTCCCATTTTAAAAATCCTTAGTTTTTAAGCCAGCCTATATTTGACATTTGCGCTTGGTTACACTCCAAATATTAAGGACCCATGCTCTATAGAATATGTTCCAGTAAAATTACTTACATTTGGCCACATGATGGTAATGTCCCATCTTACATTAGCAAAATTAATCAGTTTGGAAGTTAGTGAAATCTGACTTCTTAATCTGAAGACTAACCCTAAATATAAATTTTTAGATGATTTAAGTACTAAAGTCATGTTTGATTAATTTTAACTTAATATACATTAAAAACCTTACAGATTTACTTTGTTTTTAAAAGTCTCTTTATCTAAAGCTGAATAACAACACATTAAATTTTCTTTATTAATTTCCTCTTGTTATATCTATGTAACCCATTGTTTTTCCCTATCCAGGTCTTTAGGAATCTTAATTTTATGTGACATAGTGGACTTGGTCTTTCAGCTTTATGGTATGAAATGATAAGATTCTTCATTTTAAGTTACTAGGTTGATAAATAGTGAAAACTAATGATTGATATAAGTTACCCAGAAAAGCACAGCCATTGTGTCCTATCACATAAATTAGAAAACACTCTCAAAACTTACTAGATGCATGACCTTGGGCACGTTACTTTAACTGCCTGTGTGTGCATTTCCTCATTTCAAAGTCAGGGTGATAGTCCATATTCAGTAATAAATTCCAGAATCTGTAGTTCAATAAACATTACTTTGACTAGAGTTGTTAAACCAGAAAACAAACTCACCAATTTTTCTGGCTTCCATTCTGTTTTTCTAAATCTTGTCCACAAGTATAATTTAGTGTTTTACTGATGTCTCAATACATTATTTTTAATTGTATTTCCTCATCTGTTGATCTAATCTTAAACAGCATGGGTTAAAAATGCTGCTTCTTGTTCAGGTACATAAGAACTACCCTTGTAATTATGCATTCTAGAATCTTGTCCAGGATTGGTGACTTGACTTACAAAATAAATTAGTAAAATAAATTTGATCCTTGATTAAGCTTGAAAAAGAAAATTCTGGAAAATAAAATAATAGAACACATATTACTCCAATACTCACTAAGAGAAATAATGTAAATCCCCCAAATTTTACTACTTAGTAAACTGAATCATAGTTAATTTAGACTAGCTCTGGCAGTAGAATTTTCTATGATGACAGAAATGTTCTATATCTGCTATCCAACATGATAAGTAGCAGTCGTGAATGGCTGTTGAGAATCTGAGATTTGGGTAGTATAACTAAGGGACTTATTTTTAAATTTTGTTTATTTTTAATAGTCAAAATTTAAATTTATATAGCCATATGTAGACTATGGCTAGCATAGATCTAGACAAGAGATTTACACATAAAACAGGCCAAAAAAAAGTCTTCATCCACTTGATGAGTACTAGTATGGGAGTTCACTTTAACAAAGTTTTGTGTTGTTTTTTTGTTTTCCCATTTTCTAAGTCTGAATTGGTAACCCTATGATAAAAAAGAAAGAAGTTAAATAGAAACTATTCCTTTTTTTCTACTTTGCATTCATTCAGGGTTAAATGATCAGCCTGGAACAATAGACATTTTTGTGCTGTCAGTTTCTTCCTCTGAATATAAAGCTTAAAAAACAAAAACTAATAAGAAAGCAATGATAAATGCTAAAAAGAAGACCAGAACCAAAAACATAGATCACTTTAAGATTTATATTTCCTTAAAATTTTTTAGAGGTTGATGTAACTTTTTCATTCTTGGATATGTGCCCTCTTACTTTAATGTAATTTTCATATATTTGTCAATGAAAAATCACTTTAATGACCACCATATTTTTCTTTCATGATCTTCTCCTCTGCCTTATTTATAAATATAGCCAGGACTATAAGAGCTTCTCATTCCTCTTCAGGAACTTCAGTCTCCTGCCTTGCCCTTGCCCCCATCACTTCTCTATTATTTTAAAACTATTTTCCAAAGTCTAGAATTCACATATCTAATTATTTTCCAGCTTCACCCTCCTGAAATAAAATTCACTCTAGGGAATTGAAAGGACTAGTTAGTTTTTAAGAACACCAGCCCTCTCTTCTTCAGCCCTGTATGGCTCTCAAAATGAGATCTCTATTCTGACATTTGATTTTATTCAGACTAAGTGATAACAACAACCCCAATCCACTTTAATAAAGGAAATTTAACCTTGAAGGAATAAGAAGGAACACAATGTAAGAGAATAATTTCTTCAATTGGTAAAATAGAAAAATGGCTAGAATTAGAATGTGAACAGCAGTGTTCTAGTTTCTCTTTCACCCCTGTAGGAGACTCAGTTATCAAAAAGAAAGTAAAGAGCTTATCATTTGAACTATCTTTTGGTGAATGAGTTGCAGTAAAGGTGTACAGATAGTGGAAATCATTATTACACTTTTCTCCTATCTCAGGTTTGAGAACTTTTATGATTTTATGGCAGAAACACTTCATCTGTTCCCTACACTTGGTAAATAGGACTGCAGTATGTTATCTATTAGAGACATCACTACTATTCTTCTAGTGTTCTAATCTATATTCTCTTGATCATCTACTGCTCTCCTAAGTAATAAGTATTGTGTTTTTGAGAAACAGCAACCCCAGCCATGTGCTACTGCCAAAGCCACCTTGAGAACACACAATGCATTCCAATACAAGATTAATGACCATGCTCACTAACAGATAGTATTACTTTGATATAAATTAGATAAATATACCTATTTATACAAGGCTTTCACAATTTATAAATACAACAGGAATTAACCTATAAAAACCTTAAAAAGTGATTATCATCATGATAGTTAAGAATGAAATAGGAACTTAATGATAAACATAGATTTCTCAGGGATGGTCCTAGGTAAGATTTTACTCTGTGTTAAATTCCATTTTATCCCCAATTTCTCAGTATGTGAATACCATGAAGCTTGGGTCATTGTTGAAAGTGGAGTTTGATGACTAAATTCCCTTGTATAAGGCACAATATTATTATAAATACTCCAAAATTCTATATTCATCATAGTATAGTGAGATGTCTTTGATTTTTGCAGCAAATCTTAATACTTTTTATTTAATAATCTGCACTTTTTGGAAATTCTTAGGTTATATACATATATAGAAACTGTTCTTCAATCATATATTCTTTTGCTTTTGTTTTGCTTTTTCTTAGTATTTGTCTGAGTGAGACCAACAACAAAAAGCAGTCATCTAAAATTTTATTATATATATCCATGTACTCCTCAGGTTCTCTGAGTTAAACATTTAACTCAGAGAAAGGTACTTTGATTTTTTAAAGGTTGCTATGAATGTTATCAACAAAAATCAGAGGAAAGAAAAAGCTCCAAGCTGGTGTGATTATAACACACCATCAGTGAAAGTCAAGTTTCCCATCTTTGACTGCCAAAGGTGTAAATGAGCATCTGAGGCTAGTGCTAATTACAGCAATCTAAAGACAGAAACTGCTGTTCCTAAGTCTAGGAAGCAAAGTGAGATCCAGCATTGATTTCCAAAGTGTATAATTTTAGAACTCCTTCCTGTGATACTATGTGCTTGATCTTTCTAATGATGGTTCACATATAAATCACCCATCTAAAGCATTTCATTTAAAGCTCTTCTTAAGTCATTTATAAATACCAATTTGTAATTAATATGTATGTAAAGATATTTTTTAATTATTAAAGTCCTTTGGTATGCTATCTGATGGTACAAGTTAACTGGATATTCAAAATAATTTCACTGATAGCCTTTCAAAAATCAAAATACTGAAAGGAGCTTATAATAAATTTGGCAATGATGTACTAAAATTTCAGATATGGATAACAGATTTGCATTTTGAGGGTAGGGAATTGGCATTGTTGAGGTATGTAAGCACAAGTGTTCTTTTTTTCTTTTTTTTTTATTCTTCTCTCTCTTACAGGTAGAGGAAGCAGTATGCTGTAGTACTGAGTAAAACATGGGCTCATGGGAGCACCTGAGTGGCTCAGTCTGTTAAGCATCTGACTCTTGGTTTTAGCTAAGGTCACCGTTTCAGGACATGATCACATGGTCCTGTGATCAAGCCCATTTCAGGCTCCCTGCTCAATGGAGAGTCCATTTGTCTCACTCTCTCCCTCTGTCCTCTCCCCACATTGCAGGTATGGGCTTTCTCTCTCTCTATGAAATAAATAGATAAATCTTCTTTTTTTCCAATATATAGATAAATCTTTAAAAAAGAGCTCATCAAAAACTAACTTATTTATTCATTTTGAGATGCAAGTTTCTAAGCAATAAATAAAGACAAAGGCTTTTTTAAACGAGATTGTTATGAGGATGAAATAAATTATTATATGTACAATATTGAGGGGAAAATGCAATAGCAGTAAGATAATAATGTAATAATTCTTTGTTACTTTCATTGTGGCTATTTGAAACTTTGCTTTTCTTTTTTTTTTTTTTTCCTTTTTAAAGGATTTATTTATTTATTTGACAGAGAGAAAGAGCACATGGTAGAGGACAGTGGGGTAGGGGAAGAGGGAGAGAGAGAATCTTAGCCAGACTCCCCACTGAGTGCAGAGCCAGACCTCACAACCCTGAGGTCATGACCTGAGCCAAAATCAAGAACTTAACCCACTGAGCCACCCAGGCATCCTTGGTTATTGAATCTTTGATAGCTCCTTCTATATTGACTCATTCGCCCCTCCTTAATATCATGTTAACTTTTTCTATCCTAATGGCATGTTCTATTGACCTAGAAGATGTCTCATCCTCTTTCTTTTTTCTTTTACAGACAAACTTCTTTAAAAAAATATATATATAGTTGTTATTCATCACCAATTTTAATAGGTTCCATACATTTTACTTATAATTATGTGAATATAATTATATATAACTAGCATATAATTATGTATATTTATAAATATGGCCTTATAATATCCTTAATTTTTTTGCCATGATTCTCTTCACTGAATTATTTGAACATCTTTATAGATCAGTAAATTTAAAACTGTATTATTGTTTTTCATGGTCTCATAATTATAATGCCGTAATTTCCCAATACCTTAGTGAATATGCTACATTCTGTTTTTATTTTCCCCACACCCCCACACACTGGAAAAACAGTATGGTATAGTGCTTTGGGTCTGAAGCTCTAAACTAGATGGTTAGAGGGCAAATATTGGCCTGGCTATTTAATAGTTAAATAACCGTGGATAAATTGCTTATCTGTGATGAGGAGAACTTGTTATTGGATACCATAATGAAAAACCATGTTACTCCAAACCATTTTCAGATCTGAGCCAGTTCTTCTGGAGATAATAATTTAAAGGATAGGTCAGCCCCCAAGAAGAACGACTCTGAAATACCAATGCAAGTGTATACAATATATGTAGCATATTTTTCATTAGTATACAATGAAAAAAAAAGAGGAATATCTAGATTAGATAGAAACAGGGGAATGGATATCAAATTTGGAACTGACACTGATATCAGGCAATTAAAAAAAATTATAGCCTCCTGTGAGTATAGAAGTGATTGGAGACTGGGTTATAAATTAAATTTAAACCAATTTTGTCTTATAGGGCTCTTTTGCCTTCATTAGGGGTACATATTTGGCATGGATATTCTTAGCAACTGGTAGACCTCTCCGTAAATCCTTGATCTGAAGAGTAAAGAACTACTGTGGTAAGAGAGGCTAAGTAGAAGTGCTGAATCTATACTCCCTACATGGCCACTACAGTAAGTCAGAACCAGTGATATATCCTAAATGCATGCCAGGTATTTGTAGACACCTCAGAGACTTAATAGACACAAGGGTGATGGGATTCCACATTACCTTTTAATTCACTGTTCTTACTACTGCAAATTCCTGGCAAATCATCGTGAATAATGATGAACAATTAAAACAGATCAAGGAACAGCTCTAATCACAGTTGTTGTAGAGATGATGGTAACTTTATTTTAATAGATTACAGACCATCTAGGTCGAATGTATGGATCTTTCTCCAGTGAATGTGTTCTTTTTAACCTCCATCAGCAAAGAGGATCAAATCAGTTCTTATTCACCTGGGATTAATAGTGGTAAACATATATACCATTTTGTTTTACCATTACAATTTACAATTACAGTACCATTACCTTCTGCTAAGGAGTAGTTTATATCTCTTGCTTTCTGTCACAATATAGCTTAAAGGAACCCTAATTTTGTTGACAAGAACATTAATTTTGTTTACCAAGAACATTAATCTGGTCTCGTACATTGATATCAGAAAATAACAAGGACTTTGTATAATCTGGAGTACATATCAGGAAGTATAGAGTTACTGTATTTTATCCTCCAATATCAGTCCAATTGTTCCCACTTTGCTTTACCTCTCAACTGGTGTCTTCTGCCCCTTTAGAGATCCAGAAGTGTATAATCTTATATCTCAGCTTGATTTCATGGGTGTTCAGAGTGTTCTGGTAGATAATTAATTCACTTTAGGAGACCAGTTGAAATAGGGTCTCCTACTTCTCTGCCATCTTGCCCCTCCTTGAGATACTATAGTTTAGATAAAATTTTAGGTGCCCAAAGATCTGGACATTCTGAGATACTGTCTCCAAGGTTAAGAATGAATACCATTCCTAACACCAGAAAAGAAAGCTAGGTCTCTCGGGGTTTGGAATTCCAATTTCTACTATACTTAGAAATACAGTTCCAAAACAACAAAATCAGTAACTTAAAGAAACACAGATTTATCTTATGGTCACAAGGTTAAAGTCAAAGTGACAGCAGAGCTGGTATCTTCTGAGAGGAGTATGTGCTTCCTTACCTTTTTCACCTTTCCAAGACCACCTGCATTCCTTGGCTCCTGACTTATTCCTGGCATCACTCCAACATCCTGAGTCCATTGTCATAACTTCCACTATAGATTTTGATCCTTCTGCCTCCTTCTTATAAGACTCTGTGGTTTTAAATACTCCAGAATAATCTTTCAATCTCAGGATCCTTAACTTGAAGGGTTGGCAAGCTTCCTTTTAGTTAAATAACATAATCACAGGTTCTGGAGATCAGGATGTGGACATCTTTGGGTTGCCATGATTAAGCCCGCCACAGTGTGTAACTCAGAGGACTACCATTTTTTGATGGAGTTGGGGGGGCGCGGGGGAAAAAAAAAACAGAGAGAGAGAATATTTAAAATGTACAAACTTTAGTACAATGTGCTCTGCGATTCATGCCACTTGGTTGAGCATACCTTTTCACACTGGACAAGTTGTAGAAATCTAATAATCAGAGATAGGAGAGGTTATCCTCTATGAAATAAAAGGTAAGTTACTATAACGACCACCCAGTCTCAATTAGATTCACAGTAATTATTGGACCTCTAAGAACTTTGGAAGCAGCATTTACCCAACTGTAATACTGCTCAGACTTATTTACTGAGTAACTCAGAAGCAGCCAGACTGAAGAGTAGCTCTGAGCAGAGATTTCTGAACAAATCAAGGTTGTGCTCTCTCTATCAAACTATTTTTAAAAATACATTTCTACTGTACTACTGACACCTACATGACATTGAGGATCTGATCATGAAACAAAGGTTGATTTGACTGGAACTTCCCATCCTTAACTAGGTTTTATCAAGTCTACAAAACAAGACTAGATAGGTAGGAAAGAAATCTACCACATGATAGAAGTGGCATACTTTTGGTTGAGGTCCAGATGGTTCAGATGGCATGAATAAATCACTGGTACAGAGGGCATTGATGATTATGTCACCTATGTTTGTTGCACTGATACCATTTAATTTATACCAGTTTTCTCCGCAGGAACCCACTACAACTAATTAAAAAAAAAATACAAAAAGCACAGGTTTCATTCAAAGATGGACCCAAATAACCTATGGTGTCCTGGCTGAAAATGTAATGGCTGCCACATTATAAACCCACTTAGGAGTGGCCTTGATATCTAAGAGTTAAGGATTTTTTTCCCTCCCAGTGGAGAAAGCTGTGAGTATGTTAGGGTATTCACTTTGTATAGAGATAAGTGTTCTGTGTTATAGAAATACATGTGCTTCCTAAATGGTAATGGATGGACTGAACAGTTTTCAGAAATCTTAAGAAAAAAGCATTAGGAGATCACAGAAAATGAGTTGGAGGAAAATCCTGAATGAAAGGGCTCTAAATGTAGATTCATGAAGAAGAAGCTGCCATTTTGATAGGGAGATTAAGGTAAGCTGGTCTCATTCTTGATGATCTTCCTGGGCTTAATTTTACGTCTGAATAAACATCTCTACAAGTGGGCTAAAAGAATCTTTATTTTCAAAATTTCTAGATTAATGAATAGTCAGCTAACATATGTCTAAATGTTTAAGAACCTTTGCCTTATACCATGCAATTTGTTGAGGTGTTCTTATCCTAATTGTTCTCTTCCGAAAAAGGTTTTTTTTTTTTTTTTTATTCGACAGAGAGAGATCACAAGTAGGCAGAGAGGCAGGCTGAGAGAGAGGAAGGAAAGCAGGCTGCTTGCTGAGCAGAGAGCCAGATGCGGGGCTTGATCCCAAGACCCTGAGACCATGACCTGAACCAAAGGCAGAGGCTTTAACCCACTGAGCCACCCAGGCGCCCCCAGAAAAAGTTTTAATTATAGATTTTTGGTAGGTCTTTCATTTCTTAGCTATGATGGTGAGAACTGTTAGCAGTACATTAGATATTGTTTGATAGTAGAACATAAATTGGGAGTATTATTACTTAACTTGAGAAATGTACCTCTATTAATATAGTGGAGCATGAATTCACTGTTTTAACAGTTTTATTAATTATAATTTATGTAACAAAATGTTTCCATTTACTGTACAAATCAATGGCTCTTTAAGATATTCAAAAAGTTGTGCAACCATTACCACAGTCTAATTTTAGAAAATTCTGATCACCTCAGGCACAACTTAGCCAAGATATAAAAGTTATATAATCAGTGATAAATCATATTGTTAGTGTATAGCCCCTTGAGATGGTCACATAATCACTGTGGTATTCTTCCCAATAATGCATCTGATGTAGTCATCAGAAGACATTGGAGAAATCCAAATCAGGATATTCTACAAAATAACTCACCAGTTACTCAGCAAAATTGTCCAAGATGAAATATAAGGAAAGGCTGAAGGACTGTCATTGATTGGAGGACATCTAAATTCAGTGGAAGATCCTAGATTATAGCCTGAGACAGAGAGAAAAAGGAAATTAGTGGAAAATGCATAAAATCTGACTTAGGTCTATGCTTTAGTTGATAATATTGTATTAAGGGGTGCCGGGCTGGATCAATCAGTTAAGTGGCTGTCTTTGGCTCAGGTCATGATCCTAGGGTACTGGGCTTCGGGCTCCCTGCTCACTGGGGAGCCTGCTTCTCCCTCTTCCTCTCCCTCCATCTCTGTCTACTTGTACTCTCTATCTCTCTGTCAAATAAATAAATAATTCTTTAAAAAATATTGTATTAAGATTAATTTCTTAGATTTGTTATATGTTCTGTGCTTGTGCAAGACATGTATCTTCTTATTGTTGACACAAAAATAAAGTGAATGAAGCTGTAAGATTCACATACCATAAAATTAAAACATTGAAAGTATGCAGTGTCATAGGGTTCTAATTTTACCATATTCTTGTCAGTACTTGTTATTGTTTTCTTTATTTTAGCCATCCTAGAGAGTGTGTATTACATTGTGATTGGGATTTCCATTCCCCTAATGACCAATAATATCGGACATTTCTTCATATGCTTATTTGTAAGTTGCACATCTTCATTGGAGAAATGTCTGTCAAATGCTTCTTCCATTTCTAATTGGAAGTTATTAATGTCATCTGGATACTAGTCCCTTATCTAATATATAATTTGCAAACATTTTCCTCTTTTTTGTGGGTCACTTCTTTCATTTTCTTGATGGTGTCTATTGAATCACAAAAGGTATAACCCAAGCTCATCAAGGTTTATTCCTATGTTTTCTTCTAAATTTCTTCTGTTTGAAATTTACATCTTTACATCTATCATCCATTTGGAGGTTTTTGTTTTGTTTTGTTTTGTTTTGTTTCTTGGTATGATATGAGGTAGAAATTAAATTCTTTGTTTTGCATGTAGATATCTAGTTGTCCTTGCACCATTTGTTGACTACACTCTCTTTGTCCATGAATTTTCTTGGTATCTAAACTTGAAAGACTCTATACGTAAGAGTTAATTTCTGGATTCTCAATTCTATTCCACTGATCTAGATGTCTGTCATAACAGTAACACACTACCTTGATTACTGTAGTTTTGTAGTCATTTTTGAATTTAATTCAACTTCATTCATTTTTTTTTCAAGATTATTTTGATTATTCTAAGTCCCTAAAGTCCCTGCACTTTATTATAAATTTTAGGATCAAGTTGTCAATTTAATCAAGGAAAAAAAATGAGCAAGGATTTTGATCATGATAGCATTGAATCTGTAGGTCAATATGGGGAGTGATGATATTGAGTCTTATGATACATGAACATGAGTTAACTTCCTATTAGCTATTCTTTAATTGCTTTCAATAGCATTTTGTAGTTTTAGTATACAAGCTGCACTTCTTTCTTTAAATATTATTATGAATGGACTTGTTTTCTTAATTTTATTTTTGTATTGTACACTGCTAGTATATCAAAATATATAGATTTTTATATATTGATATTATACTCTGCCATGCTGCTGAACTTCTTAATCTTTTATAATAATTTTTAGTGGATTTCTTAAAATTTTCTATATACAACATGATGTCTTCTGAAATAAAACTTTTCTTTCTTTCCAATATTAATACCTTTAATTTGTTTTTATTGCCTAATTACCCTTGTGTCTTCAGTAGACTCCAGTGTTGAATAGAAATAATGAAAATGTGTTTCTTTGTCTTATTCCTCATCTTAGGAAGAAAATATTGAGTCTCACTATTAAATACAATGTTAGTTGTGGCTTTAATATAGATTCCCTTCATGAAGATGAAGAAATTTCTTTCCATTACTAGTTTGTTTAATATTTTTATCATGAAAGGACTTTTCGTTTTGTCAAATATCATGTCTGTTTATATGATCATGTAGTTTTTGTCTTTTATTATGCTAATAGGTATATTACATAGCATTAAAATTACATTAATTGATTTTTGGATATGAAAACAACTTTGCATTTTTGGAATGAATCCTACTTGGCCATGGAATATGTCATTTTCTTAAGATACTGGCTTCAGTTCGCTAGCATTTTGTTATGAATTTTTTCATCTGTATTCATAATGGTTATCTTTCTATAGTTTTATTTTCTTATGCTGTCCTTTTCTAATTTGGGTATCAGGGTAATACTGGTCTTATAAAATAAGTTAGGAAATCTCTCCTCTTCTAATTTTGAAAGAGTTTGAGAAGGATTGGCCTGAATTCTTTTTTTTTTTTTTTTAGATTTTATTTATTAATTTGAGAGAGAGCATGAGAGGCGAGAAGGTCAGAGGGAGAAGCAGACTCCCCATGGAGCTGGGAGCCTGATGTGGGACTTGATCCAGGGACTCCAGGATCATGACCTGCACTGAAGGCACTTGCTTAACCAACTGAGCCACCCAGGCACCCTGGCCTAAATTCTTTAAATATAATTTGCCAACCATTTATAAAGCCATCTGAGCCTGGCTTTTTTGAGAGAAATTAATTACTAAGTCTATCTCTTTATCTGGTATAGGTATCTTCAGATTTATAGTTTTTCTTAAGTTAATGTTAGTAGTTTTGGTAAATGGGATACTAGTCCCCTAAAAATGTTCATGCTCTAAAACCTGGGATCTAGCAAAAGAGATTCACAGATCTAATTGAGTTGAAGATGTTGATATGGGGAGATTTTCCCAGGATTATCCAGATAGTAAATATCCATGGTAATCATTAGGGTCTTTATTAAGGAAAGGAGACAAGAGAGTCAGATAAAGAGACATGATGGTGGAAACAGGAATCCTATGGAAAGATTGGAAGATGTTATACAGCTAGCTTTAAAATGAAGGATAAGGAACTGAGCCAAAGAGTACAGGCAGCTTGTACAATCTGGAAAAAGGGAGATGGATTTTCCTTGAGAGCCTCCATAAGCTGTAGTACCTCACATGTTGCATTTTCATCGTATTCATTTCAAGTCAAATCTCATTTCCTTTGTGTTTCTTCATTGTTCCTGGGGTCCTTTAAAAATGTGATAATTTCTACATTATTTGTGAATTTCCCAAATTTCTTTCAGTTATTGATTTCTAACTTACCTACGTTATAGTAGGAAAGCAATACATTTGCATTTATTAGCATGGTAATTATTGAGGTTAATTTCTCCTTGTTTCTCAGGTTGCTAGGTTTCCTAGTTTTTGTTCATTGTTTTGTTGTTGTAGCTGTTGTTGTTGTTAATTGTGGGCTATCTCTGAGCCAGTGATCAGCCTGAGTTGTAAACTTAAGATCTTCTCAGCTATTTTCTGAGCCTGCACCTGATAAGAGAGCAAAAGGCAAGCTGAGGGCAAAAGACAAGCTGACACCCCACAAACCTCTGCCCCCAGCTGGGTTATGTATAACATTCCTCAGGCACTCAGGACTGCCTAACAACAAAGACAAATGGTCAACTAATAAAGATCACAGTCACGCAGGATGTGAAAATCCACTACAGGGTGTAACCATCTTAATGCTATACAAGAAAAACACAATAACAGTCTGGACTCCAGGAACCTATAAGCTCAATTTCTAATACACCTAACATCACCTTCACTTCCACAGGATAAAATCAATTACTCCTTACAATTACAATGCACACGCCCACAGGTCCTGTCCCTGTGTTTTAATAAAAACAGCTTTATGCACCATAAAACATCTCAAGAATTCTTTCTTTCTGTTTTTTTTTTTAAGATTTTATTTATTTATTTGACAGAGATAACAAGTAGGCAGAGAGGCAGGCAGAGAGAGGGGGGAGCAGGCTCCCCGCTGAGCAGAGAGCCCAATGTGGGGCTTGATCCCGGGACCCTGAGATCATGACCTGAGCTGAAGGCAGAGGCTTAACCCACTGAGCCACCCAGGTGCCCCTCAGGAATTCTTTCTTGACCATTGTACTCGATGATCCCACATCACACCTTTTCCTGGGCATGCATGGTGACTTTCAAATCTCTCCCGTATGTGAAGTTGCTTTGGATGTCCTAATCATTAATGTCTGACTTCCAAAAGTAGGGGGTAGGGAAGAGAGAAATGAAGGGGGAGAAAAAGGTCACTCCTCTTTCAAACCTCTGGATGTCACTTTGGTGGGGGAAGGGGCTTGCAACAGTAGAGGAAGTGCAACAACAATGGCTGCCAAAACCCTTAGTCTATGTCTGAGATGAAAAGCAGCATCAGCAATCAGAACACAGATCCCCAATATCTGAGGTCAGGTCCTTTTTGCTCACGGAGCTCCCACAATGCAATCTTTGTATAAGCTACTCAGGAACAAGGGCATAGTTATCTGCTGCAGGGGTGAGGTGTGGGGAATGGATAGCCATTGGTAAACTAAGAGTCACAATTGACTAAAATTAACCTCAGTTTACCTCCTAAGCCTTCCCCTGGAGGTTCAAACCTTTAATAGATTCCAGATTTCCAATTAATTACATCAGATAGTTTCTGCTAGTGCTATTGTTCTGTAGCACAATTGTTGGGGCAACAGATTCTTTGTACTTTCTGTTCCACCATCTTCCCAGAATTTTAAAATCTTTAAAAAAAAAAAAAAAAGTAACAGAATTAATTTGCTAGAAATCTACATTTATGATCTTAGTACTATCCACCCCAGAAGAACATTTAGAACAGACCAGGGAAATAACTTCCTGTATATAACATTTTTATTTTATTTATTTATTTTTTCTTTCTTTTAAGTATGTTCCATGCCTAGCATGGTGCCCAGAGCAGGACTTGAACTCAGGACCCTGAGATTAAAACCCAAGCTTTGATCAAGAGTCAGTCGCCTAATTAACTGAGCCACCCAGGCACCCTGAAGACTTCATTCTTTGAATTAAGGTTGAACCTTTTTGTTAGTGTCACCACTGAAGTTTGGTTTTTTGTTTTTTGACCTATAGACTGTAATTTGTTTAGAGGCCAGAAGTTGCCTTCCTCAGGCAACTTCTAAGGAAGTTACCATCTACTTTCCTTGGTGGTTGATTTACCTAGAATTTGCTCTTCCTGATTCTGACTGATGCTTATGGAAATTTTTCAATAGATCTGAAAAACTTTTTCCAGGTTATCTCAGCTTTTCTGGATGGGCTTTACATTCTATTATTATGGAGTGGGGTAACACACTGGATGGGTGAGAATATGATTGACTCTTGACTTAGTGACAGGTTGGTGAAGGATTCTTTCAAAGTGATTTGAATGTTTTGAAACCAGGATTGTATCTATAAGTCGGCATGGCTTCTACTTTTTTTTTTTTTTAATTGTTTTTAAGAAACAATTGTTGACTGAGAAGTGTTCCAGCAATTATCCATTCATTCATTCACACACACACACAAAGAAAAAGAAAGAAAGAAAGAAAGAAAGAAAGAAAGAAAGAAAGAAAGAAAGAAAGAAAGAAAGAAAGAAAGAAAGAAAAGGAAAGAAAGAGACAGACTATGTGTGGGACACATTTTGGAGGAAACAGAAATGAGTGCTGCCTAATTTTTGCTCTTGGAGTGATCACTCAAATTTCTTTCTATTTCTAGATTATGCTTAGAGACTTGATGTCAACTGAAAGTTGTGACTCAGTGCAATGTGTGCGTATGTGTGTGTATGTGTGTTAGCTATTTAGCATTTCCTTGTTCTCTTAGAGATTCCTACAAGCTCTAAGAATGGACAACAGCGTGCTGTTGGAACAAAATAAAGGTCCAATAAACTGCCCACTGTTGTAGCCTTCTCATACAGTAAATTAGAAGTTATTTCTCCTAAAAACTTTACTAGCAAATAGGGTGCAGTACTTTCAGGTAGTGACTTTTTAATAACCTGTACTTTGAATGTATTTTTACAGTATAAAGTGGTACTTATAGGCTATTAGCATGATTTCTAGTTGTAATATTTTTTTCTTACATACCAAACATGTCAGTGCAAGCAGAAAAAGAACAATTTATAAAGAGATTGTCTTAAAAGTAACCAAATTATAAATTATAGTTCCATTTTATCCTTCATTCATCTAAGAAATTTATCAAAAGCCTACTATTTATGAACCTTTCTTTTGTGCCAAGAAAAAAAAAATAGGAAAGGCAAGGGTAGAAACTATATCTTAGCATTTAAAATTACAATGCACTAGGATTGAAAAAAGAGGTACACACGCTAAGAATGCAAAGGAAGGCCAGTTAAAAATAAATGCCATAAATATGGTTCCGACAGTAATTGTTAAAAGAATTCAAATGAGAATAAGGCCCTTAACTGTCATCAATTTATCCAAATCTGTTATTTTATTCTCAGCCCTTAATTAGGACGCTCTTTTGCAACTCATCCTATTTTTCTTAAAAAAGTTAAAAAAAAATGACTTCTTCCCAGGACTTATTCAGGGCAGCTGGATGTCAAAATTCTATGTAAATGAATTTTCTCATCTGTCAAAGGCTTCTTCCCTTTAGAAAAAGAAATGTTTTTTTTTTTTTTTCATTCCCCCTCTTGCATGTTCCCAATTTAATCAAAGGAAATCTTTGAATTGCCATCTATAGTTACATTTCTCTTCTTGATTTTTTTCTCCCCTCATGGAAACAATTCAGATTTTAATTATACAGTTCATTTTATATAAACCGAATTAGTTCTTTGTGTTTCTAGATGAGAAATGAAGATAATTGATGAACTCTTGCCCTCATTAGCTTTTTTTTTTTAAGATTTTATTTATTTGACAGACAGAGATCACAAGTAGGCAGAGAGGCAGGCAGAGAGAGAGGAGGCAGCAGGCCCCAGGACCCTGAGATCATGACCTGAGCTGAAGGCAGAGGCTTTAACCCACTGGGCCACCCACCCGCCCTCATTAGCTTTTAAATATTTCTTTCAACTCTTTACTTTTTACGAAAAGAATGAAATATGCATTTCAAGATTCCATAGCATGCTAGATGCTCAGTATGTTCTTTATTATATCAATAGTCTATTATTTTAATATGGAGTAATGAAATATTTAATTTTTAGTTTGAACTATTAATAACTTTTAAAAACATAGACTTATGTTTTAAAGAACAAAATGAAGTGGTTTCTCATCTCATTTCTACATTTTGAGATATCTAGCCAAATTATGCTAATTTTATTTCTAAATAAGGATATATTTAGCACATAATTCACAGTTTATAAATTCCCCCAATGGATTCAACAGGTTACACTGTTAATCAAAGGAGGTTTTTTTGTTTTTGTTTTTGTTTTTCTATACAGCATTTTGGTTAGTATCAAGTAGAATAATTTCAGGTATACTTCATGTAATCATTCTTGGGATAAATGTGGTGAAGTAAGGAAAATAATATCTATCAAATGCTGATCACATGCCACATTCTGTTGTCATCTTTATTGGTTAAGATGGCTCTGTTTGTGAATATGAGCAAATCTTGATTCTATTTAAGCTGAAGAAAAAATTACTACCTCCATAACAAAATGTTTAGACATACGTGGTTCGAGCAATGGTTAATTAAGTGATCGATAATAACTGAAGGAGTTTCAACCTTTCTCTGTCATTTTTAGTTTGAATTTATATGTAGGCTCATAGAACAAATTGGCCGGAGTATCCGCAGGCATTATTTCCAGAAATTTAAACATATCTGGAAATACAGTTTATAGAGACTCACTTTTAGGCAGAAGAAACTTTCTCATAACTCCTCTGCATATTGACCTTCATATTTGCCGCCTAGATTGGGTCAGATGCTTAGTTAGGGCTATACTAGTCACTGGCAAGCAAAATGAGGATACCGTGGTTGGAGTGTATCAATTAGAAATGACCCTTAATTCTGGAATAAGGATTCACTCCCTCAAAGCACATTTCATTGTAGAGGAGTACGGATGTCTATACAACACTGGGCTTCAATGGAAGGAGGAGGAACAAGTAAATGACAGAGGTACAGCAACCGATGTGTGCTGTAGCAGTTTACAGTACAATACATTTCTGCATCCAATCTTCCTATGAGTTCTAAAATGTACGTTCTTCACAATATAGAAACTGAGACTTGAAATATATAATTTCCTCTAAATAATGAAGTTATAAAATTACTGGAAAGAGATTAGATTTTGTTCCACTCCAGAGCTAATCCTAGGTAAAATTAAAAGAAATTGTGAAGTTTTTCTGCTTTTTCCAGCTTTTCTTTTCTAAAGTCATTTACCCGTTATATCTTCGAGGAGGAGATTTCCTCTCTTATGCTTTCAAAGCAAATCAAACAAACAAATGACCCTGTATTTTTTTGGATTCAGTTTGTATTCACAATGTTTCTAGGAGAAACAAAAACTCTAGCACCTTAAGTTGCATCAGCAAAAGAATAAAAAACTGATGAAGATAAAATTTTGTTATCTAACTCACTGATATTTTAAGAGTGCTCCGAGGATGAGAGGATTAATATCATGGCTTAGTCCAAATAATTAAAGCTAGAAAATAATCAAGGATCAAGCTTGCTGAGTCTTCAAATTGAAAAAGACCTGCCAGGACTGGTCCTTTCTATTTGGGAGTTTAAATATGTTGGATCTAATTACAAGCAAAAGCAGGATACAAAGACAGGATGACAACAACTTAGAGAAGGTGTTTTCTTTTGTAAATAAACATCAAACACCAGGAAAGTGTAAGAAACATAACATGAAGTGAGGCCTTTGCCAAGGCATTAAATCAAACATATAACCAAGGTTCCCATGCTAGATGGAGCGGATTGAGGTGGTCAGCATTCATGTTTATTATTTTGGAAATAAGTCGGAGACTGGGGTGTGTGTGTGTTTTGTGTGTTTCTGACTCTGTGTGTGTGTGTGTGTGTGTGCGTGTGTGTGTGTGTGTTAAATAGAGAACAATATAAGAGCCTTCCAAACCCTTACCATCCTGATTATAACTTCAAACTTTAAATAAGATTTTTTTTTTTTTTAATCTGCCTTATCTCTTCTCCTTGCCCTAAAGTCTCTGACTGGAGAGCACAGGAGAAAAAGTATAGAAAGAAGAGGGAAAAACAGACTAGCCCCATCTTGTTCAACCCAGGCTTCTAAGCCTAGTTAAGGGTGAAGAGTGAATATTTAAAGCTAAAAAGAGGTTGGAACTTGTTTTAGATTATCCTAAATGGTTTCATGACTGAAAAAGAGACTTTGTCAATTCCATAAAGTGAAAATAAATGTTACTTGATTTAGTAGAGATGGCATTAAGGAGAGGAAAAATGAAATAACTACTGTTCCAGGAAAAATAAAGCTATGCCGTGGTATCATCTCACTGTATCCAGATCATTCAATAAAATGCTTATAGGTACAATGTCTGGCTTTAATGAAACATGTTGGTTAAATAATGGAAAGAGATTTTCCAAAGAAAAGATTTTCCAAATTTGGGTTTTGGTTCCAAGACCCAAAGCAGGGTTTTATTTATGCAGGCATAATTCAAGGCTCTTTATCATGTCTAGAGACCTGTTTATCAGATAAACTCAAATACCTAATAAAATCTGATGTTACAGACCATTTATATCAGAATAAATGAGGTAACAAATTTTGAATGTTGACACAAAATTTTGAGGTGAATTTCACCAATTTTAGCTTGTTATTTTCCTCTCCTCTTCCTTTTCTCTTTTCTTTGTATCTCCTGCCTTTTGGGTTTTTTTTTTTTTCCCTTTTTTTTTTTTTTTAATTTTCTGGGGAAAAAAGACATAAATTCTGAATCTGTGTTTGAATGCAACTTGGTTACTTTAGACATGTTCAAAATCCTAGTCATCAGTGCCACTTACCCTGTAAATGAGAGGTCTCAGAGACCAAAACATCTTAGAAGCAAGCAAATTCAGAATTTTTTTTCTCATGTCACAGTTTTATATCATCTAATTTTATGTTATATTTTGAGGTGTGTTTTTGTTTGTTTGTCTTTTTGGTGCGTAAGATGATAGTAGTTCATTAAGAAAAGTTGAGAAAAGTTCTCAAGAGTGAGAGGGGTCCCAACAGGGTTGTTGAGAACTTTTTTTTTTCTTAACAAGATTTTGACCAAAATTTATTGTGTCTGCCAGACTCCTGGACAATTTTTTTTTTTTAAATAAGTTTTTCCCTCCAAATAACATAAAGAGTAGTTAGGGTTATCATGGATACAAATAAACCCATAACACCAGTGTTTTTAAACAACAACAACAACAACAAAATATATATGTTTCTCAGCATATCTCTGCCCTTAATACCAAATTCACATTCATTACCCCATCCTAGAAGCCCTACTGTGACCTAGCCTCTTCCTGGCTCACCAGCCTCATCAGACCTTCGTGTATGCTTTCCTTGGTAACTGGGCTATGTCTACACTGGGCATCTGGAAAGGCTCTAGGTGACATCAATATGCAGATCTTCTTCCTGCCTTGGAGGTTTTATACATGTTGTTCCATCTGCTTGGAACATTTTCTTCCCCTACAGTCTTTACATTTGCTCTAGGAGTGCTGTTCTTTGCATTCATGGAATGTGTTACAATTTGTAATTATGCGTACTATGTATTTGCTTACAGGTATATCTCATTACATAGGGTCAAACTTATTTAATCATACAGAGAAAAAAATGGATCTACTATCTGTGAGGATTTGTATATTTACATATGCATTTATATATTTGTGCAGGCACCAGAATTCTAGAGTGTGTATATATATATTTACCTTCTGAAGCATAAACAAAAATAGGCTTACAAAAGGATAATAAAAAAATGTATGCACACCAAAGTTCTAATACTTTCTTCTATCCCAGTAAAATTGTGTTATTCTCTGGGCAAACTCCTCCCAATTGGGAAGAGACTGCCCTCATTCTAAGCAGACTCATTTCTGCTTACTTACTACTGCATTCTCAATGTCTCTGTTTTACATAAAGTAGGAACACAGTTGGTGACTATCGAACAATTTCATGAATAAAAAATCAATGATTCTTTATGCCAAAGCTTAGCAATAAGAAGGGGGTGAGGTGAGATAGTATAAAACCTCTAAAATTAAGATAAATAGTTGTTAGTTTTTGTTGTTGTTGTTGTTGTTTTAAGATTTTATTTATTTATTTGACACAGAGAGAGAGAGCACACAAGCAGGGGGAGTAGGAGGTGGAGAAACAGGCTCCCCACCGAGCAGGGAGACCGATGCGGGACTCGATTCCAGGACCCTGGGATCATGACCTGAGCCGAAGGCAGATGCTTAACGACTGAGCCACCCAGGTGCCCCATGTTTGTTAGTTTTAATATTTCTTTCTATCAGTTCATTTCATGGTGTTTTAGTTAGATTTCCATTTTTGGTCTATACACAGCAGATATCAGTGGTAGAATGCTAGTCTTGTGGGAAAGTAAATATTCACTTCACGAAAGTCCTTGGAGTTAAAAGGTAAGGTTTGTCTTCTATTTTAGAAGTTGGTTTCCTCATCAAACAAATCATTGAGGGATGGTGGGAAAGAATCAGAGGCCAGGTTAATTCAGACAAAATCCATTAAGTAAAACGTATTTAATTAATAAGCTTTATTTTAAAAACATAATTGAATTCACAGGAAAATGGAGTGGAAAGTACAGAGTTCCCATATATGCCCTGTCCACATACGAGCATAATTCCCCCACTAGGGCCATCTCTCACTACAGTGGTGCATTCATTACAATCCATGAACCTACACTGATACACCATTATCACTCAAAGCCCATAGTTTTGGTGTCGTATATCCAAGGATCTAGATAAACGAATACTATGTAATCAGCATTACAGTAACAGAAGAGTTCCACTGCCCTAAAAATTATCTGTACTCCTCTCTCGCTGCTAACTCTTAGCATCTGATCTTTCTACTGTCTCCACAATTTTGTCTTTTCCAGAATGTTAAATTGTTGGAATCATACAGGAAGTAGCCTTTTCAGATCGTCATATTTAACTTAGTTATATGCACTTAATTTTCCTCCTTGTCTTTTCATGACTTGGAAACTCATTTCTTTTTAGTTCTAAATTATGTTCCATCGTCTGAATATATCACAGTGTATTTATCCATCTTTCTGTGAAGTACATTATAGTTACTTCCAACTGTGGGCAACTATGAATAAAACTCCTCTAAACATCCACGTGCAGGTTTTGTGCGGATCTAAGTGTTCTGTTTTGAGTAAATACCAAAGAGTGTGATGATTGCTAGGTTGTGTCATGAGAATATAGTTTTTTTAAGAAACCACCAAACTCTCTTCCAAAGTAACTGTAGCTGTACCATTTTGCAGTCCCACTAGCAATGAATGAGACTTCTTGTTGCTTCACACCTTTGTCAGCTTTTGGTGTTGTCAGTGTTTTGGATTTTGACCATTCTAATAGATATGGAATGATATCTCACTGTTGTTTTAACTTGCAATGCACTAATGACATATGACGCTAAAATGTGTTTTCGTGTGCTTACTTGACATCTGTATATCTTTGTCAGTGGGATATCATTAAAAACTTCTCTTTTTTTTAAATCAAATTGTTCATTTTGTTATTGTTGAATTTTAAGAGTTCTTTGTGTATTTTGGGTAACAGTTCTTCATTAGATGTGTCTCTTACAAATATCATCTTCTAGTCCCTAGCTTGCTCTGTCATTCAGTTGACATTATCTTTTGAAGAACGTGAGTTTTTAATTTCACTGAAGTCCAGCTTCTCAGCTGTTCCTGTCATGAATTGTGTGATCTAAAAAGTCATCATATGCCCAATATCTTCTAGGTTTTCTCCTGCATTATCGTCTAGGAGTTTTCTGATTTACATTTAGGTCTATAGTCCATTCTGAGTCAATCATCGTAAAGAGTAAAGTCCATGTCTAGATTCATTATTTTGTATAGGTGTCCTGTTGTTCTAGCACCGTTTGTTGAAAAAACTATCTTTGTTCCACAGTTTGCCTTTGCTCTTTGTCAGAGATTGGTTACGTTTATTTATATGAGTCTATTTTGGGGCTCTCTATTCTGTTAATTGATTTTTCTATACTTCTGTCAATGCCATATTGTCCTGATTGCTGTAGCTTTAAAGTCTTGAAGTGAGGTAGTGTCTGTTTTCTGACTTTGTTCTTGTCCTTAAATATTGAACTGCTTCTTCCAGGTCTTTTTCCTCTCCCTACAAACTGCAGTATCAGTTGTTGATATTTACAAAATAACTTTCTAGGATTTTGATTGGGATTTCATTGAATGTATAGTTTATGGTGGGAAGAACTGACATCCTGACATCCTGACAATGTTGAGTTATCTGATCTGTGAACATGGACTATCTCTCCATTGTTTAGTTCTATGATTTTGTTCATCAGTGTTTTTTATCTGACTGTTCTTTTATTAGCTATTGAGAAGATCATAGAGAAGATTTAGGTCTCATATAGATGAGACCTAAATCTTTTGAGAAGCTATTGAGAAGATCATAGAAAAGATTTTAGGTCTCATATAGATCTTGTACATATTTTGTTAGATTTACATTAAAATATTTTATTTTTGGTGTGCTAATACAAATGGCATTTAATTTTTAATTTCAAATTTTAGTCATTCATTAGTGCTGTAGTTTTAGGCCTTTTTTAAAAATTAATTTTAATTTGAAAAATTATTTAATTTAAATTTAATTTTATTTCAGATTTTTTGTCATCTATGAATGACATGGATAATTTTGTCATCTATGAATCAAGATTGTTTTATTTGCTCCTCCCTGATTTGTACTCATTTTATTTCTTTTTCTTTTCTTATTATATTAGTCTGAGTTTCCAATAAAATCTTGAAAAGGAGTGGTAATAATAGGCTTAGTTTCTGATCTAAGTAAGAAAGCTTTCTCACCATTTGGTATGATGTTAGCTGTAGGTTTTCTGTAGATGTTCTTTATCAAATTGAGGAATCCTAGCTTCCTGAGATATTTTACTTGGATTTTCTCAAATGCTTTTCTACATCTATTGATAAGATCATGTGATTTTTCTTCTTTGGCTTTTGATGTGACAGAGTGCATTACCAGATTTTCAAATGTTCAACAGGATTTCCAGTACCTGGAAAAATCCCACTTTGTTGTCGTGTATAATACTTATTATACACATTAAATTTGTTTTGCTAATATTTTCTTGAGGATTTTTATAATTGTACTATTGTATAGTTTTCTTGTAATGTCTTTCCCTGGTTTTAATATTAGGTTATGATGGCCTCATGGAATAAATTGAGAAGTATTAACTCTGTGTCTACCTTCCAGAAGAGATTGTAGAAGTGGTAAACTTCTTCCTTAAATGTTTGGTAGAATTCACCAGTGAACCTATGGGCCTGATGATTTTTCTTTTGGAAATTATTAATCACTTATTTCATTTACTTAATAGGTGTGGCCTACTCAAAGTGTTTATTTCTTTTTATGTGAATTTTGGCAGATTGGGTTTTTAAGGAATTGCTCTTTTTCATCTAGGTTACAAATACATGGGCATAAAGTTGTTCATAGTATTCCTTTATTTTCCTTTCAGTATCCATGAGTTCTATGGTGATGTCCCCTCTTTCATGTCTGGTATTAGTAATTTGGGTCTTTTCCCTTTTTTTTTCTTAGACTGGTTAGAGGTTTATTGATTTTATTGATCTTTTCCTGGTTAGAGGTTTATTGATTTTATTGATCTTTTTAAAGAATTGGTTTTCAGATTTTTTTATTTTCCCTGTTGATTTCCTGTTTTCAGTCGCATTGATTGCTACTGTAATTTTTACTACTGTCTTTTTTTCTGGTCACTTTGGATTTGGTTTGTTCAGTTTCAGTTTTCAAAATGAAAGATTAGAGAGGCCTGGGTAGTGCAGTGGGTTAAGCCCCCAACTCTCTTTCTCTGAGCTCAGGTAGTGATCTCAAGGTTGTGAGATCTAGCTCAGCACTAGAGAAGCTTAAGCTTCTCTACTTCTGTCCCTTTCTTCCCTTTCTAAAATAAGTAAATAAATATTTTTTAAAGTTTTAATTAAAAAATTATTTATCTATTTGAGAGAGAGTGAGCATGAATGGCAGGGGGAGGGCAGAGAGAGAGGGAGAGGAGACGCCCTGTAGAGCAGGGAGCCAGACATGGGGCTCCATCCAGGATCCTGAGATCATGACCTGAGCTGAAGGTAGATGCTTAACCAACTGAGGCTCCCACGTGCCCCTAAGTAAATAATCTTGAAAAATAAAAAGAAATCTTAGATTATTGATTTTACATTGCATTCTTTATTTAGTGAACTGATTGCTTTGTTTGGGAGAATGAAGTAACTTTAAATATGAGCACTATCCTCCCAAGAAATTTCTAAAGAAAGTAAATTATATATCTATGTCTTTTAGAAACAATAGCTTTCATTTGCATGCACACTCTTTTAAGTCACTTGCAAACATTCCAGCTCATTGGATCACTTTGATTTTCAAAACAATGTGAATAAGATGACATTATCTTCTGTTCTTATCTCTAAGTCTTAATATCTCTGTTTACTCCAAATATGTAAAAGATAAAATAACCAAATAAGAGATTATGTTTGACTTACTCTGAGGTAAGTATGATAGAGCATATCATTTGAATTTCATCTGACTGTTCTTTTATTAGCTATTGAGAAGATCATAGAGAAGATTTTAGGTCTCATTAAATACTGCTTAAGTTTGATGGCATACATCTTTCCAACCAACTTCTGCTGCCAACTGCAGTCTAGGCTCTTAGACTAGTTATGCAAATTAAAAGAGAGCAGAGCTAACATGAAAGGAAAACACCTTTGATTATTTTATTTACTAAGCTGTTTGGAATTTTGTACAAAGTAGAGAATGCAAATACCTGCCAAATTTGTGCTGAGATGATTGCAAGTGATGAACACACATGCATATGTGCACTCATACACACACACCCCATTTAATTAACGGGTTTGAAAAGTTATTTTAAATTTTAGACTCTCAAATTCGCTTTTCAACATCTTTGTTTTATTGGCTTGGGATTTGCTATAGATATTCTGGCACTATAATCTTTTCTCTATCATTTCATTCAAAATATACATTTTAGTGAAAGTTATAAAATATAAGTTAAACATATAGACAAGCTTATTGTGTTGTTTTATTTAGAATGTCTTTTTATCTGTCAGCGCTCAACCAAAGAAGCAGAACTAACAGGAGATATATATCTTTATCTATATCTGTGTCTATATCTATATCTATATCTATATCTATATCTATATCTATATCTGTATCTGTATCATCTATCTATATCTTTATCTATCTATATCTATGTATCTATCATCTATCTATCAGTTATCATTTATCCATCTCAAGGGATTTGATAAAGGGAAGTGATTTAGTCAACTGTAGAAGCAGTGAACCTGCCTCTGAAAGACTTGTCTCCTTGTCTGATTCTGGAGCTTAAAGCTCTCAGGATGGGTAATCAGGAAGGGAATATCTGTAGGGGGCAGCTCAGCAACAGGTGCTTGAACTCTACCAGAATGGACCGGAACCTTGATACATTCTTGTAGCTTCTGACCTTGGTGATAAAGATACCCTGCAGAAGCCAAAGAGCTAAACACACACAATGGACCTAGGAATCAGAGAAGCCAAAAGGGAATCAAGTGTAGCAAAGTAGTGGTAGGCCCAAATTCTGTTTCACACCCAAGACATCAGCAACCACATGTGTGCATTAGAAAATAGCCGTGAGGCATTTAAAAAAAATTACTTATGTAAAACAGAGAACACACAAGCAGGGGGAAGGGCAGAGAGGGAGACAAGCATAGTGGGCAGCCTGACAAGGGGGCTTAATGCCAGAACCCCAGGATCTTGACTTGAGCCAAAGTCGGATGCTTAATCAGCTGAGCCACTCAGGCACCCCTTCCCTTCCACTTTTATAATCTTAAGCAATCTGACCTTGCGACCCTTGTGGCTTACCCAAAATAGAAACATATGAGAGAGAGAAAGAGCCATATATAGAAATATTTAGTACAAATTATCACATCTTCACAAATTACATTACAAAGCCACTTTACATTATTTAATATTTGTTTTAGAAATGGTCAACCACTGGTACAAATTCCTATATATCTTGTGTGTGTTGAAAAAAATGGTACTGATTTTTATAATACACATATAAGGTGAAATAGAAATACACAGAAGCAGAAATCTTTGTATAATGCTTGCCTTCTTTCTTATCTTAGATTTTCTTTTCCAATTTGTTTTATCCTAAAACCACACACTTTTTAAAGAAAATCTTTTCCTTAGTTTTTTATTTTGAAGATTTCAAAGCCATGGAATAGTAGAACGAACAGCACAAAGAACGCAGGTATTCCCTATACCTAAATTCACACTTGACAATGCTTTATCATGTTCTCTTAATTGTCCACTTCTCACTACACACACACACACACACACACACACACACTCACACACACATTTCTTCTTGTGCTTGATTTGAGTCATGAATTTGTAATCATTATGATACTTCACCTCTCAATACTTCAACATCTATCTCATAAGAGGTAAGGGTTTTCTTTTGTAATTGAATTCTTTGTCTATCTATCATCTATCTAATCTATACAATATACATAATCTTATAAATACATAATTATAATAATCACCCATTTGAAATTGAGCATTATTTAATATTGTTTCTAAATATATAACCCATATTAAATATCCTCCAATTGTTCTTGAATATCCTTTATAGCTTTGCTTCACCTAATTTTCCCTGATATAACATCCTATTAAGGATCATGTAGCACATTTAATCATTACGTGCCTTTGGTTTTCTTTAATGTAGGACTTCTCTCCTGCTTTTTTTGGGGGAGGGTTCTATCATGCAAACCTATAAAAGTTAAAGGTAGTTTTTAAAAAGATCCCTTAATTTAGGTTTGTGTGATGTTTGAATTTTGGGGAAAATATATTATAATGAGGCATTTTTGTGTGGTATTAGATTTTAGACAAATGTAAATTTTTTATTGATGAGTGAGGGCATGGAAGTCCTATATAATCCATTTCATGGCAAGCGTCTGTCTTTGTCTTCTGGTTCTATCTTATTTTTCCCTCAGCTACTAGGTTTTCAAGTGACAACAATAACTGAATATTTTCCATTTCAGCTATATTTAAAAAGCTAATTATAGCTATAATTCTATATGATTATCAGAGTTTTCATTGGTGATGCCATTGTTGGGAGGATGACCTTTTTTCTGTGTCTCATATCCTGTAGCATTTACATTGCATTCTAAAGTAGACTCTGAACAGAAGTATATTTATGCTTGTATTTAGATTTTTTTTGGCCATTATAAGTAAAAAGTGAGCAATCAAATCTATCAATTCTCTTTTACAGATAAGACAACTAAACTGTAAGAGATTAAATAATGTGTCAAGAGAAACATTATTAAAAATAAATAAAATGTTTAGCATCATCTTTTATAATAAGGATTTTTATTTATGTTTTAAGCTTTTCTCATTTTTGTCTCAAAGTGAAATATAGGTGTTAAAAAAAATAAAGTTTATAGAATATAAATTAATGTGAGAGTACATAGTGAAATCAAGTCAAAGTTAAGCAGTAATTTTGTTTTACCCTTGCTATGGCATCTATTTTGAGAGTGTGGAAGGCGAAGGATCTTAAAAGATCAAATTATTAATGCACTATATAATAATATTTGTTAGGTATATGTTGGTTTTTAAATCATTTCAAAAGATTCTAAATTCATAACATCCTTTAGTACCAATGAACATAGAAAAAAAGAGAGCTATTATCAATTTGGGAAGATGGTAAATATTTTGATTTTAAGAAAATATCTGTTTGCAAAATCTGGGAAACCTTATTCTATGTTAATTTGTAAAAGGTCACATACTTTGCTTTATTTTAATTTAAAACAATTTATTTCTGTAGGTAATAAATGAACATCCATGAAAATCTCCACGGTACAAAAATGATACCGTTTGCCAGTCACCTCCTTCTCCCTAGAAGCAATCATTTCCCTGTTTCTTACATATCCTTCCAGAGGTAATTAAGCTTTTACAATCACATGTATTTAACTGATAAACCTAGGAAAGCCTACATGATGGATTAAAATACTGGAATATCTCCCACCACACTGGTTTGAAAATAGTCCATGCCTTCAGCTTCTCCAGTAGCTTCGTAACTTCACCTCTTTGGTCTTCCAAGTCCTATTATACCGTCATCTTCCTTTAAAAAAGCAAATGAAGCAATTATGTCCAGCATGGAAGGACGCCCAGGATACTTTCTGGTGATCTGGTTGTACCCATCTTGACTGGTCTCCAATGTCTTGTTTCACATTCACTAAGCTTTATCTATAATATCAGCTGAAGTCAATAGACATTTCTGTGAAATCTTCAATTCACTTCAACCTAATACCATCTTGCCTTATTGATACTGTTATCTCCTGTTTTGATTTTCTGGTCATACCTCTTATTTAGTGAAATGTGCCTGACATGTGTTTTCTAAGATCTGTAGCTACAAGACTTCATTTTTTCATTGTTTATGTTGATAGAACTGAATTACTACACTGTCACATGTGTATTAATATCATTGTGACCTTGTTTGTAGCTTAGACTGATAAGGTCTAGAGAAATCTGGTTCAGATATTTATTTTTCTTAGAATTAGAAGTTTTCAAAGAATGGGGTGCCTGGGTGGCTGTTGGTTGAGCATCTGACTCTCAGTTTCAGCTCAGTTGTGGTCTGAGGGTGATGGGATGGAGCCTCGTGTTGGAATCTGAGCTCAGTGGGGAGTTTGCAGGAGATTCTTTCTCCCTCTCACTCTTCCTTTGCCCCTCTCCCCACTTGTGCTTGCACACACACTCTCTTTATCTCAAATAAATAAATCATTTTTTAAAAAAAGTTCTCAAAGAATATAAAAAAAGTGAAACTTTATCCTCAAATCCTGTTAGAATATACTCACAGAACTATTGTTCTCACAAAAACTCATAAAAACTCTATTATTCTAAAGCTTTTAGTTCAAAAAGAACAAGGTATTTTTCACTGATAATAGTTTAACACAGGCACTAAATGATCATTTTTAAGTGATAAAGCTTCTACCTTGGAAAATTGTGACACAAAGGAGCACTTGACATCAGAAAAGGTACCAATGCTTCATGAATATTGCATCTTAGCTTCTCTAGAATCGACTTTTCTCCTTAGTTTATATGAAATGCTTTAAGACTTTCTTTTTATCATATGCACACACTCAAAGACTTTACTTGTCCCTTTCACATACATTTCATATATTTTCATAAAATACCATGATATAATTTTAATTGGATATTGATCTATGTAAAGTATCTATACATTTTACTCTAAATCAAAAAGGAAGAAAAGATACTATCCTAAGGAATTTTCATCATAGATATTATGCGAATATATATAGGGTCTAATGTATTCTAGATGTGTAGTCAGGACACATCTGTGGAATAAAATTAAGAATTACAGGGTCTTGGGACACCTGGGTGGCTCAGTTGATTAAGCCACTGCCTTCGGCTCAGGTCATGATCCCAGGATCCTGGGATTGAGTCCCACATAGGGTTTTTGTTCAGTGGGGAGCCTGTTTCTCTTTCTGCCTCTGCCTGCCACTCTGCCTGCTTGTGCTCTATCTCTTTCTCTCTATCTGACAAATAAATAAATTTAAAAAAAAATAAAGAGAGAATTACAGGGTCTTAGATTAATAGCTAACTAAGGAAAGGAAAAAAAAAAAATCCACTCTGGAAATATATGATCTCAAACTAAGCCCGTCAGTTTGTCTAAAATTAAACTCTGGTTAACAAGACTGTGTAATCCAAAATTACAAGCCACACAAGGAAAATGAAGACAGTGAGTACAGACAGATGTTTCATGGAGTTTGGTTACAAAGAGAGGACCTGAGCATTAGAGAGATAAGTGGTAATGAAGACAGAGACAGAGACAGAGACAGACAGAGACGGGGACAGAGACAGAGATGAGAGAAGGGAGAGGACAGAAAGGAGAGGCACTATGTGAATGTTTATATTTTCCCCAAATTCATATGTTAAAATGCTAATGCCCAATGTGATGACATTAAGTGGGTTTTAAGGGTGGTGATTAGGTCAAGAGGATGAAGCCCTCAAGAATGGCATTAGTGCCCTCATAAGAGACTCAAAAGCAAAAACACACGGTTCATAAGTGTGCACTTGAACAAGGAAGAAAGGAATCAAATGATAGTTATAGAGAAGACCAGTTGGAAGATTCCAGACAACTTATTTAATGCCTCTGGGCCTTCATTTCATCATATGTAAAATGGATCTGATGATATGACCTGGTCCTATGATTATGAAATAAGTTATATTTATAAGACATTTGGAAGAACATTTGGTACATAGAGAGTACTATGTGTTTGTTAAAATAATTTCAGGGGTGCCTGGGTGGCTCAGTTGGTTGATTGCCTGACTCTTGATTCGGTTCAGGTCATGATCTCAGGGTCATGGGATCGAGCCTCACTTCCCAGGCTCTGTGCTGGGTGCAGAGTCTACTTTCAGATTTTCTCTCCCTCCCACTCATTCTCTCTTTCTCTCAAAAAAGTGAATAAAGTCTTTAAAAGAATTGCAAACACTGAAATTCTTTTATCAATTTAATATTTTTGTTTTGGAATAAGAACTTGTCAACTTTGAACAATTTCATACTACTTTGTTTACTAAATTGTTTAGTTTGTCTCTTTGGTTTTAATAATTGGAACCTTTTAACCTTTTAACCTCTTATATAAAGACTTGGAAGAAATATTTGTTCAGTGGGGAGCCTGTTTCTCTTTCTGCCTCTGCCTGCCACTCTGCCTGCTTGTGCTCTATCTCTTTCTCTCTATCTGACAAATAAATAAATTAAAAAAAAAATAAAGAGAGAATTACAGGGTCTTAAATAAATATTGATTAAATAAAGATATAACACAAGCCAATTTAACATTCATCTAATATTCATCTCCTCCACCCAATGTAGAATACATCTGTGGTCCAGACATTCTCTTCAGGCTGATATGACAAGCCATGGATATGATTAGTAACTTCTCCCTATGATAGCATTTGGCCCCTTGTTTTTTTGTTGTTGTTCATTTGTTTATTTTTCTATTAGAGTATGATGGGGCACAAACTTAGTTTTCAAAGTGGGATCTAAGCAGCCAAAAGATGCACCACACATCCAAAACTTGATCTTCTTATTGTACTCTTTCCCTCTATGCTTATGGTTTGTTTACTGGAGACAAATGTAGTTCTAAATAATAAGGCTATTATGTCATTGACTGGTTTTTCCTAAGACTCAATCAGAAGAAAGGCAAATGCTTGTGTGTGCAGGTGCACATCTGTGTGTGTGAAAGAGTGTATATGTGTGTGTGTGTGTGTGTGTGTGTGTGTGTGTGATTACATATATGCATGTGGGTTGTTAGCTTCTGAATCACTATACCTTCGTAAGTATGGGAAGTTGTCTATGATTTCTGTGTCGCAGCCAGGACGACAAATCGACCAGGAACGTGAGGGTAAGAGGATGGTGAAAAGAAATTAAGAGACAAAGAGATGGGGGCAGGAGGAGCACTGAAGAGGTTGTGCAACAGTGCCAATTTTATTCAAGGCGTGAGGCATTATATAGTTAACAGAAACAATTATAAGGAAGTATCTGTTTTCTGTTGATTGCTCATACACAGCTAACATTCACATGAAACCCCTCAAGCTTTTATGAAACCCAGTTCCTAAGCGCTGGTAGCGGATCTTCTGACGCCAGTAACTTTTATCTAATTAGCTAATCTTTAACTAGCAATCCACGAGCTTACAATGGTGCAATTTATAATCCGTGCAAGTACAGGATAATCTTATAACAGTTAAATGCACAACCCAGTTTTGCCTCTAATACGTGCAGGCAGTCACCTCAGCGAGTCTTGGGGTCCATAGCTCAGGATCTTTCTCAAGCGCAACTCAACTGATATTTAGGAGGCACGAGTCAGGGCCTGGTTTGATCCCTCGCCTCTAGCTGGGTCTGTGGCTGCCTACATCTCCCCCTTTCTTTGTTTTTAGATCTAGGAAATACATTTGAGCCTTCATATGAAACCTATGTTGTCTTGCACGGATTTGTACAATGCACCAAATCAAAATGAAAGTAAACAAAACAATAAAAAGTCCAATGAACAGCCAGAATGAATATTTCACTAAATTCCTGAGATTAAACCCATGCAGGCTACTTAAAATATATGATACCACTTTAGCAGGACTAACTAAGTCCAAATGAGACTGGCTGATGCTTGAAATATCCTTTTGCAGGTCTGCTAAATCAAGGCTAACATTGTTATGATAACATATCCCCTGCAGATATCTTTTTACTCGGTCCCATGTAATATTATTTGCCTTTAACGGAATTACACAGATATGTTGAAATCCTCCATGACAGACCAAGGACATTTGAGTTTTGACGATAGACAATTGGGTTCCTAAATATTCTATTGTTTCTTCTAATCTGTCTAAGCGGCTAAGAATTTTCTTATCAATATGTTCTTGTAGCTAAGGCATAGGAGACATTTTTTGCAAAATTGTTTACATGTTTGGCAGTATGAACACTTTGGGACAGAGTTACTGAGGCTACTGTAACCATAGCTATAAGGGCTACTAACACAGCAATTCTAGCTATCAATAAGCCTAAAAAGCTCTTGATCTATCTAAGTTGTAGCTGCATTTTGAGAGCAAATTGATAACCATAGTTAGCATACCATGGTCCTTCTACTTCTACAGGCAATAGCATATATGGGGGTTGCATAGTTACAAACATTATTGTGGGACCAGTACTCGGTAAAAGCAATGTTACAGGCAAACAGTTAGTCAATACACAATTGTTACGTCCGATGTTATATAACAAGTGTTCCCCTGAAAAGGAGATAGAATTTATGGTTCCTGAACCTACTACTAACAAGAAAGGCCTTGGGATGCACGCCCATAAGGTTAAATTGATGTCCATAGTGGGGTTGTAGCCACTCCTAGCCTCTTGCACTCCAAGAGGTCCCATAGCAGCAGCTAACTTCCACAGTTCTGAATGGAACATTCTTCCAGCCGTAGAGAAGATCCCACCTGGGATGGTTACATTATGCATTGGCCGATTAGGTGGAAAGGCGTTATCTCGCATAGGTTCTTCTCTAGTCTTCCTTGACCAATCTGTAATAGAGAAATCAGGAATGCCATGAGGAGAAATGATCATAGGCCTCTCTTGGAGACCAATCGTCCACATAGGGCCTGGGTAGGGATAATTTAACCGCTGAGGGCAATAGGGGTAACCAGGAGGGTGCATACCTTTCTGAGGGACATTAGGAGTCTTACTTCCCACGACTCCATAACCAGTCCATTTTTCCACCCCTATCACAGGATTAGACCGATTAACCCCACCTACTATATCTCTTAAAAGATAAGTAACTATATGGGACCTAGACTGCACTATCACACATTCCTTGATGAGGTTATAGTCAGAAGAGAGCAGCTGGAAGCATATGGGTACTTGAGCCGCTAAGCCTGTTCAGTTAATAAAATGCTCTGCGGATTCTATGCCATCAGCACTACTTCCCCCAAAATAACTAGTGCCATTAGTACGCACCCGAGAAGTGGGATCATCCCAAGTGACAGGCCTTATTGTGGGTGGATCAGGTAAGTATGCCCAATAAGCTGTGGCCTCACTACGAGGGAGGCCAACCATAGCTAATAATGTTAATAATATAGTGACCAATGCTTCATTGGGTTGGGTCTGATTTGCTATTTCCAGGGCCTGGTTCAGGAGATCCCTTATCAGGCCCTGGTTGTAGCGGGGGAGACATCTTCTCCTTCTTTGTCTGCCTTAGCCGTTCAGCGTGAGGCGAGCCATGCTCTGGTGGAGAGGCGAGGATTTAGCACCACCTTTCTGGAAGCCAGTGCGGGGTATCTTCATCCTGAGGAAAAACACAAACAAAACCACGTCCTCTGTGGAGGACAGGATCAGGAACCTTCCAAGTGCCCGTTGGGGGTCTTTCTACCTAGCATAAGGGAGAGGAGAGAAATCTGGATGCCAAAATCGCTCATCTGCTGTATGACTTATATCGTCAACGTTCAAAAAATTTAAAACATAAAAAGTTAAAGTTAAATGCATATGAGGAGAATATTTCACTTCCCCTGTAGTATCTCCCCCTCTTTTAATTTTTGAGATATGATTTAAGGATTCCATTAGTCCTTTTGACAATGGCTTGTCCTTGAGAATTATAGGGGATGCCCATTGAATGTTTCAACTGAAAGGTTTGGCAAAATTTTTGAAAGGCTTTTGAATTGAATGCAGAGCTGTTTTGAAGGCTTTTAGAGTCCCCATTTGGGAGAAGGCAGAAAAGAGGTGATTTTGTACATTTACAAAAGCTTCTCCTGAGTGCACAGTAGTGTGCACAATTCCTGAAAAGGTGTTAATAGAGACATGTATATATATTAAATGGCCAAAAGTAGGAAACAGTGTTACATCCATTTGTTATAAGTGATTAGGCATCAATCCTCTAGGTTTTACCGAATATGTAGGTAATGGATTATAAATTGGACAGGCAGGACAGTTTTTGACTATTTGACGAGTTTTTTCTCTAGTTATTTGAAACTGTTGGCGTAGGGCTGATGCATTTTGATGAAATTTAGCATGACTTTGTAAAGCCATTTGTTTATTAGTGACATCAATTACATATGCATGAGTAATCATATCCGTGATATCATTGCCTTTAGATAAAGGGCCTGGTAATTTAGTTGGGCTCATATATGGGAAATACAGATCGGAGCTTGTCTAGATCTCAGAAGTTGCTGAATGCTAGAAAACAAGTGATATAATTCCTCATCATTGATAAGCACAGAAGCCTGTGGCAGAGAGGGGACTGCTTGTGCCACATAATGGCTGTCTGTATATAGGTTACATGGTCCAGAATACATCTGCAGGGCTAAATGAACAGTTTTTAACTCAGCTCTTTGTACTGACTTTGTAGGGTAGTATCCTTGGTAAGAAGCCTCTGCGTATGGAGATTCTTAATAAATTCCTATATGTCCAGTTTTAACAAACTTGGCCTAATTATTTACATAAGTTCAGCAAGAACAATGAGTGTGAACATATAGATCCTTTAGAATCTGCTTTGCTGGAACTTTTTGTAAAGAATTTGTAGGTTGAACTTTTAGTAGCCTCTCTGGGCCAGAAGTTAAGGAATGTATTTGCCATCAGGCATGTCTGTAATACCTGTTGATTTGGGCGAATTTTTTTTTTTTTTTTAAGTTTCTCAAAGTATCCTGTCAGGAAGTTTCAGTTAAGGAAGATGAATGAGCTCTAAAAATCTGCCGTACAACATTGTACTGATAGACAACATAATGTATTGCACACTTAAAAATTTAAAAGGGTAGACCTCATGTTAAGTGTTCTTACCACAATAAAATAAAATAGTGCTATTTCTGGGTCTTACCTTTCAAGAGAGGGAGTTCGCCCTTGTCTTGATTTGCTTGCTCCTTTCTGCTTCTGGAATTGATGGTGGCAGCTGAAACATTTATTATGGATGAGGAACTGGATGCCACATGTTGAAGATAGAAAATTCATAAGATATAAGTAATCTAGAACCTTGATGTGTGTCTATTGCTTACCTAGACTTTAAACAAAGGAATCATAAAATTTTGTCAAGTTTAAAATGGTGTTTTATGAAGCTGACCCTAAGCCCTCAATAATGAAGAGGTAATAGCAATAGTTTCTGCAGGAACAACACATACTCTAGTAATCAGTTTACCGTATTTTAAGTGTGCAAGTTATAACAAGTTTATCTGGCTTGCTGGACAATTCTGCTTCCCATATTTAAAAGATTTGACACAGCTAGGAACAACCGTACCAAATTAGCACTGTGTGTAGATAATCTTTGCTTGGCTTTTGCAGCTTTTAGGATAAATCTTCTCAAATACATTTGCTATACATTTTTGGAAATTATTCTCTTTTTCTGGCATTTTTAAAGATTTTATTCATTTATTTATTTAAGAGGGAGTGTGTGTATGTGTGAGAGAGAAAGAGAGAGAGAAGGAGTAGGGAGAAGGACAGAGGGCGGGGGAGAAGCAGACTCCTCACTGAGCAGGGACCCCAGTGTGGGGCTCCAACCTGGGATTCCAGGATCATGACCTGAGCCAAAGGCAGATGCTTACCCAACTCAGCCACCCAGGTAGCCCGGTTGAAAATTTTTCTAAGTGATACGTTCAGAGGCTTTCAGAGAGTTTATACTCTGACCTACTCTTGGTCCTTCTAAATTACTTATAGAGTTTGTATGCAAATCTAATTTATATCTTCTCATGTTGAATCACTTTTTTAGAATGAAAAAGAATGATTCAGTTTTCAGTGCTTCTTTCATTGTGGCTCCGTCTCCATTTTTAGCAGAAATTACTCTGAAGTTGATGGTCTCTGAATCATATCTATCTAAATTTTCTAAACAACAACACAGACTTTCCTACTCTCCCTTGTGTTTTTATAGCACGTTCATTATTTCACTTTGGAGCTGGATGGGTATCTCTGCTCACCTATCATATCCAGAAGTATTATAGTCATACCTATTAACACCATTTTATTACATTTTTAATTGTTATTTTAAAGATGCGCTAATTCTGAGAACAAGTAGAGTCTCATACTGATAGCAAATGTAGGCAAGAGAAAGATTTAACTATGTTTAAATATCATATTTACTTTTTTAAATATCATATTTACTTTTACTATTCAAAAACAGACATAATATAGCATGAAAAGCATAAGCAAGACAAGAGTCTATTAAATTTCATTTAAGTTGTAGTAAAAGAATGAATGTTTGGATCGCAGTGACTACTCAGTTTTTATTAACCTCAAATTTCATAAAATTGTTGGCATAATTTTAATATGCTGAAATAAGTAAATGTGTTTCTATAATCTTGTATATATTAATTTAAAAAGAAAAAAAAATTCACATGCACGAAAAATGCTCAAAATATTCCAATTTGAATATTATGCCTTTAAAATTACAAGGTTTAATGGTTTTAATGTCATTTTAATGACAATAATTATCCTTATTGAATTCAATGCAATGTCAAATACAATTATCTTCCAATTATAAATTTGATGACCTCTGTCTGAATTTTCCTGTCCAAAGTTCTATAATTATAATCAAACTGCTCTATTATAATTGAGAAACCCTCTATTAGCACTTTAAAGAAGAATTTTGAAAGCTGCTCCACAGGAAATATCGTTCCAATAAAGTAATTGACATCAACAAAGCTGCTGCTAGTATTATTTTATTCAGGTTTTTATTCTAATTGTACATAATTTTGTATTTACCTGTTTTAAATGTCATTTCTCCTTGTTATGATTTATTTATCATCAAATTGTGAGAATATACAGATCAATGTTTTTGGTCTCAATTTTTCAGTTCAGATGAATCGTGTCCAAAAATGTTTCCCATTCCTTTCTTCAGAACTCATACTAGGAAAGGAATAAAATTACTTTTGCCTTCTTAACTTTTAAACATGTTATTATAGTGCAGAATTTTCACATTTGGATAAAATTTAAATTGTAAAATAAAATTTTATCTAAGGTGTAAAATTTATCTGAAACTAGTACTTATTTATTAAATTCTCTCAACTTATAATAAGAATAAATTCCATGCTACCATACCAATTCTCACTTTTTAAACAGCATGGAATTTTTAAAAAAAATATTTCTTTGACTTTAGTATATATGAATATAAGTGAAGTTTTTCATACTATTTTGGTAGAAATGTAAATTACCTCAGTAATTATGGAAATTATTTGTTGAATCTATTATAATGTATGTACTTTCAACCAAGCTATTGCTACCTAATTAATATAATCTACATAAATAAGTAAAGATATGAATACACACACTCACATGCACACATACATGGTTTATTTTGCAGCATTGTTACAAATTGATTACAAATCAATAGGAAATGCATTATTATTCCATAATAAGATAGAATATTATGCAGCTATAAAAATGAATCCTTTGAATATATTAACTGTAAAAGTTTTTCATGACATTATATATAGTTTGATCCTATTCTTGTTAAAATGCAAATAATCCAGTCAAAAAATTGGTGGAAGGTATGAACAGACATTTCTTCAAAGAATGCATACAAACGGCCAACAGATACATGAAAAAAAATGCTGAACAGCACGTCATCAAGGAAATAAAAATCAAAAAACCTCAATTAGATACCACCTTATACAGCCAGAATGGCTAAAATTAACATGTGAGGAAACAACAAATTTTAGTGTGGATGTGGAGAAAGGGGAACCCTCTTACACTGTTGGTGGGAATGCAAGCTGGTACAGTCACTCTGGAAAACAGTATGGAGGCTCCTCAAGAATTTAAAAATAGAGCTACCATATGACCCAACAATTGCACTACTGAGTGTTTACCCCTAAGATACAGATGTAGTGAAAAGAAGGGGTCCCTGCATCCCAAAGTTCATGACAGCAATAGCCACAATAGCCAAACTATGGAAAGATCTGAGATGTCCTTCAACAGATGAATGGATAAAGAAGGTGTGGTTCATATTTACAATGGACTATTACTCATCCATCAGAAAGGATGAATATCTACCATTTACATCAATGTGGATGGAATTGGAGGATATTATGCTAAATAAAATAAGTCAATCAGAGAAAGACAGTTATCATGTAGTTTCACTCATATGTGGAATATAAGAAATAGTGCAAAGGATCATAGGGGAAAGAAGAGAAAAATGAATGGGAAGAAATTAGAGAGGGAAACAAACCATGAGAGACTCTTGACTCTGGGAAACAAACTGTGTGTTACGGAAGGGGATATGGGGTACGTGGGTGATGGGAATTAAGGAGGGCATGTGATGTGTTGAGTGCTGGGTATTTTACGCAACTGATGAATTGCTGAACATCAGAAACTAATGATGTACTATATGTTGGCTAATTGAATTTAAAATTTAAAAAAATCCTCTTTGTTAAAAAATGCAAATTTAAAAAGCCCAATACATGTGTTATAGGTATGTTTTACTTTTGCATATACATAGAAAAAGTAGAAATTATGCATCAGAGTGTTGACACTAATTATCGTAGGGGTAGGGAATTAAAGGGGAGTAAAGAAGAGATTAATTATCTTTCTACATACTTCAGTTTAACTTGAAAACAAAAATCTATTTTACTTTGAATTTGAAGGCAACACAGAACACAGTGACCCCTGTTGCAGTTTGGGGGAGTAAAATGCTCAGAAGCATGTATTTAAAAAGCAGTATTAATAAATAATCAAAGTTAATTGATAAAATTTATTTCAAATGATTTCCTATTTCAGGTTTTTTTTAAATTTCTTAAATAGTAAGAAACTAGAGACTTTAAACCTGTTATTTCATTTTAGGTAATATTTGTCATGCAAAAGGCCATTTTATGGAGCTTAATATGGAGAGAAATATTTTTTTTAATATGGAGAAAATATTTTTAATATATAAAATTGTCTAAATGGATGCTTTCTGAAAATTAAAAAAGCATTTCATCCATCTATAAATCCATCTGTAATTTGGTGTGCTTAAAAACATGATGAACATAAAAGCGGTCAGTTAATCCAAAGTGACAGATACTAATGGACTATTTCGTAGATTAACAGCTAGCACTGTGTCTTGCTAGGTCTATGCTATGTATTTTGATCTTGGGCTGGAAAGGATTCACAAACCACAGTGATGTCTCTAGGTACATTTAATTCAAATGGACAGAAACATATGATTCCATATTTGAGCTGACTATTGAACTTGCAAGTTTTACCTTTCAGCTGCTGTACTGCTTCAAGTTGTGGAGATATAAAATGCTAGCCTTGGGACAAGTAGTCGAAGCATCACGAAACTCTGATGAACAAAGAGCTCACCTAGTGCTTTTTTTTTTTTCCTGATGACAAAGGAAATTTTTCATTTTTATAACACTGTCTCCCCAGTTCTTAATTAATATCATGCACAGGTGGTGTGAGGGATAACCACAGTAAATCACAAAAAGGATTATGAGTGTCCAAAGAACTATTATTAAATATAGACACCTCATAAAACAGTGCTTTAGAGTGATGGGACTGTCAGGTGCCACATCTTCAAAAAGAATTCTAGACTAAGCTACGGAGCTTACTTTATTATAAATAGGAGAAATGCTTGTTCAATCTTTAACTAAATGCAATTTGACTATTTGGATTATTTGCTTTCCCTATTTATTTTTACCTTTTTTTTTTCAAATTAATTTAGGATGTAAAATAGGAAGAGCAATTTCAAGTTAATAACAGAAGTTCCTCAAAATATAATAAAATATCAAGGTGTTTCTCTTTCACTTTTTATATTTTTGAATATGAAGCAAATCTCAGGGAATGCTGAAGAGTGTTCTAATTATATTCTCACACTGAAAAACATGGTCATCAATCATGCATCTATACCTGAAAGCATTTTCACACACTTGTGAAAATCGTAGTATCATTTTCTTAGAAGATTATTCCAGGCATTTTTATAGGGGTACTAATTCTTCTCTTTATTCCTAATCCTGTAATCATGACCTGTCTCTGGCCAGTGTCTTAGACCTGATAAAACAGCTGGACTGCCCTCCTAGAAGACAATGATGTTGATTCATTTTTAACCTCCTAAGACTCATGCATAGATCTGATAACCTGGTGATCTTTCCTTGGATTACTTGAATTTTGCCTTGACCTTTCCCTTGAAGCCATCTTGGACCATCCCCAAACCTAATTTTACTTTCTTTTTTTTTTTTTTTTTTTTTTTTTTTAAAGATTTTATTTATTTATTTGACAGAGAGAAATCACAAGTAGTCGGAGAGGCAGGCAGAGAGAGAGAGAGGGAAGCAGGCTCCCTGCTGAGCAGAGAGCCTGATGCGGGGCTCGATCCCAGGACCCTGAGATCATGACCTGAGCCGAAGGCAGCAGCTTAACCCACTGAGCCACCCAGGTGCCCCCTAATTTTACTTTCAATGTCAATCTCTCTTTGATGTTTAGTGGCAGTTTCAGCACGGTTATATGTGCCTGTTATTATATGTCAAAGCTGTTTGAACACAAATATAAATGAAAGAATGGAGATTGCTAAAGATACACAACCTAGAAATGCTTTGTCATTTTTTTCATTTTCACTGTGTGTTTATGTGAAATCACACCAATATATTCAGTAACCAAGTGTATATAGAGACTGCTCACTTGTACTGGTGACCAAAATATGAAAAGCATACTAATACACTGCAAATAAAGACTTTTCTTTTCTTTATCTTTTTTTTTTTAAACACACAAAGACATTATTAGGTAAATATTCAGAGCTAACTGACGTTATAAGAAATCTGAGTTGAGTGAAGCATTCGAAATGGAATATGAATGTTCTTGATTAGAGTATTTCCCCTCAACTAAAACAGAAGAAGAACTATTTAGAACTCACATTTTGATAGCTTTCTCATCTACTACACATCACAGAATAGTAAATATTTTCATGTTTTCAGGATATCATCTCTACTGCTTTAACTGAAACACTGTTTTGGTGTCTTTTACTATTATGGTGATCTGTCCTTAAATGTGTGACACTGAAAGCAAAACAAAACAAACCTCCCTCCCAAATCAGTGATGTATAGAGGAGGTTGGCATTACTGTAACTTAAAAGGAATTGTGTTATAAGGAAAGGTATATCTTGTCTTAAAAGTGGTTGTATATATTAATATAAACATCAATATTTTACTCATGTAATGTTTTAGGATAAAGATGAAACAACAACTTATAACCCATCTCTAATTCCTATCTTGATATATATTTTGTAAATCTGTGTACATTTTTTCCTTTCCTTCTTTCCTTTGTTTCAATGATCTAGACATCAGATAAATAGAATAAGTAATCTATTTTTAAAGGTGTAATTATACTATTGGTATAGTTAACATTTTTTTTTAAAGTTTAAAAATGGACATATCTGTTAGTTTGCTCAGGCCCCCATAACAAAATATACCGGACTAGGTGGCTCAATCAGTCGAAATTTATTTTCTCATAGTCTGGAGGCTAGAGAGTTAAGATGAAAGTGTTGGCAGATTTGATTTCTTCTGAGCCCTCTCTCCTTGATGTGCAGATGGTCACCTTCTCTTTGTGTCCTCACATGGCTCTTTCTCTGTCTGTATATCTCCCTGGCATCCCTCCCTAAGTTTTTATGACACTAGTAATATCAGATTAGAGCCACCCATATTATCTCATTTAACCTTAATTACCTCTTTAAAGGCCCTCTCCAAATATAGTCACATCCTGAAGTATGCAGCAGTTAGGACTTCAACATATATGTCCTATGGAGACATGAATCAGTCCATTACATTTTATAAGCCTTTTTCCATGTCATTAAGTATTTCAAAACTGCAGAATAATCTGAAATATTGATATACAGTTGTTTAACTTATCTTCTACTGTTAAACATTTATTTTTCTAATTTTTCATAATTGTAGAAAGTGTTATATATAATTTCCTTAAAGATAAATAGTTGTGTGCATCTCAGATTACTTACTTAGGTTCAAAATCCTAAAGAAAAATTATTGGATCAAAAATTATGAATGCACTTTAGTGTCCTTCCTCATCTCTTATTATAGTCTTTGGCTTAAAATCTAATTGATCTGATATAAGGATTGCCACTCCTGCTTTCTTCTGATGTCCATTATATCATACTCAAAGGGTCTTACCAACAAGAAGATTTAACAATTTTAAATATCTATGCCCCCAACGTGGGAGCAGCCAACTATATAAACCAATTAATAACAAAATCAAAGAAACACATCAACAATAATGCAATAATAGTAGGGGACTTTAACACTCCCCTCACTGAAATGGACAGGTCATCCAAGCAAAAGATCAGCAAGGAAATAAAGGCCTTAAACGACACACTGGACCAGATGGACATCACAGATATATTCAGGACATTTCATCCCAAAGCAACAGAATACACATTCTTCTCTAGTGCACATGGAACATTCTCCAGAAGAGATCACATCCTCGGTCCTAAATCAGGACTCAACCAGTATCAAAAGATTGGGATCATTCCCTGCATATTTTCAGACCACAATGCTCTAAAGCTAGAACTCAAGCACAAAAGGAAGTTTGGAAAGAACCCAAATACATGGAGACTAAACAGTATCCTTCTAAAGAATGAATGGGTCAACCGGGAAATTAAAGAAGAATTGAAAAAAATCATGGAAACAAATGATAATGAAAATACAACGGTTCAAAATCTGTGGGACACAACAAAGGCAGTCCTGAGAGGAAAATATATAGCAGTACAAGCCTTTCTCAAGAAACAAGAAAGGTCTCAGGTACACAACCTAACCCTACACCTAAAGGAGCTGGAGAAAGAACAAGAAAGAAACCCTAAGCCCAGCAGGAGAAGAGAAATCATAAAGATCAGAGCAGAAATCAATGAAATAGAAACCAAAAAAACAATAGAACAAATCAACGAAACTAGGAGCTGGTTCTTTGAAAGAATTAATAAGATTGATAAACCCCTGGCCCGACTTATAAAAAAGAAAAGAGAAAGGACCCAAATAAATAAAATCATGAATGAAAGAGGAGAGATCACAACTAACACCAAAGAAATACAAACTATTATAAGAACATACTATGAGCAACTCTACGGCAATAAATTTGACAATCTGGAAGAAATGGATGCATTCCTAGAAACATATAAACTACCACAACTGAACCAGGAAGAAATAGAAAGCCTGAACAGACCCATAACCAGTAAGGAGATTGAAACCGTCATTAAAAATCTCCAAACAAACAAAAGCCCAGGGCCAGACGGCTTCCCGGGGGAATTCTACCAAACATTTAAAGAAGAACTAATTCCTATTCTCCTCAAACTGTTCCAAAAAATAGAAATGGAAGGAAAACTTCCAAACTCATTTTATGAGGCCAGCATCACCTTGATCCCAAAACCAGACAAGGATCTCACCAAAAAAGAGAGCTATAGACCAATATCCTTGATGAACACAGATGCGAAAATACTCAACAAACTACTAGCCAATAGGATTCAACAGTACATTAAAAAGATTATTCACCACGACCAAGTGGGATTTATTCCAGGGCTGCAAGGTTGGTTCAACATCCGCAAATCAGTCAATTTGATACAACACATCAATAAAAGAAAGAACAAGAACCATATGATACTCTCAATAGATGCTGAAAAAGCATTTGACAAAGTACAGCATCCCTTCCTGATCAAAACTCCTCAAAGTGTAGGGATAGAGGGCACATACCTCAATATCATCAAAGCCATCTATGAAAAACCCACCACAAATATCATTCTCAATGGAGAAAAACTGAAAGCTTTTCCGCTACGGTCAGGAACACGGCAGGGATGTCCATTATCACCACTGCTATTCAACATAGTACTAGAGGTCCTAGCCTCAGCAATCAGACAACAAAAGGAAATTAAAGGCATCCAAATCAGCAAAGAAGAAGTCAAATTATCACTCTTCGCAGATGATATGATACTATATGTGGAAAACCCAAAAGACTCCACTCCAAAACTGCTAGAACTTATACAGGAATTCAGTAAAGTGTCAGGATATAAAATCAATGCACAGAAATCAGTTGCATTTCTCTACACCAACAGCAAGACAGAAGAAAGAGATATTAAGGAGTCAATTCCATTTACAATTGCATCCAAAACCATAAGATACCTAGGAATAAACCTAACCAAAGAGACACAGAACCTATACTCAGAAAACTATAAAGTACTCATGAAAGAAATTGAGGAAGACACAAAGAAATGGAAAAATGTTCCATGCTCCTGGATTGGAAGAATAAATATTGTGAAAATGTCTATGCTACCTAAAGCAATCTACACATTTAATGCAATTCCTATCAAAGTACCATCCATCTTTTTCAAAGAAATGGAACAAATAATGCTAAAATTTATATGGAACCAGAAAAGACCTCGAATAGCCAAAGGGATATTGAAAAAGAAAGCCAACGTTGGTGGCATCACAATTCCGGACTTCGAGCTCTATTACAAAGCTGTCATCATCAAGACAGCATGGTACTGGCACAAAAACAGACACATAGATCAATGGAACAGAATAGAGAGCCCAGAAATAGACCCTTAAATCTATGGTCAACTAATCTTCGACAAAGCAGGAAAGAATTTCCAATGGAAAAAAGACAGCCTCTTCAATAAATGGTGCTGGGAAAATTGGACAGCCACATGCAGAAAAATGAAATTGGACCATTTCCTTACACCACACACAAAAATAGACTCAAAATGGATGAAGGACCTCAATGTGCAAAAGGAATCCATCAAAATCCTTGAGGAGAACACGGGCAGCAACCTCTTCGACCTCTGCCGCAGCAACATCTTCCTAGGAACAACGCAAAAGGCAAGGGAAGCAAGGGAAAAAATGAACTATTGGGATTTCATCAAGATCAAAAGCTTTTGCACAGCAAAGGAAACAGTTAACAAAATCAAAAGACAACTGACAGAATGGGAGAAGATATTTGCAAACGACATATCAGATAAAGGACTAGTGTCCAGAATCTATAAAGAACTTAGCAAACTCAACACCCAAAGAACAAATAATCCAATCAAGAAATGGGCAGACGACATGAACAGACATTTCTGCGAAGAAGACATCCAGATGGCCAACAGACACATGAAAAAGTGCTCCATATCACTCGGCATCAGGGAAATACAAATCAAAACCACAATGAGATATCACCTCACACCAGTCAGAATGGCTAAAATGAACAAGTCAGGAAATGACAGATGCTGGCGAGGATGCGGAGAAAGGGGAACCCTCCTACACTGTTGGTGGGAATGCAAGCTGGTGCAGCCACTCTGGAAAGCAGCATGGAGGTTCCTCAAAATGTTGAAAATAGAACTGCCCTATGACCCAGCAATTGCACTATTGGGTATTTACCCTAAAGATACAAATGTAGTGATCCAAAGGGGCACATGCACCCGAATGTTTATAGCAGCAATGTCCACAATAGCCAAACTATGGAAAGAACCTAGATGTCCATCCACAGATGAATGGATCAAGAAGATGTGGTATATATACACAATGGAATACTATGCAGCCATCAAAAGAAATGAAATCTTGCCATTTGCGACAACATGGATGGAACTAGAACGTATCATGCTTAGCGAAATAAGTCAAGCAGAGAAAGACAACTATCATATGATCTCCCTGATATGAGGAAGTGGTGATGCAACATGGGGGCTTAAGTGGGTAGGAGAAGAATAAATGAAACAAGACGGGATTGGGAGGGAGACAAACCATAAGTGACTCTTAATCTCACAAAACAAACTGAGGGTCGCCGGAGGGAGGGGGTTTGGGAGAAGGGGGTGGGATTATGGACATTGGGGAGGGTATGTGCTTTGGTGAGTGCTGTGAAGTGTGTAAACCTGGTGATTCACAGACCTGTACCCCTGGGGATAAAAATATATGTTATAAAAAATAAAAAATTAAAAAAAAATTATGAATGCTATTGCTAAATTTTCAGAACTTTTTTCTCAAGTTTAATTGCCTACCAGCAACTTGTGAGTTGTGTGTGTGTGTGTATGTTTACATAATCTGACCAAAGTAATTTATTAGAAGATTATTGTTGATTAAATAGGCAAATAGCCTGTTTAATTTTAAAGTGTTTTCTTTACTACTGATTGTGTAATATACTTAGTAGCCCTTTGAAATTATATCAATAACATCATTCATGTAATATACATGTATTTATAGCAATATTTTCATTTTCCTTATAGTTTTAAAAATATTTAATTTATTTATTTGAGAGAGAGAGTGCACATGAGTCGGGAGAGGTGGTAGGGGGATCAGCTGAGGAAGAGGGAGAAACAAACACCCTATGGAGCGGGGAGCCCCACAGTGGTGTAGGGTGTGGGGGGAGGGGCTCCATCCCAGGACATCAAGAAAATGACTTGAGCTGAAGGCAGATGTTTAACCAACTGAGCCGCCCAGGCACCACTTCCTTATAGCTTTCAAAAGAATTCTCTTTAGGAAAGCTATCAATATATTATTTGCCATAAAAGTATGCTAACTTACATTATTATTTCTGTTGTTATTATATTTTCATTTTTTCCTTCAAATGATAGAAAATGTGATTTGTTTTATAATGTGCACCAGGTTTTAATGTTTTATGGTTGATTACATTTCTGATCTTCTTAATTAAAACTTTACTGACTTCATTAAGCCTATCTATTTCATAGTGATAAAGAGCTTTATTTTATCTACCATTTTTATTTTTGGATGATGACTTTAATTCACGTTTAATTGAGAACTTCTTTAGGTCTCCACCACCACATCTTTCTACCTATTACCTATGCCCAACATTCCACATTTTCTCCTATTATTATAGGTAGATTATTAATGTTTACACCTTATCCATTGAATATCGTTTTGTCCACTAAGATCTGACCTTTCTTTACGTCTCCTGAAAATGCCTTAGCAATTCTACCTATTGCCATAGATCTATAACTCTTCTCCCTTTCAGGTGCATCTCCATCAGCAAACAAACATGTACTTTTCCATTTGAGAGATGAAAATCCATTTCATCCATTTGAAAACAAATAACAAACCAAAACAAATGTGTCTGGATCCCACCACTCGCTTCTGTTGCCACCGTGTTTCTTTTTCTTTCCTTTTTTTTTTTTTTCTTAAGGGTAGACAATCAATTTAATGGAAAAGTTCTTATAAGCAAAACAAAACAAAAAGTCTTACAAAAATGTAACTGCATAATATATTTTTCACTATTACTCTTGTGATCGAATGAGTTGAGATTTCTTTCCTGTATCAAAAGTCTATAAGTCTTTTTTTGTATAATTTTTAAATTTTTATTTATTTTTATTTATTTTTTAATAAACATATAATGTATTACTAGCCCCAGGGGTACAGGTCCATGAATTGCCAGGTTTACATACTTCATAGCACTCACCATAGCACATACCTTCCCCACTATTGTTTTTTTTTTTCCCAGTAAAACTCATCGAAAGAATTTTGTACTGTACTGGAGCCAAATCACACATCTGTTATCTAAGTCACAGCTTAGATGTGCTGATCATCTGATACAGGTTTTTTCCAGGATGAAAGTTGCCTGTATTAAGCAATAAATTGCATACTGACCTTGATTCTCACTGCTTTCATTGCTCCCATTCTTTCTTCAACCCCTGCCATTCAGACTTTTGCCCACTACTCCAGAAAAAAATTTTTTTATATATTTCATACCTCCATCTTCATAAAACCCTCAATATCATTGAAATATAAACAGCATTTGTGTTGATCTTGCTTTCTCTTTGAAACCTATGCTTCAGTTATATTAGTAAATCTCATACTGATGAAGGAAAGTTGGAAGGCAGGCAGGCAGGGACAAGGGGCCCCCCATCCTAAGAGACCAGTGGACCCCCACCCTAAGAGGAAACCACCCTTAAAAGGATTTTATGCCATTCTGGAAGGAGACCTTAATCCTTTCTCACGTGACAAAAAATTGATTGGATGACAAGTGTAGGCAGGGTTCATCAGATTAAAGCAGGCTCCCCAACAAGCCCATAAAAACCCCTAGACTTAGAAACTCTGGTGGCAACCCTCTCGGGTCCCCTCCCTCCTCGAGAGCTTTGTACTGTCACTTTGCTATCACTCAATAAACCTTACTTTGCTGCCCACCACTCTGTCTGGTCCAACTCTTCATTTTTTGAAGCAGCATGACCAAGAACTATGGGCACCAACAGAGAAAAAAATTCCATAAGAATATGGTCCCGCTTTCCCTCCTACTTATTGTCTATTTCTTCTCCAGTTCCTCTTCTGTTTCTCCAAAATACCTCAAGCTTTAAACATTTGTATATCTTGGTTCTCAGGCCTTGGATCTCTTCTATTATACATATTTTCTTCTGTAAATAATGCCAGATTTATTAACTCTTTTATGATTGTTACAGTATTTCTCTGTCTTTAGTATTGCACTTGTCAGGATGTCTAGCAAAATCCTTGAATACTGATTAGAAGTGGTAAAATGGGCATTTTTACTTTGTGTTTTTTCCGTCATTTTTGTTTCCCTGAGATTGCATCCTCTGATAAAGAATTGGTACGTAAGATTTTCTCAGTCTTAGGCTTTAGGGAATCCAAATTAAGACAGACATCTTTATTTCTTTCATTATTTTTTTCCTTTGACTTTATTTTATTATTTTTTTTATTAACATATAATGTACTATTAGCCCCAGAGGTACAGGCCTGTGAATCACCAGGTTTACACACTTCAGAGCACTCACCATAAAGCATACCCTCCTCAATGTCCATAACCCCACCACCCTCTCCTACCCCCGTCCCTCTGCAACCTTCAGTTTGTTTTGTGAGATTAAGAGTCTCTTATGATTTGTCTCCCTCCTGATCCCATCTTGTTTCATTTATTCTTTTCCTACCCCCCAAACCCCCCACATTGCTTCTCAACTTCCTCATATCAGGGAAATCATATGATAGTTGTCTTTCTCTGAATGACTTATTTTGCTAAGCATAATACCCTTAGTTCCATCCATGTCATTGCAAATGGCAAGATTTCATTTCTTTTGATGGCTGCATAGTATTCCACTGTATATATATACCACATCTTCTTTATTCATTCATCTGTTGATGGACATCTATGTTCTTTCCATAGTTTGGCTATTTTGGACATTGCCTATAAACATTCAGGTACACGTGCCCCTTCAGATCACTACATTTGTATCTTCAGGGTAAATACCCAGTTGTGCAATTGCTGAGTCATAGGGTAGCTAACAGACATCTTTAGATGTGGGCCCTACAAATTCTTTAACCATACCAAGGATCCCTGTTTGTTAACCATCCTGAATGCTATTCTTACCTAGATACTGATTATGGTCATCACCTTCTTCTTGATACCGGAAATTAATTGCTACTGCTTTCTCTCTGACATTCTGGAATTCTGCCATCTTCATTCAAATTAGACAGTACATCTCCATAGTGGCATCTCCTGTCTTAATTCTGCCTTTTGGAGGACAAACCCTGTGGTACACTGCAGAAAGACTGACACTCCTCTCACCAATGCATACTCAGTGACCGTACATATTGTCTGAGGCCTGTCAGACACATATTTGATGACTGGGTAGAGCACTTTAGTTCTGCTTCATTTTTTCTATCTTCTTAACACTTGGTAATCTTTACATTTATTAAAGACTATTTCGCATTGTAGCTTAAACTCACATAGGCGGCAGCTAAATGCAAATTCAATCAACTAGCTGACTAAATAGTAAGACCTACCTTTTGCTGAATTAACCAGCACATGAAATCCAGGTTCACTGTCCAATGTGCTATATCAGTTAATTCAGTCCACTTGAAAATCATACTTTGTGAAGTATATATACTTTATTCAGAATAGAGAAGTTGTTTTTTCTCCTTCCAAGGAAGAGTCAGTGGTATTTAGAATTCACATTACTGACAAAAACATAAAAAAAAGTCCCTTCTCCATTTCTTGGGATTTTCTATACATGCTCCCCCTTTCACGTAATGACCTAAATAGATTGTGAACTTAACATATATTGTAATAAAACAACTTCCGAGATCAGATTCTGAGATTTTCAATCCTCCTAAAGACTTTAACTTTTGCTTCTAGCTAGAATATGGACATGATGACCAAGTACTTTACATTATGCAGATTAAGGCAGAATTCTAGGGATGGATTTGTAAAAAGAGAAGAACAATAGGCCACAGGAAATATGTAAAGCCATATTATCTTAGTTTTTTAGTGAGAAAAGGAGAACAATTATATTTTGTTCAGTCCTTTTTTATTTGAGTTTCTATCTCATCAGGCTGAATTTGTATCTTGATACCGTATCCATAATTTCCATAGATATGCATTTATTTTCCTAAAGAGTAAAATTATCTCTATTTTTATTAGATGACTTTATTATGTATGAAATTAAGCACAGCGAAGATTGCATGCCAATTGATTATTTGAAAATAGATTTCTATTCTAAAAGAAAGTATCAAGTGACTCAAAAATAAACTAGTCATTCACTAATTTCTGCTAATGTGGCTTTAATGAATAGTTCTTTTTAACAGTTTCTCAATTTTGTTGGCGGTAAAACAAAACAAAGTAAAACAATACCAGCACTAAAATAAAAACAAAACAAAATGAGAAAGGTCTACACATTTTACAGATTTCATTTGACTAAAAGCACCAGTTTTCTATACACAAGGTATCTTGAAATAGCATTAAACACAAGAATTCATAATCCAGTGTTGCTACTTTTATAAATAATTTTTAAAATTTTTTGTAAAACATACAAAATAGTAAGGAACCCAAGTGCATTACCTATTCCAAAGGAAAAGTGTGCATTTTTAGTAAAGGAATTTGATAATCATCTTCTATTTACTGAAAAGGGCACCACTGAGCCTGGCAACAGAGCACAGAGGTAAACATGCTGGTAACTTGTCCAGTTGGCAGTACACCAAACCCAGCAGCACTCAGCTGTTCTACCTGATTTTTCTATTGACAGTGGTGTTATTAAAACTCTAAGGAACATTCCAGATATCAGACTAAGAAAAACAGCTTGACACTCAGTATGCATCACAAAAACAAAATAACAGACAATATATATGTGTACTATAATGATATTCTAATGAATCCTTTGGTGCAAGAAAATACTAGCTAGACAACTTTTTTTACATAATAAATCCTAAAGATATAAGAATAAAAGATTGCAAAGCTTTATAAAGATAGTATGTGTTTGTCAGAACAACATATATTCATTTATTACCAGAATTAACTTTGAGATAATGAAGTGGAACTGAAGAGACTATTAAACACTAATGAGCATAGAGGTTTAGATTCTTTTGGTAAATAGAGAAATAATTACAAAAGAGAATTTTAGAAATTAGAAAGGCAAAAGTTAAAGAATATGTTGAATGAGAATGGTGTAAGAATGGTTGAATAAGATATGCTCAAGGAATATTAAAATACAGAAGTAGGAATATAATTTCAGTTAATCAACAAATATTCAATAAGACAAATTTCTGTGAAACGTGAGAGGCGATAGGGAAGTGTGGTAAGCAACATGCATAACAATCTTTGTTATCATGGAATTCATAATCTCATAAAGGTAAGAATAATGAAAGTAATGAATCATATGTGTGTGTATATATATGACATATATACAATATATATGTATAATGTGTACACATACTATACACATATTTTATGCACATATGTATGTATAAATGTACATATACTTATATATGCATAATATATATATGATATATATGTATATAAATGCCTATACACATATATTCATATATAGAGTATCAATTTGTGATAAGAGCTTTAAAAATATAAATTTAACAATGAAAAACTCAAATGAGAATTCTAATAGTCTTTGGGTTTATTTATTTATTTATTTATTTATTTATTGTTAGTTAATTGCAGTGTATTGTACAAATTTTGGTTTCTAAAAATTACCTAAACTGGTCACTCAAAATTAATCCTTTGCTCTGAACATTATTCAGGTTTTCCTAGTTACGGAAGATGGCTGATAATAATCACTTAGAAAACTTTTTAGCTACATTCATCTCTGTTCATAGTCTCCAGGGTAAAATATGTGGTAATTAAATGAGCAAAGCATTCAGAAGTACCTTAAGAAAAATTATTATTCTTCCTAATATTACCCTTGAAATTCTGGTGCCAAGTGAACCTTTCATTTAATAAATGAGACATTAGGTTCACAATAACATATCTTTGTCTCTGGTCTCAAAGAAATTTGCTTTCCATCAGTGATTTAGAAGAGAAGAGGTTCTGAATTTCTCAGAGACACAGTTGTCAACTTTCCTTACATCAACTTTTGGAAAAAAATTATGATCATATTGGAAGAACATTCTCACTTTTCACTGTTCCAGGCAGTCTGAATTTTGTGTTGAATCAAGTAGTACTCCTGAGATGACTATATTTAAATTAATAACTTACACCCTTATATGTCAATATTTTATGTAAATAATAATTAACAAAGGTAACATATAAAATATGTAATGGATAAAATTATACTTTATTCCATACCTAGAGACAGTCATCAATAAAATATCATTATTAATTCATGTAAACTTTAATATGCAAACTTTAATATGCAAATGTTTTAAAATAAATTTTTATCAAATTCTGCCAAATTTTTAACATCCTTTTTAAAAAAAAAATGTCTAATACTGTGGATATTTTATAAAAGATTATTTTTATTATTTATTATTTTTTTAAGATTTTATTTATTTATTTGAGAGAGAGAGCACAAAGGGAGAATGGGGGGAGAAGCGGCTCCCTGCTGAGCAGAGAGCCCAATGTAGGGCTTGATCCCAGGACCCTGAGTCAAAGGCAGACACTTACCCAACTGAGCAACCCAGGGGACCAAGATTTATTTATTTTTAGAGAGAGAGAGAGAGAGAGATAATGTGCACAAGCATACAGGTGGGGGAGGCTGGCAGAGGGGAAGAGGGAGAGAGAGAATCTCGAGACAATGAGCCCAAGCAATGAGCCCAAGGTGGAGTTCCACCTCACAACTGGGAGATCATGACCTGAGCAAAATCAAGAGGCCAGGACTTAAATGACTGAGCCACCCAGGTGCCCCTGTTGTGGATATTATTTTATGCTATCATATTTCTCCATAATTATTTGAAAATTGCCTTTAAGAATTGATTATTTGAATTCTTTTTGTTGCAAAAAAAATAGAAATTCAATTAAAGTGACTGTAGAAGAAGAAAAAAATTCCTTTTTTTTCATTTTAGGTTCTTTGGATGATCTAGTAATTAAACTGACATCAGACAGATCAACAAGAGAAAGCAAATTTAATTTTGTTCCTATAGAATCCCCATAAAAATATGAGGACCAAAGGCAGTCGCACAATTGAGGTTTATATGCCATCCTGAGATAAGGGATGGGAAAGTAGCCTGGGGCTTCAAGAGGAGGAGGGCAATTAACAGGAAGATAAGAGGAGTTTGTTAATCAGATATTTTCCTTGCTAGACCGGTAAAGTTTTCAGATAAAAAGTTATCTCTGTTAATAGCTCTCTTTCTGGGATAGGTCCCCTATCTAAATTCTCTTAGGCAGTTAACCAAGAGGTAAAAGTCCCCACCCCCCCTCCCCCCCCACCCCCCACCCCACCCACCCCGCCCCAGTCTGCTAGCCCTTGATTGCCTTTGGTTCAAATTAATCCACATGACAAAGTGACCCAGTTTAGGGAGGCATACTCTGTTCCCCTTCATTGTTCAATCAAAAGGAGAAGGCTCTGTGTTGTAGAATCCAAAACAGAGTTTAACAACCAAGTTTTATTATAGACTCTGAAAAGTTGCAAACCAAGAAATCAAATATTTTTAGAGCTCCTTCTCAATTCTTATCTCAGTTTCTTTCTGCATGTTAATAACCACTTTTTGTTTAAATAATATAATCACCTTTCTCCACATGGGTGCATTGTGACTGCCAAAAGTTTTAAATTTTACATCTTAAAGATTTAAAAATCTATGAAAAAGCATATTAGGTGTCTTAGTCCCAAGACCAAGACCGAAATTTTTAAGCGGATATTTATTATCTCAACTTGGATGAGGTTTCAACCCTGAGCCAACTGATTATGGTCATTATGGTATGGACATTTATAGGCTTAGAAGAAGAAAATTAATTTTTTTTATCATTTTCTTTTAATTCCCCTTTCATTGATAATTACTGAAGTTGAACATTTGTTTTCATTGAATATTTGTTTTCATATGTCAGTTATCAACTTATGCGTCTCCTTTTTTATACTATTGACAGCTTTAATTTTTTTTACATTTAGTATTTTATAAAATTCCATATACATTTTTTAATAAATTTTTAGAGTATATATTTTCTCCAGCATTTCACATGTCTTTTATTTTATACATTCGGTGGTATTATTATATATAATCCTTAAATTCTTTACTTGAGCATAAAATAAAAATTTCCAATAATCCAAATTCTCTTTACACATGAGAAAATGGCACAAGAACCTTCAGGGTGTATGGGAGGCTGTCTTCCACTGGAGACACAGAATGCTTCAGATTGGAGTTCAGGTATCAAATAAGTGGGGTTTTCCCAAAAAAACATTTAAACCCGTGTCCTTTGGGTCCTCTATTGTAGTTATGTTTCTAGGTCTTGAAAAAGCAGTTGGAACAGATATTAGCGGCAAACCATATCTGACAAATGGTGTAACAGCTACTCTGGGAAGAACAGCAGCATTAGCCCTCCTTACCAGAACAGTGAATGAAAAGCAATATTGTGAATTACAGAGATTCATGTCACATTGCAGCGATTGGTGCCACAATCAAAGACTAAAATACAACATCAGCCACCCCTTTCTCTCCCCTTTTAATTTATTCGTTTTTCCTGAGCAAAAGACAGTGTTGTGGAACGAATGACATGAGACTACAGACCTAATCAGACACTGACTTTAAACTGAATGCTGTTCAATGAAGAAAATTAAAATAGTTCCTGATAACAACTGGTAAAAAGTCAGTAATCTGACAATACTCTCCTATCCTGACTCCCTGGCCAAGTTTGTTTTCACTTAGCATGGGTAGCAGTAAAATGTCACTCTTCTTTCTGTCTACATCCCCTCCTCCGCTGTCCCAACTGAGTTCACAGGGAGGTGATCATCTCTCAAGACCAAGGCCACATACTGGTCTATTATATTGATGACATTCTTCTGATAGAATATGGTGAACTTGAAAAACAGGTATCATAGTTACCTTAAGAATATATGAAATATCAGAGGTTTCAGAGAAAACCAACTAAATTTCAAGGGCCTGTACTTCAGTGAAGTTTTTAAAGTCTGAGATGTATTAGAATATCATTTTAGTGAAAGGTGAATAAATGCATCTTGCATCCACTACCTCTAAGAGAAGCATAGTCTTGGTAGGCCTTATTGGATTTTGGAAGGAGCATCTGTATTTGTGTGTGCTTTTCTGAATATTAATTAGTAATGTGTGTCAAAGACAAATTTGAGTACTGACTTAAATTTTTAGGTGAGAGTGCCTGGGTGGCTCAGTGGGTTAAGCATCTGCCTTCGGCTCAGATCATGATCCCGGGGTCCTGGTATGGAGTACTGTGTAGGGTCCCCTGCTCAGTGGGGAGTCTGCTTCTCCTTCTCCCTCTACCCCTCCCCTCTGCTCATGCTCTCTCTTTCACATATTCTCTTTCTCTCTCAAAATAAATAGATAAAATTTTAAAACTTTTTTTTTTTTTTTAGTTGAGTCCTAACAAGAGATATTATTATAAAACTGCTTCTTTGAATAAAAATATTCAGGCAGAATTAACAAGCAAAACCTCAAGTTCATTTTGTTACTTGAAAATTATAGATTCTGATTATATGAAATTTAAGCTAGATTTGATAAAACTAAACACAAGACATTCTTACTTAGTTTTACTCAAGATGGCAAAGATATTAACATCTTCTGTTTTTCATGCCATCTCTAATAGGCAAGACTTGAGGAATTTAAGATCTTTTTGGACATTAGTCTGGTATAATATGTTTTGTATATGATTTTTTTAACATATAACATGTTAGTCATGATGAAAGACAGGCGAGATGAAGACAAGATGACAGTTTTCACTGTTCATTCCTTCTATGGTTTACTTCTCTTCCTCAAGGCACAGATTTAATCAAATATAATTCAACAGTTCTGTGAGTTTTTTTTCATTACTTTGATACTTTTCTCTTTTGACTGATTTTATTCACAGAAGTATACAAGAAATGCTGGTTACTATTTTAATTAATTTAGAAAATTAATTATTAGCACGTCTTTGTTATATGATTAACAAAACTTGAAACATAAAATATTTGGACTAAGAATACAGATACTGGAGACTTTGTAAGGACTTGTTGTTTATAAATTAATTCTAGTTCTCTAATAGTTCTCTAAATATTATTTTTTACTGCCCCTAATAATTTATCTCTCTGAGTGCAGAAAACAAGGACTATCTATTCACTGTTATCAGATTTTGCCTAGGATATATAATATTGACAAGAGTCTTATATTCTCAATATTTTAAAAAGATGATATTTGATTTACTTTAACTTTTTTGAATATTTAGTTATTTAAGATTCTGTGAGTAATAACACTAATATTTGGATCTACTGTGGGCAAGATTCTTTTGCCTTTCACTTAACTACTCTCTTTTCGATGTCATGTTATTTTTGAGTACCAGATACCACATATGAAAAACAGTAGAGATAATTTTATCTTCTGGATAATGTTATCTTTCTTTACTTATAGAGAAATTCCCCTTTACTTGCAACCAGGGGAGATTCACTTACTCAAATCACAATTAATCTGACTTGAATCTGGACCTAAACCTGTGACTGTGGTAGAAAAATGAAAAGAAGAAAGAAGGAAGGAAGGCAGGGAGGCAGGCAGGCTTTAAACTCTATGCAGCTCATGTGCAGATTATTTGTTTAATTTTTAAACCTGAATTTGACAAAATGACTTGATTTTGGCCAATGTTAGCATAGCAAATGGGATACAAGGAGATCTGGGAATGTACTTGCACATTGGCCATGACTTTCTTCGAGGAAGGAAACCCAACCTTCACAGTGTGAATAACCTGTGTAAAATAACCCAGGCAGCCTGGCTGACAACCTACCAACAATCAGACATATGAATGAGGACATCTTAAAGTCATGGACCCCCTGCCAAACTGTCCACTGACTGTGGTGAGCCAAGGCAAGAATGGACCGACTTGCCAAACTTCAGAATGGTTGTTGTTTGAAGCTACCAATATTTGGGGGATTTGTTGCATGTCTCAGGCTAATTGATACTGGTCAATTTCTGATTGACTTTGACTCTGATGGTTATTCCTTCCTGATCACAACTGAAAGTATGGGAATGTTTACCAGTAATTGTCTGTGTTGGCAAACATTGAAATCCAATTTTTGTCCCCCTAGATGCATGAAAGTATCAAAAACTTGGCTTCTCTGGTTCTCAGCATCTCAGTGGCTACTACTTTCTGCTAAGCTACTTCTTTCTGCTAAGGTTCTCGTGGCTTCTTAACAGGCCAGCAACTCAAGGGAGAAAACTAGCAGTGAATATTGGGCTCTCTCTGAGATCATCTTCTCTCCAGAACTTTACTCAGCAAATTCTATTTTAGCAGCAGTCCAGTACCTTCAAATATATAATGTTTAATTTCTCAAAGAATGTTGCTTTGAAACAAGCCAAGTCTAATATTGAAAGAAAGGAAATTATGTGCATTAAATTGTACAAGTTTGCAGATTATAAACTCCTTGAGAAAAGGGCTATATGGTTTATTTGCCTTTGAGTGCCAACATAGAATATCATGTCTGAAATAAGAATTTCCCAACATTTTTCTGTTGGGATTAAAAGTAAGCTTGTTATCAAAAATGGAGAGGGGGGAAAAAGAGAGAGAGAGAGAATGCCACTTGCTGACTGGGAAGGCAAGTTGAGATTTATACATAAGGGTCAAGGAGAAGCTTTTGTTGCAGGTAAGTTTTGATGTTTATCATCGATAAGAAAGCATTCATTTTTTAAAACAATAATATTTGAACACTTTTCAGCTTATATTGTAGACATGATACATTACAAGATAGTTTAAAAATAGTCCATTCTTGGGGTGCTGTGTGGATCAGTTGTTAAGTGTCTGCCTTCAACTCAGGTCATGATGTCAGGGTCCTGGGATCGAATCCCACATTGGATCTCTGCTCAGCAGGGAGCCTGCTTCCTCCCCTCTCTCTCTCTGCCTGCCTCTCTGCCTACTTGTGATCTCTGTCTGTCAAATAAATAAATAAAATCTTAAAAAAAAAAAAAGGGTCGATTCTTTCAAGGAGCTCAATTTGTATGTAGAACAAAATAACCATTTAAGCTTCACAAAATTCTACCATTTTTATCTCTAAAATGTATTTCAGATAGACTTTTTTATGCTTATGCCACTTGCACTGTCTTCATCCTAGTTCTGTCACTGCATCAGCCTAGTTTAGAGCAACAGCTTCTCAAAAGGTCTTCAGAGTTTCAAGAAACACCATTTGCTCCAATCCATTCAAATGATGAGTTCAGAGTGATATCTTTAAAACTGAAATTAGATCACAAGGCTTTTTATCTCTGCTTAAGACTTTTCATTTTTTTAAACTCTTGTTAGAATCCAAATTCCTTAGCCCCAAATACCTAAATGAACTTGCTTCTGCTTTCATTTCCAGTTTCTCATCTTATGAACCTGCCCATCTGGCTTTAATGTTTACTACTTCCCAGTCTTTATTGTCTTCTATTAGTTTAGTTTAGTTTAGCTTAGTTTTGTTTTGTTTTTGCATCAGACTCTCTCCTGCCTCCGGATTTTGTGCTTTCTGTTCCCTGGAACAGCATGTTCTTACCTGTGTTTTCTCCTGTGAGCTACTCTGACAAAGCTATACTTCAGGGAAGATTTCTTTGACTGTACTGTCTAAAAGAGGCCCCTTCACCACCCAACCTCCGTCTCCCAGCACATGGCCACAATATGTTTATCAGGTCAACTCTTGACATCTGGTCTCCAATCTTTCACCACACCCAGGAAATTCAAATGTTTTGTTGATGCACACTTATTTGGTGAAGCAGCTTAGCACACGTTAAGAATACAGTTGGGTAGCTCAATTATTTATTAGTTAGTTGATTTGTTATTTCCACTAAAGTACAAGGCCAGCAAGTACACAGAGATTGCCTGTCTTGTACTCTGCTTAATTCCCAGTGCCGAACACATTGTAGTCAATAATATGCACTAAATAAATTTTTATTGAATCAATAAATGAAAACATGAATATGTAACAAGTGACCTGCAAAGTCCTGGGTATCTAGAGATCAGGACAAATTGTTCTGTTAAGTAACTTTCGCTGTTGTGAATACCTGTACACAGATAATAATATAATAAAAATCTATTGAGATAAATGTCATGCAAGAGGAAAGAAATGGTCACTTAAACTTGACCTTAGTAGAGAAAACATTCTATTCATATTAGAAATAATGTTCCACCTTCTACTTTTCATCAAAGCACATTTTCCTAAGCTTTAGATCACAGAAGCTCTGAGAGACATTTAAATACTTAGTATAATGGCTAGCTAGTAGCAACATATTTAATTTCTTGCAGAAAAGTCGAATTATCATAGAAGTAAGAACAGTAGTCACTAAGAGTAATGTGCAATGATTTCTGGTATTTTTACATAATCGTGTTTGTATCTTTTAAAAAGTTTTTATGATCTTAATATATAAAAAATATGTATTAAAATATGCCTAAGTATATAAAATTTCTAATTTTAGAATTAGAATTCTAATTCTGGATTAAGCTTGCATAGATTTAAATCACAGATCCCTCCCTTTCCAGTAACAGTGCAACATACCCATGAGCAAATTGTTCAATCTATGCCATAGCCTTTTTTAAAAGTGGAAATTAGAATAATACCTATCTTATAAGGTATTTTACGTGTTTAATAAGGGAATTTATATGACATTATTACAATATACAATATTAATATAAGTTGCATGTAAATATTTAGTTTTATTGGCTTTATAATTATATATACATATATATTTATTTATTTAAAGATTTTATTTATTTATTTGACAGAGAGATAGAAAGAATGCACAAGGCAAGGCAGAGCAGCAGACAGAGAGAGAGGGAGATCAGGTTCTCTGCCACTGAGCAGGGAACCCAATACAGGGCTCAATCCCAGGACCATGGGATCATTATCTGAGCTGAAGGCAGCCGCTTAAACGACTGAGTCACCCAGGCACCCCTATTATATTTTGAAAGAAGAAAAATTTGAAACCCAAGTAGAGATTAATTCTTGATATGTTTGAAAAGCTGAAAAAATATATATACTTTTGCTTCAGAATTTTATACTTTAAAAAAGATACTCTGAAGATATATTTGCATTTCTTAACAAAGGATTAGATGCAATAATATAAAATATTCATAATATAAAATAATCATAATATAAAATAATATAAATATTGAATAATTTAGCATATGTTAAACAAGGAGTACTTATATATGTAGACATTAAATTACTTGCTAGATGAACACTTATTTTTAAGGATAGATGCAAGTTATTGTAAGATTGAAACATATTTCCAAGCAGTATATTTATTTACTCCTATATGCATCAAATTTATTCTGGATCAGTTATATATCAGGTAATTGTTGAAATGTGGTTAATGAAATAATGAGTGTTTCTCCTTATTTTACTTGTTTCGATTTTCCAATATTTTCACAATGTATGTGGATTTTATACATTGATTTTTATTCTTTTTTAAGGAAAAAAAATCTTTAAACTAAGAGAAGATAGTTAAATAAAAATTCTGCAACTGGGAGGCAAAAAAAAAAAGGGATAAAATCACTCATAGAGGTTTCTTCTTATGTGCTTATTTTAAAAACAAATTAACAGGAAACATATTAATGGGAGATCCTCTCTGCTAGAATGTTCTCATTACTTGACTGGTTGTGTATATTTTTTTCAGTGGAAGTTTTAGATTTTTTTCCAAGTGTCCAAACAAAAAAGATCCACTTTAAACTAATATTTTGCTCACTTATATCTATCAGGCTTTCATAGAATTCTAAAAGCTTATTTAGACTTCTGAGGCAACAAGTAACTATAAAATAATAAGTTTTTTGTTTCATTTCTTTGCTTTGAAAATTCATGCAGAATCTAATGTCAGAGGTAGAGTAGTCTGGCAGAGTAATATAAGGGATTGATGACAAAGCTGGTGCTGAGCATAAAGTCAGCACAGCAAGTAAATACAAGTATATGGAATCAGAAAGGGATTTTGTATGGGCAAATAAGGTTTAAGACCTTTAGTTCCACAATACACCACTCTGACATCATGAAATACTGCATAACAAATAAGAAAGTATAATATTTAAAGGACAAAGAAACTTTAAATATGTTCATGACTGCACATAATTTAAATTTGATAAGTTATAGTTCAAAGTCAATTGGATAGAGCTATTCAAAGGCAATGTTTTCAGCTACTCATTTGAACTATATATTTTTCTCCTAGAAAATACAATTTACATTTCCAATGAATGTATGTTTGGTTAATATGACCCTTGTCATGTTTTGATTTATATTCTAATTTCATTCCTTTTTTCTTAGCTGTAACAGAAGGCTCTTCCCATGCTTCTGCAATTTAAGGCTTATACTGAAACACAAAGGAGATGGTCATAATAGTTAAAACTTTGATATATTATCTGGGTGTTAAAAGGTGATTTTAAAATTAATTGAATATAATTAAACGTCTTTTAATGTATCACAGGGAGTATGATTACATTACTAGATAACTAATTCTACATACTTTAAAGCTTAAATACAAGCAGACTTTGTGTATAGGGCTCCACATTCTGTAGGACACTGCACTTGGTTTAATGCCCTTCCATTGTCATCTTAAAGTTTGTATTCGTCTTCAAATAAGAGTACCCACATTTCCATTTTCTAAACTGAAAGTTATATAGTCAGTTCTATACACAAAATATTAAAGTTTACTATAACTCATTTTAATAGTCATAACATGCTAATATATCACTCCATTCAAGGTAGCTCTGTCATTCCTTCATATTTTCTAAACTAATGTTTTCTAATTACTTATTGTTGCAGAACTAATTATTACAAAATTTAGTAGCTTAACAAAAGCCATTTCGTTATACCTCATGATATTTCAATGAGGACTTCAGCCAGGGATTGCACAGCTGTGACTGCGATCATGCATGACTGCGATTGCACAGCTGTGACTGCGATCATGCGGTGTTATTCACCGGGCAGCTAGAAGGTCCAACATGGTGTCAACCTACAATGCTTGGTACCTTGATGAAGCACTCCCTTTCCTTTTGTCTCAGGATCTTTCTATGTAGACCCTTTAGTGTGATAGATTTCTAAAAGTCTCAGAAATAACGCAGTGGAAGAAAAAGAGGAATGGAAGAATGGAAGAATGGAAGAAAAAGAGTTCATTAATACTCAACTGGATGTTGTTAAAACAACACTTCCACTGTGTTCTAGTGTTCAAAGAAGCCAGAGTCCACTCATATTCAAGAGGAGGGGTGACAGGCATCCTACAGGAATGACAGGCTTACAGGAAAAGTGTCAGAACATTTATATTCTTACTCAGTTTGCTAAGTCAGGATTAGGCTAATATGGACAAATAATTTATTTTTAAACATAAATAACTTTGTACACACTGCTTTTATGTCACTTAAGTAATTTTATAGACATATAGTTATTAAAAGATATATGCTTTTATATATACACACATAGATATAACAAAATAAAATAAATGTAAGTAGGGAGAGCTATTAGTACATAAGTTTATAGGTATAGATAAAATGTATGGATGTAATTTCTATGTATTTCCTCACTAGACAAAATTCCATTGGATCCTATTAGTTTCTTTTTTCATCATTAGGCCCTATTAAAGTGTTTTAAACCTAGATTAGACTTTATAGTTTGTTCTAGTATGAGTTTCTGAAATTAAAAAAAAAAAACAAAAAATAAAAAAACAAACTCATATATATTAAGTAAACACGGACATGATGTCATTATAATATGAAAGTCACATTTGGTTTACACTTAGTTAATATTTGCATTACTAGGGAATGGTAACTGAAACAAATTACATGAATACAAGTGAGTGCTAGGAAGGATTGCAGTATAGTGTATGAATATCACATACCTTACCTACTCCTTTCTCAGTTTGGTTGCATGCTGTCATGGAAGTGTTTACCCTATGGTTCCTTATAATTCCTCCCCTCCTGTCTGTCTCAGCATATGGGAGTGTTCCTTACATTCCATTGTATACATCTGCTTTTACATTTTTAAAGAGATACACTTATAATTGGTAGAATTAATTTATTAGGTTTTAACATACATATTTTCAAACATCTGCAGCTTATTTTGTTGAAATCAAGACTTTTGTAATTAGTTGCAGATATTTTGAGAGTTTTTTTTTTTTTTTTAAGATTTTATTTATTTATTTTAGAAACAGAGATTACAAGCAGGCAAGAGAAGCAGGCAGGGAGAGAGAGGAGAAAGCAGGCTCTCACGGAGCAGAGAGCCCGGTGTGGGGCTCGATCCCAGGATGCTGGGATCATGACCTGAGCCAAAAGCAGAGGCTTTAACCCACTGAGCCACCCAGGCGCCCCTTGAGAGGTATGTTTTAACACCACTCTTCTTTTATCATTTTTAGAATGAAATGCTGCAGGATGAGAGGTTTCCCAATATACATGCATTGTGTCATAGCAGAAACATCCATTTATATTTGTTGAGTTAAATTTACTTTGCATATATAAGTGGCATCACATCAACAAAATTTACTTTGTGTATTTAAATAACATAATGACTTTATTTCTATCATCTGCATTTTAAATTGCAGTAAATATAAATATTTAAATGATTGTCAATTGACTTTATAGAAGCAAGAAAGGATTTTTTTAAGCAGAGAGTGATTGAAAACAATACATTTTAACTTGACTTTAAATATTTTATTATTGGATATTTAATCTCCTCTTTAATGATTCTTCTATGCAAAGAAGCCCAATTACACTTTCCTTATGCATACCAGTTAAGTATGAAACAAGGCTGCCTCTGGAAAAGAATTCACAGATTGTGTCAGATTATCAAATGCTTTTGCCAATGGAGGCCAGCAATTTAAAGGAATAAAAAGAAATACTTTAAATCATCTCGCAAAAATTGAAATTTCTTAAAATTACACGTGTAGATGTATTTTCATAAAAATACATATGAAATATAATAAATTCTCTTTTACATACAAAATATAATTAATTCACAGCTGGAAAATAAACAAATAGAATTAAAAATAAAACAGAACAGGAGCCCCTGGGTGGCTCAGTGGGTTAAGCCTCTGCCTTCAGCTCAAGTCATGATCTCAGGGTCCTGGGATTGAGTCCTGCATTGAGCTCTCTGCTCAGCCGGGCAGGGAGCCTACTTCCCCATTCTCCCCTCCCCCAAGTCCTCTCTGCCTACTTGTGATCTCTGTCTGTCAAATGAATAAACTCTTAAAAGAAGAAAGAAAAAAAGAAAGAAAGAAACGAACAGGACATACTTTCATGAGCCTAATTTAAGTAGAGATAATATGTAATGTGATCTCATGAGGTGTCTGGGTGGCTCAGTGGGTTGAGGCTCTGCCTTTGGCTCAGATCATGATTTCAGGGTCTTGGGTTCAAGCCCTGATTTGAGCTGTGTGCTCAGCAGGGAGCCTGCTTCCCGCTCTCCCTCTACCTCCCTCTCTGTCTACTGTGATCTCTGTCTGTCACATAAATAAATAAAATCTTTAAAAAAATGTATATAATGTGATCTTTATGACTCCCAACAATAGAAAAGGGAAAAACTTATGTTTTAATGATAAATCTTTTGTGAGATTTGTTTTTAAATCTATTTATTTATTTGACAGAGAGAGAGAGATCACAAGTAGGCAGAGAGGTAGGCAGAGAGAGAGGAAGAAACAGGCTCCCTGCTGACCAGATAGCCCGATGTGGGGCTCGATCCCAGGACCCTGGGATCATGACCTGAGCCGAAGGCAGAGGGTTTAACCCACTGAGCCACCCAGGTGCCCCTTTTGTGAGAGTTTTAAATTCAGACTTTATTATTATTATTTTTAGAGCAGTATATGTTCCTGAGCCAAGAAGGTTGTGCCATCCTTGATTAGGAATGACACATTGATGTCTTAAGTCAAAAAAGAGCCTCTGTGTCTTTTTTGACTCCTCTGTGTTGGAGAAAAGATCCAGGTATTAGAGAGTATCTCCACTGAAGGAGGCAAATATAATTTAGTTTAACCCATTGGGCTTGGCAAATGATCAAGGAAGGAAAGAAAGAAAGAAAGAAAGAAAGAAAGAAAGAAAGAAAGAAAGAAAGAAAGAAAAAAAAAAAGGGTGAAGGAGGGAAGGAAGGAAGGAAAGAAGGGGAAGGGAAAAAGAAAAGACTGTGATTCCAAGACAGATTGCAGCATGGACTGCATGGGCAAATAATGAGATGGAAGAAGCAATGGAGATTCAGCATCTAGCACCGGTCAAAACTAAGACTCTTCTGAATCAGCGAGTGTAAGTTACTTGAGCTTAACAATGCTGAGAAAACTGACCACTGCACAAGACATCCTGGTTTTGACATCAACAGCAGGAGTCTCAGGTTGCCCTAAGACCAGTGAGATTCAGTAATCTCCCACTATCACTCTGAGAAGATGTACAACTCATTGCAATGAAATATAAACACACTGACCATCTTTAACTTGACTTTTTCATTCATAATCCTTAGGTATCTTTCTAGAATAACTGTTTGGGATCTACTGCTTCATTTTTAACATCGGAGTCTCCAGTATTCAACCCATCCCTTTTGAACTGCTTTTTAGACTTTTCCAATCTTTAGCTATTACCAAGAAAAAAATGACAGGTTGGACAATAATGAATACAACTTTTTACACTTGTTTAATTATTCTTTTTCATAAATCCCCTATAAATAGAACAAATGGATCAAAGTTTATCAGCATTTCAAAATTTTGAAATATTATGCAGATTTTCCTCTAGAGAGGTTGTTACTAATTGGTAGTATCACAAAATGTATAAAAATTATTGTGATATATACCTTTACAGTGAAGTCATATTTTCATTGAGAGATGGATGAATTATTTTTGCTTGGGTGTTTTGGGATTCTTATGTCTCTTTCATATTATTTGTTCTTTTATATTTTTTTTCCCCATTGACATATAGTTGGCATCTACATTTCCATTTAATTTGGAGCAGGCATTTGAAACAAATTAAAATCATTCACTTACTTCAGATTAGGTAAAAAATTAATAAAACTTTGAGAATAGACACACACACTCACACACCCACACACACAAGGGTTTATTACTGAAGATATGTAAAATTACCTACAGCTATAATCCTTATGCCAAACTGAATAGGAAAAGCTCAGAGAGGATAAGACTAAACACAAAAACTCAACTCTGCACATCAACTGTAAGTAACTCGAGAAGTTAAATTTTGCTCTGAATGAATATGGATAACATATATGCCAGAATATAATACCATAAAAAATTTCAAAAATATGAGTTTTAGGTTATTGAGTACAGATTTATATTTGATTTATGGGAAAAAAAGTTCCCTCATGGAAACAGCTTTTATACTAATTTTACATATCTGATGGAACTTTCTATATATCTGAGTTATTGTCATTTATAAGAAATATATAGTATATATTTGGTCATTCTGATACCTAAAATATATTTCCTATACAAATTTGGTCTTTGTGGTTCCAGGATCACAGCTCCTAAAACTCTTCGAATTCCCTATCATAAAAGCAATAAAGGTGTTTTTTGTTATGTTAATAAAGTGACTTTTAAAGAGCCTTTCCTTAACCTAAGGGTGGGGGCTGGTTGCCAGTGATGCCAACCCTGTGATTAAAAGGTTGAAATTTACCCCAACCCCTGCCCAGTGAAGGTAGCAGGCTTAGAGATTGAGTATCATTACCAATGGCTGATGATTTAATCAATTGTAGTGGTCTCCTTTATCCAGTGTTTACTTTCCACAGTTTCGCTTTCCAAGATTTTGGTCATCTGGGGTCAACTTTGGTTCTGGAGCAGATACTCTTCCTGCAGAAGGCCAAAGTGCCTATGTCATTCACCTCATTTCTTTCCCCATGTAGGCATTTTATCATCTCCCAGCATCATCAGAAGAAGGGTGAGTACAGTACAATAAGATGTTTTGAGAGAGAGCAAGACCATATTCACATAACTTTTGTTAAAGTACACTATTATAGTTCTGTTTTATTATTAGTTACTATTGGCTATCTCTTTCTGTGCCTAATTTGTAACAAACTTTTCATGGGTGTGTATGTTTTGGAAAAAGGATAGTATATATAGGATTTAGTACTGTCCTTGGTTTCAGGTTTCAGACAGCAACTGGGGACCTTGGAATGTACTCCCTGAAGATAAAGGGCGGGGGCTATACCATAGGCCAATGTAATGAAACGTGGAAATTTGGGGAGAGTGACACTTGGATGAAGAGGATGGAAGCTCTACACCCTTTCCCCATGCTGTGCCCTATGTATCTCTTCCATAAAATGTTTCTCTGAGCACTGTGAGCCACTCTAGCAAATTAATCAAACCCAAGGTGAGGGTCCTAAGAAACTGATTTATAGCCAGTTGGTTAAAAGTACAGGTAACAACCTGAATTTGTGACTCGTGTCTGAAGTCCAAGGAGGAGGAGGGTTGGGGGTCATTGGAACTGCTATCCTATAGCTGGTTGGTCACAGATGACTCTTGCAACTGGTGTCTGAAATGTGCACTGTGCTAGTACAGACTTAGAGGGCTGATTCTTGAGCGGTGGAATCTGGACAGAGTCAGAATTGAGCTGAATTGTAAGACTCCCAGCTGGGGTCTAATCATTGCTTCTGGGTATGGAGGACACTCCCTCAACATTAAAATTCAGTTCAAAAACGAATCAATGTCTATAATTACTACTTCTGTGATATTTTAGGGAATGCTAGAATAATTAATGAAAAAAGATAGAATATTGATTGTAATTTTCAAATAGCTGTGAATCTTGAGTATTTTCCTCATCAAATACCTCAGTTCAAAGGAATAATTTGTTTTTTACCAGCTTAAAACTAAGGTTAACTAGAACTGTATTATTAGTAATAAAGTAAATCTTCAAGAAGTTTTTTAAGAAACAAATATAAGCTATGTCAAGTTGTACTTGTTTGATTTTCCTGAAGAACTGTCACCATGTTATTTTCTTTAAAATTCTCTTCAGGCATTCAAATAGCAAAATAATAAATAAAATATAAAATGAAATAAATTATAAAATAAAATAAAATTTACTTTGTATTCATCCTGGGACATCTTATAAAATGAATTTTGAAAAGTGGCTTCATGAATTTGAATAATTCCCAGTGTCTCTCTTAAACTGCAAGTAAGCAAGCAAATATATTAAGGTCACTTTACTTTGGATTATATATGTGTGTATATATATGATTACAATACAAACATAAGAAACTAAATAATGAAAATAGTAGAAATCTTAAATCTTTAGAAGTTTAGTAAATCACAGGGGTTGGAAGCTCAAAAGCAAATAGCATATAAGATTTATCAGAGAATTTTCTTCTGATTAGGCGCTATTAAAAACGGAACATTTTAGAGATGCCTGGGTGATTCAGCAGGTTAAGCCTCTGCCTTCAGCTCAGGTCATGAATCCAGGGTCCTGAGATTGAGCCCCACATCGAGCGCCCCACTCTTTGGGGTTCCTGCTTCTCCCTCCCGCTGCTACCCGCTCCCCTTGCTTATGCTCTCTCTGACTGTAAAATAAATAAAATCTTTAAAAAAGTAGAACATTTAGAAATGTTTAAAAATGTTAGAGAAACATCAGTTATCTGGTAGTTACCTAGGAGATAACCTTATCTCTACAGAACACAGACATGAGAAAATTTGCAGCTACCCATAAAAGCCCGTACTTCCTCCAGTTGTAGTTAAATACCTCAATTGTTTGTTCCCCATCTGTCCCCAAATATGGCAGATTAGAAGCAACAAATTAAAACTATTTGAAGGCACACATATCGATAAAAATGTTTTCCAAAATGATGACAAAAGACAGAAATAAGATATAAAACTAATCCCTGGTGCGCCTGGGTGGCTCAGTGGGTTAAAGCCTCTGCCTTCAGCTCAGGTCGTGATCCCAGGGTCCTGGGATGAGCCCTGCATCATGGGGCTCTCTGCTCAGCAGGGAGCCTGCTTCTTCCTCTCTCTCTGCCTACTTGCAATCTCTGTCAAATAAGTAAATAAAATCTTAAAAAAAATCAAAAACAAAACCAAAGACAAATCCCTGAACTCAGCAAACAGACTATTGTGAAGGAATAAATTAAAGGGGTTGGGGGAGAGGTTCTGGAGAAGAAATTCTTCCAAAGTTTGCTCTTAGTCCTCAAGGATTTGGAACATTGTAAGGATCAAAACTAAAGGTGACATGACTGAAGTACTAGATATAATAATTTTGCACAACATATGAAGAATTTAGAATTATCTGTGTATGTGATCATTTTTTATTCAAATATTAAAAAAAAAAACTCTTAGTTCTAAATATATGATTCAGATATCCCTCCCCCCCCCCCCTTCACTTCTCCTTTATCTCATTGTGATACGTTTGGAATAAGACCTTCTTAGGATTGCTCAAGTTTGAGATCTATTTCGCATGACGTGAAAGCTCGATTAAAGGAGATATGAAGCTTTGTCCTGGAGAGGGAAAAAGTCAGCTCGCTTATCATAATATCTAGGCACTCTCATGAAGAGGTTAAGTGTGCTACCTCAAGTTTTTGTTTTTGTTTCCTTTATCTTACAAGTCACACAGGGACACTTCCGCAGCCATGTTCCCTCTCTTCCACAGCCGTACCTGCTCCCTAGAGCTACCCAAGGATTTTTTTTTTAATCCCGTGATCTTAAAATATGGTATATTTGACTCACATTGTTGTCAGTGACACGTTGCCACATGTCTCAGAGAAAGTGACAAACACCGTGTCCAATAGCAGATAGTATTCCAGCACTGACTGACTCCATTAAATTTAGCTACAGTGATACAGTCTTGGGTTGAAGTTTAAGACAGTAACTGGTGTTTATAATCCCTGGGATACATAGAAAACCTTTTACAAAAGTTCTTTTCATATGTTCAGCATGTAAAATATATATATATATAAAAGATTATATATATATAAAATATAATATATAGTATATAATATAATAATATATATATTAAAGATTAAAGATTTTATTTATTTCCTTGGCAGAGACAGATCACAAGTAGGCAGAGAGGCAGGCAGAGAGAGAGAGGAGGAAGCAGGCTCCCTGCCGAACAGAGAGCCTGATGCGGGGCTCGATCCTAGGACCTGAGATCATGACCTGAGCCGAAGGTAGAGGCTTTAACCCACTGAGCCACCCAGGCGCCCCTGTAAAATATATTATTATTAAGCATAGTTAATATTAGCATAGTGGTTAAGAAGTCAGAGTGCCTGGACAAGAATTCTAGCTCTATCTACCATTTTTCAGCTGAATTACTGTGGTCAAGTTATGTAACAACTGGGTACCTTGGTTGTCTTGCCTGTGAAATGAACGTATTTATAGTATGGACCTCCCAGGTTATGCTGAGGATCAATTTGTTAACACATGTGAAACACTTAGAAAATTCTTTATGGTATCGTGTTATGACAGTGTTTGCTGTTACTACCTGCTACCTGTTCAATTGAACTTTTATGAAATAGTCACTTATTTTTTCAGGTTTATAAAATTTGCACATTTGACTTACTGGTTTACATCATTTACATAGCCATGTCTTCTATTAATAAGTTCATCTTTTCAAAGTAGCCTAATATGATAATAGTTTGAAAAAGGAACAGTTGAACTCTCTCCATTGCTTTATTAATGATGTGCAATGGGAGATCTGTTAATTTTTGAGTAGTTTATTTTAAAAAATCCATGAAGGCGAAAATAATGTTAAAACACAACAAAACAAAAAGCTATTTGAGCTTTTGTTTGTCAGATCCATTTATCACAAAACCTTTATGATAAATGCTTTGAAGCTATTCAGTCATTATAACAAGGATACTGTTATAACTTAGCATTCTCAATTTCAGTAAATTATACCATCTCAAGTTCAGTAAGTAGAAGGAATCAGGATTTGAGTTCAGGCAGCAGACTTGAAGAACCTATCCTTCAGAGGAGCTGGTGACTTGGTCATTTGTGAGAAGAAATGTTGCCCTAATTGTGAAGGCAGAAAATATAGTAGAGAGGTCAGAGGTACCAAGACAAGAAGATCCCATGTGTTTTCCCAGAAATATAATTGCTAAAAATAGATATTTAAAAGATTGAGCTTGGTAGTTTTGTTTTGTTTTGTTTTGTTTTTGCTTTGATTTCTGATTCTGCCACTTACCAGCTTGAGACTTTTACTATATGATTTAAAATCTCAAAACTGCAGTTTTGGTTCTTCTTGGTTCCTTTTGGTTCCTTTACATAAAATATGAAAATAGTTTCTCTATCAAGAGGATATTTTATAGAATAAATAATGTAAAATACAAAGTCCAGTGCAGTATATATTATATAAAAAGTATTCCAATGATAATTATTATTATTACTGTTATTGCTATTTTCATAGCTATTACTTTTATTCAGTTAAAATAGCATGTGTAAGTGTAGAAAATGTGTTAGATATGGTGGCAGAGGAAGAAAAGTGAAATAAAATATCTTTCCAAATGTTCGTTCACTTCTTCACAGATAATAGTAAATATATCACATATATGTATATATTTACATAGTGTGTGTTACATAATATGTGTTAAATATAGAGCATCTTTATCATGTTAGCATCAAAATTAAAGTTATGCTGGAAATATGATGACAAATAATAATTTTTGTTAGTATGTTGAATGTTGTCTGGAAATTTATTTTTTTCTTCAACATTGAAAGGATATTCCCAGTAAGCATAGACTTCTAGATTAGTCTTTAAGGACTTTGAGAACATTTCATTTTTTTTCCTTTCTGACATCCATAACTTCTTTTGAGAAATTCACTAAGAGTCTTACTTAGCCCATTTGAAGGGAATATGCTTTTATTTTCACTCACTGTTTCTCTTTGTATTTGATTTTTACTAGTTTTTTTTTTTTTTTTTTTTTTTTTACTAGTTTTTAAAATCATATACTTGGAAGTGATTGTTTTCAATTTCATATTTTAATTTCTATTTCATGTTTGTATATTTCATAGATTTCTCTTAGTCTGTGCTTATTATTTCTTTGAAAAATCTGTATCTCTTAAAGTATATTTCTCTTCCATTTTCTCTTATGCTTTTCATAGTTTCCAGACTTTAATTACACATACATAGGGCATTTTTGTTGTGTTTATTTCCTGTCCATTTACAGTTCTATGTATGCTCCTGCCTGGACATTTTCTACTGACCTTTTAATTTACTAATCTTCTCTTATTTTCAGTTAGCTGTTACTATTACTTTTAATTTTAATTTTTTATTTTAAAATTGCAGTAAATATATTTTTTTAAGTTTAGATTTCCACTGGATTTTTTTATTTATAAGTTCTTATTCTCAGGAAAAAAAAAAAATATATATATATATATATACATATACCTTTTAGCATCTGTGGTAGGCTAAATAAATGGCTCTCCAAAGATATTCATCCCTTAATCCCAGAATTTGTGAATATACAATTTGACATGGTCAAAGGAGCTTTGTAGATGTGATTAAAATTCTTGACAAAGGTAGGTTATTCTCTGTTTCCTGGGTGTGTGCCAAGAAAGCACAAGGCTATGGGAGGTCAGGAAGGAGAAGCCAATGAGAAGACACAACTGAGACTGGAGTTTTGTGGCCATAAACAAAGGAAATGCCCCTAGTCTTTAGAGGCTGAAAGAAGTCAGGGAGTGATTCTTTCCTGAAGCTTCTAGAAGGAATCTTTAGAAGCCTTTGAAGCCCCTACAAGGAAAATAACTAACATGTTGATTTTAACCCCACTAAACTGATACCCAACTTCTGATCTCAGAATTGTAAGATAATGAATTTGTGATGTTTTAGAGTGTTTGGTGATTTGTCATTGCACTAACAACAAGCTAATGAATGATTTTTTGTAAATATATTTACTTATAAAGAAATTCATTTTAAAGTTTGTTAACCTAAGGCTTGATAACCACAATCATTAGATCATCAGTGAGTCAATTTATATTATGTCTATATCCTGGGTTTTGCTTAATAGTGTGTCTGGTAGTTTGGGTTTGAATGCTTAATATTATTAATGAAAAGTTATGCAGATTATGGATAAATTTTATTTTACTCCAGATAATTTCACCTTATACACTTTAGGCAGCCATACTGGATTAATTTACATTAATCTAATCAATTCTCTGGCTGACCTTGCCCTTTGTTTTAATTTTTTTTAAGTCTTAGCCTACATTTGGTCTTCCCAGAGTGGGATGTAATTTTCCAATTGAGAGTCTGAGGACACTTACTACTGCTTCTCCTCCTTACACAGCCTGAAACCCCTCAGGATCATGATTCCACTAAACAGTTTACTCTAATTGTCATTCACTTTCTGTTTTTTGTTTTGTTTTGCTTTTTTTTTTTTTTTTTTTTTTTTTTTATCTGCACAACTTAAGGATTCAACAGTGCATTGGACTCATTTCTTGAGTTTTCCTTCTCCCTGACATTTTGACCAGGCAAGTTCTGGTTACTTTGGCAGTCTCAAATTCTATTTTTCCTTTTTTTTTTTTGTTAAGCTCTGTGAGATTCCCAAATGTTCTACTGGCTTCTCTGACCACTGGATGAAACCCTGTGCCTAGTTTTTTTTATCTTTCCCTCTGTGCCAAGATTCATTAAACATTTTGAGAACCCAGTTTTATATAAAAAAAAAAGGCTTAACCTTTCTAGCTATACCAAAGTTAGAAATAAGACTTTCATTTTACAGATGTGAACCTTGAGACTCAGGCAGTTCACATAACTTGCCCAACATGGCACAGGTAGAACTGAAGGAAGATATCTAACTAATACTAACTAATCTCTGTATGCATTCGCTGCACAGGAATGCTTCCCAGCTGTAATCTGAAATAAATGGGGAAAAACAATTGGTGACAGAAATGTAAATAGGAACTAAAATTATGAAGATACTAATGAAGTTGCACTTTTTTAAACATCGATATGTTTTATTCTCTAACCAAAAGTAGTAGGAGATGAGGTGTTTTTGAATTTTAAACACTTAATCTACTATTAAAGGTATGGATACAAGCCCTCGGTGTAAACAATTTTTGCAAGAAACCTTTTTATAATATAGTAGGAATTAATAGAATACCTTAGTTAGAAAGGAACACAACTCAACCTACAGTTTTCATGGAATTTATTTTCCCATGGAAAATTTTATTATAGTATCGACCATAATTGATCATTGCATTTTTGTGACATCTGTTGACATTCCATTTGGGGACAAACACTGGGCTAGGAATAACACTGGTATTCATTGTTATTTCAGAGATCAAGAAGGGTTGCCGCATCCATAAAACAGAAGTGAAGAGGTGGTGGTGTTACCTATAGGCAGAATATTTTTTTAATTTTTTAAAATTTTTTATAATCATATATTTTTATCCCCAGGGGAACAGGTCTGTGAGTCACCAGGTTTATACACTTCACAGCACTCACCATAGCACATACTCTCCCCAATGTCCATAACCCCATCCCCCTTCTCCCAAACTCCCCTCCCCCCGCAACCCTCAGTTTGTTTTGTCTCCCTCCCAATCCCATCTTGTTTCATTGATTCTTCTCCTACCCCCTTAACCCCCATGTTGCATCTCCACTTCCTCATATCAGGGAGATCATATGATAGTTGTGTTTCTCTGCTTGACTTATTTCACTAAGCATGATACCCTCTAGTTCCATCCACATCGTCACAAATGGCAAGATTTCATTTCTTTTGATGGCTGCATAGTATTCCATTCTGTATATATACCACATCTTCTTTATCTATTCATCTGTTGATGGACATCTAGGTTCTTTCCATAGTTTGGCTATTGTAGATATTGCTACTATAAACATTTGGGTGCACGTTCCCCTTAAGATCACTACGCTTGTATCTTTAGGGTAAATACCCAGTAGTGCAACTCCTGGGTCATAGGGTAGTTCTATTTTCAACATTTTGAGGAACTTTGATGCTGTTTTCCAGAGTGGTTGCACCAGCTTGCATTCCCACCAACAGTGTAGGAGGGTTCCCCCTTCTCCGCATCCTCGCCAGCATCTGTCATTTCCTGCTTGTTGATTTTAGCCATTCTGACTGGTGTGAGGTGATATCTCATTGTGGTTTTGATTTGTATTTCCCTGATGCCAAGTGATATGGAGCACTTTTTCATGTGTCTGTTGGCCATCTGGATGTCTTCTTTTGCAGAAATGTCTGTTCATGTCCTCTGCCCATTTCTTGATTGGATTATTTGCTCTTTGGGTGTTGAGTTTGCTAAGTTCTTTATAGATTTTGGACACTAGTCCTTTATCTGATATGTTGATTGCAAATATCTTCTCCCATTCTGTTAGTTGTCTTTTGATTTTGTTAACTGTTTCGCTGTGCAAAAGCTTTTGATCTTGATGAAAACCCAATAGTTCATTTTTGCCCTTGCTTCCCTTGCCTTTGGTGATGTTCCTAGGAAGATATTGCTGCGGCTGAGATCGAAGAGGTTGCTGCCTGTGTTCTCCTCAAGGATTTTGATGGATTCCTTTCTCACATTGAGATCCTTCAACCATTTTGAGTCTATTTTTGTGTGTGGTGTAAGGAAATGGTCCAATTTCATTTTTTTGCATGTGCCTGTCCAGTTTTCCCAACACCATTTGTTGAACAGACTGTCTTTTTTCCATTGGACATTCCTTCCTGCTTTGTCGAAGATTAGTCGAAGATTAGTTGAGGGTCTATTTATGGGCTCTCTATTCTGTTCCATAGATCTATGTGCCTGTTTTGTGCCTGTACCATGCTGTCTTGATGATGACAGCTTTGTGATAGAGCTTGAAGTCTGGAATTGTGATGCCACCAACTTTGGCTTTCTTTTTCAATATTCCTTTGGCTATTTGAGGTCTTTGCTGTTTCCATATAAATTTTAGGATTATTTGTTCCATTTCTTTGAAAAAAAATGGATGGTATTTTGACAGGAATTGCATTAAATGTGTAGATTGCTTTATGTAGCATAGACATTTTCATTTATAAATATGTATTTATATTATTATAAATATAATATATATAAATATATTATATATATCAATATTTATTCTTCCTATCCAGGAGCATGGAACATTTTTCCATTTCTTTGTATCCTCCTCAATTTCTTTCATGAGTTCTTTATAGTTTTCTGAGTATAGATTCTTAGCCTCTTTGGTTAGGTTTATTTCTAGGTATCTTATAGTTTTGAGTGCAATTGTAAATGGATGGACTCCTTAATTTCTCTTTCTTCTGTCTTGTTGTTGGTATAGAGAAATGCAACTGATTTCTGTGCATTGATTTTATATCCTGACACTTTACTGAATTCCTGTACAAGTTCTAGCAGTTTTGGAGTGGAGTCTTCTGGGTTTTCACCTATAGGCAGAATTTTAAGAGTTTTTAAGGCATTTCAATTTGTAGTAAGAGTAGTATGAAAGATTTAAAGGGATCTGACATAAAGATAGGTCTCTGAAATAACAGTGAATACCAGTGTTATTCCTAGCCCAGTGTTATTCCCAGATACTTCCTCTGTATGCTAGGGAAACCCTTTCCATTCCCATTCTCCATTTATATAGTTAACTTTTAGTCATACATTCATACTTCAGGTCACACCTTGACCATCTTTTTTTTTTTTTTTTGAGGAATTTAGATCGAACTTACTACTATTCCTATAGCATAAAATGGTAATTCCCATATAAAAATAGTGATTTTTTTTTACTGTAACTGTTTAACTTGTTTTAATGTCTTTTTTGTACCCCAAATTTTAGTGACATTGAAGAGATTATTCTATTTTAATCTCTTATTGTGGAAAGTAGCACTCACTCTTTTTGGCACAGAATGATTAATAAGTAATCATTGACTGAATAAACAAACATGCACCAATAAGTAAAACATCCTCAAATTATTTTTTCATAGTGTAAAAATTAGTTGTTTTCCTCTTGTAGTTAAGTGAATCTGGGAAGGGGTAGGTAGTTATCAAGGTACAAAAATCAAGGGATGAGATGAATATTTTTATATTGCTTTCAGATACACTGTGAATGAAACAGCATTCGAATACAGTTGATCTCAAAGTAAATTCTTTGTCAAATCCAAGAAAATGTGTGATTGTGAATTCAAAATTTCTCAAAAACCACAGGGAGAAAATACTTCAGATATATAGGAAGAAAAAGATAGGCATTGAATGCCTCAGTAATGTTCTCCAGTGTCAGTACTCCATAATTTACCTCTTGGATTTCACAAAATAATACTGAATGTGCATTATAGATCTCAATTTTTACATAATCAAAATGATGCTTAAACAAACATAGCTAATAATTACTAAGTGAAAATATTTGTTCCTGGGTCTGTCTGATTTTAAAGCTTATGAATATAATGTAGAAATCAAAGTTTTTCCCTCAAGAAAAGTTTCCAGGAATATAGATTCTCGATACTCAATTACAGTGCAATTTGAGGTAGGTTTTGTTTTGTTTAGGAAAACTAATATGGCGACCTTTTCCATTATCTGGGTGTCTGAATGGAATTCACCAATCCCACTTCTAATAATTGTTGCAATGCAGGCTTTTTTTTTTTTTTTCTTTCCCTGTACATAGGATGAAAAACACAGGGTTATCATAATGCTCTGGCAAAGGGACAGCACTTGTAGAGAGGGGATTCCTGTTGGAATGGTGCTGACTTCTCTCTCTTATGGGGATGGATAACTCCTTCTGCCTTAAGAGTGAGGGGCTGCATATATTCTCCAATTCCCAAAAGGTCTCCAGGTAAACCATGCAAATATGTAACTCCCAATTTACTTCAATTATGTCTCTTTTTTAAGTAGGTAGAAACATAAAACAAAATTCTTCTTTTGTAATAAAACCTATAGTGAGTCCAGATCTTTCTGATTCATGAATGTTTCTCTATGGGAGCCTCACCTGACAACATGCCTCATCTTACCTCAGTGCCACTATTAATTATGTAAAGCTTACTCCATGCCTGCCCTTAATAATGAAGTGGTGTTTGCCTTCCCATTTCAGAGGTGCCTGTTCTATACATATATACAGAAAGGATAGATCCAAGTTTACATGCCCTGTTTATGTGTTATGCTTTATTTATATACTTTTTCCACTTGTAGTATGTCGAAATGAGCATACATTTACAAATGAAGTCCCAGATGTGTTTTGTACCTGCTTTGGCTAAATACGAGAAATACACTTATTTCCTAATTATGCATGGAATAGAGATAAGCACTTTTCAGACTGTAAAACCATGACGTCATGTCATCACCATTTCTTATTGTTGCTGATAATACTGTATGAAGATACATTCAAGCAATCATTTTCATTAATTTCCTAGAATAGAGCTTGAAATGGTAAAATTTAAAGTTTTAGGGTAATATTGTTTAGATTAGACCTTTTGAAGGAATGAGGGAAAAATGGTTGTAAGTTGCTAAGCATATCAGTCCCCAATTATTTCTGTAACTAAATGTTTACTTTAAAATATAACCTTGCTCAGATACATACAGCAAGACTGCACCTGTTACTCTGAATCATGACTCCTCTTATATTTTGGATTGTTATATTAACCCTCATTGTTGGAATCTCTGGCCTTGATGATCGTCTGCATCTTGAGTGACATATTCATTGTGCATTGTGACTTAAAGCTTTTACTGGATCCTGAGTGACTGTACCTCATTATACCCTCAGCAATGCTTCAGTGATTTCTGGAATCTCATTCTTGTTTCATCAGTCCAGTTCTGTGGCAAGTCAGGCTCACTTACTTGTCTTCATCTTCCAATACCGTTGTGACACAACTGTCACTGCTTCAGGCTAGTGGTTTTCCTGTTTGGCCTCTAAAAAGTTGGCATATCCACAAGGTGTACATACATGCAAGGAGCTGTGCACTTAGAGCTCCCCTTCCCCTTTCCAATGTCTTGACCTTCTTGCATACCTTTTTGGAGTCCCAAGTGAGGAAGCTAGGATACACTGATTTGATTCCTATCCCTAACACTGTTCTGTTCTCATAAAACATCCTGGACAAAAAGAGGAGGTTTTCCCTGTCCTTCTCTTATATTGTATCCAAGGGCTTCTCTAAATACACTATATTTTTCCATCCAGTTTTTGTGCCACCTTGGATGGCATTCACTGTAATGATGGAGAACACATGATTTTGAACCAGTTTGCCTAGGTTTGAATTTTAACTCCACCAAGTATTAGATATATGACCTGGGTCCAAGTCATTTAATTGTGCCTTGGTTTTCTTGTCTATAAAATATGGGTGATTATAGTACCTACATCTTAGGGAGGTGGAAAGTTAAATGAATTAATATAAATAAGTGGCTTAAAATGATGCCTTGCACATAGGCACTAAATATATTTTAGCATTTACTTTTAGTGTAAGTTATATAAATTGGTATTAAAAGAACATTGAAGTCTTTAGTACATTTGGCTTCCTTCTCTACTTTCAATCCAACTGGAAGTTCAATGCTTGGACACCCCAAACACATTCACATATATTATTAAAACTTTTTCAAATCCAGGAAAAACATTAGGCATATTTTGCTTAGCTGCATATGGCTAAGCTTAGCAGGAAGGTTATATTAGTCCCTGATCCCAATTGTATACCTTGTTATTTGTTTGTTCTTGACTCAAAAAATCATAATTTAGACTCTGTTGTTAGCTTTTGATTTAACAAAGAAACTGGTGCCAAGGGGCCATGGTGTCCGGAGATTAAGAGTCCAGTTTTACATTCTGATTTTCCAGAATTTTGCCACAATAAGAATTTCTTTCTTAAAAAAAAAAAAAAAATCTTTCTTTTAATTTTTCTCTCCTTCTTCTCCTCTTCCTCCTTTTTTCCCTTTCCTCTCTCCCTCTCTCATCTTTCTTTCACTTAAAAAAATATATATATATTTTATTTATTTATTTGAGAGGGAAATAGAGAGCACAGAGAGAGAAGCAGACTCCTGGCTGAGCTGGGAGCCTGACACTGGGGCTCCATTGCAGGAGACTGAGATCATGACCTGAGCTGAAGGCAAACATTTAACCATCTGAGCCACCCAGATGCCAAGTCATCTTTCCAATTATATATCAAATCTAAGATTTTTCTCCAAAACAAAACCATCTTTATCATATCGCCGGTCCTTACATTGTAGCTTGAGTTACTATAACTAGGGGATTCCTTTTTTGCAAAGTAGTTCAGTCTCTTAAAAATGCAGGTTCCAGAGGAGACCTCAATAAATTTCCATGTTTTCCTTTTCTTTCTCTATCATACTGTGTCTTTCTCTTAGTTATTTATTCTGCCTAAGGTATGGATTCCTGGCCTCATGATGACTTGGATCTCAATAGTCTATAACTTTGTAATTAGACTAGGGCTCACATAAATGATTCCCCATGATTCGGGGAGGGGGAAGTGTATTAATATGTAAATTTTATGAGAACACATTTCACCATTGGTCAGTTTCACTTAAGTAGTCAAATTGGAGTTTCATTTTGTACCTTCACTGGCCTTTTGGTATCAAAAACAACTTTTTGACTTATTCTTCAAGTGTATTGTGAATTTTAAAGGCCACATCTCCACATTTGCTTAATTAAATGAGTATCAGCAAATATTTAGAAATGAACTCAAAGCCATCTGCTCTGCATATTTTTTTAATATACATATTTAACATAAATTTAAAAACCAAACTTGCTAATTTTTTGTATGGTACTTTTTTCCCCTTTTCTTTCTTCTCTTTGTTAACTCCTACCCATTTATTCAACCAGTACTCCACCAAGTAACTCATATAAAGTATTTAGTAAGGAGCCTTCATAAATATATTTTTAATTATATAGATGATACATAGGGTTTTTAATTATCTAATGTCCTTTATGTAGAAATATTTTCACAATCTTCTTTCTATTCTCATTGTATAATATTTTATAGAAATACTTCTAGGTCTACTGGTCTATGTGGAATTAATTATTTTTAATGACAGAGTAATAGTTCGAAGTGAAGATATACCTCAATTTACTCAGTCATCCTTCCTATAATAGTATTTACTTTATTTCCACTTTTTCCATGCATTACAAATGCTTGAAATTAATGTTTTGAATCATATGTCAACATACAATGGTGTTTTATTTCTATGGAGTAGATATCATGGTATAGAATGTGTGCTTAACAGAAAAAAAATTTTAATTTAATATTTATTTTTCTTAATTTAAATAAATAAATTTTATTTTGGCTGTTTATTTGCTTCTCTTAAAAACAATTCCCACTTTTACAGGTAATATATGAGCATCATTTTCTACTAATCTCCAGAAACAGGAACACCTGTATTTTTTTAATTTTTAAGTTTGACACATATAAAATATAACAATTTGATACATGTAAAATATTTAAAAAAATAATGAGTCAACATTTATTACCTTTATTTCCATTTTTCTGAATACTACTATGTTTAAATATTTGAATTTTTTAAGTGAATTTTCTGTGCATGTCACTTGACAATTATGTTCTGTTCCTGTCTTTGTTTTTTCAGTGTATAAAAATACAATGTTTATTATCTACATATAGCTGTGGTTTCCACTGCCAAACATTAGTTATTAATATTTATGTAGATTAGTATTACTCTCTCATTTATGTTGTTTGGTCTCTTTTTCAATTGCTGTTACTATTCTTTGCTATGTGTTGAGGCTTAATTTTAAAGTTGTGATGGTCTTGCAGTGGTAGAAACCCAACCACCAAAAGAGTAAGATAGAATGTACCCCCAGTGGTGTACATAAAGGAATATTCCCATCTCTCTGTGTTCCATGTTTTCTCCAAAGGAGAGGATTCAGCCACAGCACTCAATTTATTTTTGCGTTAGTGAAACTACCCAATATTACTGTTAAATATTATTAAAATTTCAATTGGGGATAAACAAGAGACAAATCTCTATAAACTGTTTTCCAGGCAATTACTCAAAAAAAATGGGGATGAAAACAACTTAATAGCTCCTTTTTTACCTAGAACTCAAGACTTCATATGCCTGTGAATTCAAATTGTCATTTGACTCAGAAGAGTGTGTGCTTACTGTAAAGTAAAGGAGACAATTTCAGGTCAGAGTCCTCTTAGAATCTGCTATATTGTGTTTTAAGCTATTTTGTTGTTGTTAAGGGGAAAAATGCCTTAGGATTGATTATGTGAATTAGAATTCTTATGTGGTAACTCTAACCTATTAATCTACTGCTATTAATGTATGCTGTAAGTACATTTATGGAACACTGCCTAAAACTTTGATCAATTTTTATATAACTTTATATATTCCCTTTAAAATGGAAACTAGAAATATTTTATAGAGGGAAGAATGCTTTATCCAAGGTCACACAATGAGTTCATTTTTCTTTGTCAGTTGGTCATATGTAGTAGCTGTGATGAACAAGAATTTAGGTTGTCATTGTTTATTTCAGTGATAGAAATACCATTTTGTAAACAAAACACAATTCAGTGAGTCATTAGTGCCTCCAAGACTGAATAACTCAGTTACAATGAATCCATTTTGTGAAGAAAAATGACTGACACCGCCCAAAACCACTGGATTTGTATGCATTGAAATTACTGTTCTAGATATGGTGGAGAAGGGATGAGAGGAATTAATCATTTTTATTAATATGATATTCAAAAAAGTGCCCTTTTTCCTCATTTTCAGGACTAACATATCATATCTGACACCTTTATTTTTGTCCTTCACAGTGAGTTACATTTCATCTTTTGGGTTATTGGCACAAGAAAAAAGAGATAGTCTTGCTGAGGGCCATTAAGAGTTTCATATATCACTTTTTAGCTGTGACTCAGCATCTCCATTGCATAAGTTCGATTTCCGACTGTTCAGTGTTATTCATACATTGGTAATTCTGAGACGTCTACTTTATTCTCCTTTCACTGTAGAAGATTACCAGGGAAGAGCATTCTTTTCATTAATCAACACAGAATATTTCCTAAACATCTTAAATGTGATAAACACATTTCATAGAAATATTAAATATAGTAATATATTTGTGACCTTGACCAAGTCACAGTCTCCTTGATTCATTTTGTTTCTATGTAGAAGTATACGGACTACTAACTATACATATATACTGACTGGACTGTGACTGTCTTAGAAAAACTGTCTTTTAGAGATTGTTATATTTCTTTGTATTCTCAAATTAGTATAAAAAGCAGAATAAGACTTTTGCCACTTTTACCAACTAATATTGATTTAACGATGTATCAGAAAATAAGGTGCTTTTGCTTGTTTTGTTTTTGTTTTTGTTTTTTAGATTTTATTTATTTATCAGAGAGAGTAGAGAGCAAGTACAAACAGGGAGAGTGGCAGGTAGAAGTAAAAGCAAGCTCCCTGCTGAGCGGGGATCCTGATGCTGAACTAGAGTCCATCACCTTGGAATCATGACCTGAACCAAAGGCAGGTGCTTAACAGACTGAGCCACCCAGGTATCCTAAGACATGTCAGAAAATAGGGAAAGAAAAATTTCTCTTTTCTGATGTGCTTTGTCTATTCGTAGTTAATGGTACCTTTTATCCTGCTTGACTATTGCTATTGGTGTTACAAGAGCTAAACTGGATTTTACAACCTACTTAAGAAAATATATATTATCATTTGGACTTTTATTGCAATTGTCATGGCGAAACATTATACCTTTTTTGGTGTGTTTCTGAGTATATAAACAAATATTGTATAGGTTCTAATTTTTTTCTACTTACGATTTCAAATTTGTGATTTTATTTTTTTTAAGATTTTAATTATTTATTTCAAAAAAATAGAGCTCACAAACTGGGGGGAGGAGAAGAAGGAGAGGGACAAGCAGACGCCACAATAAGCACAGAGCTGGACATGGGGCTCTATCCTAGGACCCCGAGATCATGACCTGAACCAAAATTAAAAGTTGGATGTTTAACTAACTGAGTCACCTAGGTGCCCCCAAAATTTGTGATATCAAATGTCAAAACTTAATTTTCAAATGGACAGAATCTAAAGGAAATTTGAAAATAGAAAGTTACATTTATGATTATTTTAAAGTCTGTCATCCAACACGTTATACATTAACACTGATTTGAAGACTTACACATGAAAACCTTTAAAATTAAGAATGTAACAGAACCTCTTTAACCTGGCAAATGAATACGTAAATAATTACAGCAAATACTGTATTTAATAGTGAAACATTGAAAACCTTCCCCTTACTTTGTAAATAAAATCAATATTGCTACTATCACATCAACAATCATTGTCATTTTGGAAAGACAAAATTATTTTATAAATTATAGTCACTGTAATAAAATAAAAGTCTCGTTATTTGCAAATAATATGATTGTGTCCATAACAAATTCAAAGGAATGTAGAAATAAATTATTATAATTAAAAAGGTAGATCAACAACTTTGTTACATAAGTATAAACCATTAATTATTATATTCCTATTGTACAGAAAATAAATTTATAAGAAAATACACTTTAAAAAGACAATAAAAAATTTCGAAGGATAAATATAGTAATATACTTGTAGGACTTCTATAGAGAAATTTAAACATTGTTTTAAAGAAACAATTTAAGAACCTTAACTATTGAGAACGATATATCATGTTTGTTGATAGTCAGAAGACCATATTTAAAGTTGTTTGTTCTCCATTAAGTATCATAAAAATAACAATTCTCCCTATATTAATTCAGAAGCCTGATGAAATTAAAACAAATAAATAACCATGGAGTGGATTTGACATAATTCAATATATAATAATCACCAAGGTAGCCTTGAAGAAGAATAAAGACAAAGTTAAGGTGACTCTTCAACCAGATTTCAAGTATTTTATAATCATGTTCATTAAGACTATGTAGAAGGATTCAAGATAGACTAACTGATACACACACACACATACAAATGGGGAGCTTCCAGAAGTAGACTCAACTTCATGCACTCCTTATATTACCAATGTAGCATTGCAGTATAATGCACGTGATGATTAAATGACAGGTGGTAGAGAAAATAGGAAGAAAACTAGATCTCTACACAACCCTGTCCACTACATTTTGTGTCCAACCATTAAAAACTTAAGTGAAAAATGACAATCTATAAAACTTTAATGTGAAGACAGAAGAATGTCTTTAGAACATGGTGTCAGCTTTTACTATATAACAAACCAAAGCAAAACCAACTGGTTTCAAGCAAGAGTCATGCATTTGGTTTATGATTTTCTTGGTCAGATATTTGGGCTGGGCACTAAAGATTGGTTCTTCTTATTTTAGTTAAACTCAGTGCATCTGAAGTCAGCTACTGGTCAGTTAAGTGGATCTGCTTTTGGAGATTGGCTAGAGATATTAACTGGGGAAACTGGGGTGGCTAAACTACTTGTCTCTCAACATGTAGCATTAGCCCATGACTGTTCATACAGTAAAAAGGCAGGATTCCAAGAAAATAACTGGGAGAACTCAAAGCCTCTTAATGCCTTGATATGGAACTCATAGAGTATCCCTTTAGAGTATCACTTTTGAAGAAACAAAACAATTTAAGGCAGCACAGATGTAAGAAGTGGGGATAGTCAACCTTTGTTAGGTGCAATTACAAAGTCATATTGCAAATGCATGATTCAGGGAGAGGAATAATTGCAATCTTTTTTTTTTCCTTTTCTGAACAATCCACCACAGTCTAAATTCAAGTTAGAAAAAGATACTATAACATCACAAATGTGCAAACCATGAAAAATAATAATAAAATTAATCCAAATGAATAACTTATTAATAAAATACATTGTAAATATGATAGACATTTATAAATCCATATTTCTAAAAAAATTGATATCAAATTATACAGTTTGCTCAACATCACTAATCATCAAGGGAATACAAATCAAAACCACAATGAGATATCACCTCACACAAGTGAGAATTGCTAGTATCAGAAAAGACCAAAAAAGCATGTGTTGACAAGGATGAGAACAGGAAGCCATCACTCACCATTGGTGGGAATGTGAATTGTCACAACTGCTATGGTAAACAGTATGGAGTTTCAAAAAAAAAAAAAAATCTAGTAATTCCACTATAGGGTATTTACTCAAAGAATATGAAACCACTAATTGAAAAAGATACATGCATCCCTGTGTTTATTGCAGCATTATTTACAATAGCCAAGATATGAAAGTAACACAAGTGTCCCTTGATAGATGAATGGATAAAGGAGTGATATATATATATATATATATAATTATATCATAGAATATTTTATTTATATATATATATATATAATAGAATATTATTCAGACATAAAAAAAAGAAGAAATCTTGTCATTTGCAACAGTATGAATGGATCTTGCGGATATTATGCTAAGGGAAATAAATCAGACAACGAAACGTAAATATCATGTGATTTCACTTAAATGTGGAATCTAAATAACAAGACACACTTAAATAAAGAGAACAAACTGATAGTTGTCAGGGGGAGGTGAATGGGGGATGAGTGAAATAGGTGAAGAGATTAAGAGCTATACATGTCCAGTTATAAGTCATATAAGTCATGGGGGACAAGTATAGCATAGGGAATATGGTCAACAATATTGTAATAGTGTATGGCAATGGATGGCAACTACACTTAATCCTGGTGAGCACTGAGAATCACTCTATCGTACACCTGAGGCTAATATAATATTGTGTATCAACTATACCTCATATATATTTTAAATATATAATGAAAAATAATAAAGAATTTATAAGCAGAAGATAGAAACCCAATAAAAATGGGCAAAAACATAAATCAGCATTTAACGGTAAAGAAAACATAAATGACAAGTCAATCTATAAAAATGTTCTAAGACAAATCACCAATCAGATGAATAAAAAGTACTACCATAGTGTGATACCATTTTATTGCATCTAGATAGCCAAACATTAATAAATTAGATCTTATCAAGTATTAAGGAGGTGTATGAACCACATTATACCATGTTACAACACACATATTTGGTGTGAAGTATCCCTCTTGCAAGGCAGAATAATGTTCCATGTTAAAGTATGAATGGTCAAATAACTTACTTTGGCCTATGAAATAGGAATGAAATTGGAGATTGGGACTATTCTGTCCATTAGACTCCCAGAGTGATGTTTATCATGGAGTAGAACTACAGTCATATCATAATGGGTATATAATGTGAGTAAGGAAGAGAACTTTTTTTTGTAAACAACTGAGAATTGGGCATAATTTGTTATGACACCATGTCTTCTGGTATCCATGCACTTGTGCAGTTCCCTTGCAGATTACTAAGGGCTTGGCTATGCGACTTTGACCAATAAGAAATCAGAAAACATAATGCAAATAACCTTGATAAGTCTCTTAGAATACTGCCATCTTTTGAGCAAATCTGGTCTATCTTCCTTGAGGTTGTAATCCCACGTGAAGACCACTTAGGGAAGAATGTCAGCCATTTTATCCACTCTACATACTTAAGCTGAGGAACAAGATACGTAAATGAGGCTACTTATATTACATAATTTTAATGCAATAGCAAATGATAAAAATAATTGACCTTTGAGAGGTTGATATAGAAGCACACATTAAAATCAATAATTTTATCTGCTCTTGGTACCAATATTCAATGTTCATAGTTTTGATGACATATATGTGACCATTATATATATTTAAGTATTGCACTTATAAACTAACTGCTACAAAATCTCATGAAGAAAAATTAAAGGATACAAATTAAATGAAAAGGTAAGTAAGGCTACTTATTGGAAGTCTCAATATTGTTAAGATGACAGTTGTCCCAGTTGATCAATAAATTCAATATAATTCCATTCAAAATGGTCATAGATTCTTTTTAGGATGAAAAGCTAATTTTAAATTGTATATAAAGACAAAATATCTAGAATAGCCCAAACAAAAGGGAAATAAGTTTGGAGAAATTATACCCTTGCTTTTGGCACTTAAAGAAAGGCTATTATAATCAAGTCACGGTATTGTTGGGAGAATAGATTTATAGATCAAATAAGTAGATTAGAGAATTCAGAAATAGACTCACTCTTAGGCTATTTTTGATAAAGATGTTGAGGTATATTGCTTAATGAAAGAGAATTTGAATGGGTTTACTTTTATTTTACTAGTTAAAGAAAAGTTAGTTAAAGTTAAAGTTAACTTTAAAAATTAAAGAAAGTTAAAGAAAAGGAAAGTTAAAGAAAAGGTAAAAATGTTTGTCTTGAGAAAAACTAGGATTTAAATTTGAAAAATTTTTAATTTAAACACAAGTCCTGTTAGTAGTTATTATTATGTTTCAAAATGTCTTACAGGATTTGAATACTTGTATTCAGAGACTAGAGCTCCTAGATTTCCAGCAATCATTCCCTCAGCTACTGGAAATTTTGACTGCTACCAGAACCCAGGGGAGTCCCTCTTCAGGAAATGCCCTGGGGTTAACAGTCTTCACCAATGATTGGTTATGAATGTCTAGCCTCCTGGGCTCAGTGCAGGCCAACTCTGTAGGGTCAAGGCAACTCCAGAACCCCTTTGCTACTTTCTAACACTCCCTCACTGGTGTCCACACCCAGGATAGCCCATTAAGCACCCTGCCTGCAAATCTCTGACTCCAGATCAGACTCCCACTGATACTCATCTACAACAAATTCTATTCTGCAAGAAAAGCTCCAAATCTCAATCTTTGTGTTTTAGACTTCACAGATTTTTTAAGCTTTTAAACTGTGAATCAAAGACAAATTATAGCTTCCTATTCAATGTGTAAGCTTTTTGCTTTTAGACACAATGGCTTAATATTTCTTTCCATTTGTTCCCAGTTACTCATGTGACTACTAAATATCACAGTTCAGTGTTTCTAGGCACACAGCCAGATTACAAGTCCAGCTATAGATTTTTAACATTATACTCCCTCAAGCCAACTACACTTAAATGAGTATTTAATTGAATTAATTAGAAAATTATCACTTAGTTTAAGTAACCTAATTGTTCTTAGCATTGGCAAGAATCCCAACATTTACAAACTGAATTAAATGTGTGATACCAAGACTAAGGCAACATAAATTCAACTCAGAATGTTAAAGTATAAATTAAGTATTAGTAAAAGATGCATAGAGCTGCATGCATAGATAAATAGTAGATGAAGATGGATTGTATATGAACTTCAAGTGTACCACAAGACAGGGGCTTATAACTAAAATGTATGCTGATCTTTTGCATCTGATATTCTTCAGATGGTATAATTTATTTTTACAAAAAATAACATTTATAATAAAAAGGTAGAGATCTTTATATTTTAAGAACTATGTATATTAATCTGTCATTCAGCATTCGTTATATTTGAAAATATGAAATGCTGGGCCTCTGGGTGGCTCAGTTGGTTAAGCAACTGCCTTCTGCTCAGGTCATGATCCTGGAGTCCCAGGATCAAATTCGGCATCCTCTCCCTGCTCAGCATGGGGTCGGCTTCTCCCTCTTACCCTCTCCCGTCTTGTGCTCTCTCTCTCTCAAATAAATATTGTTCTATAGAGACAATTCTATTTATTACTTTTATTCCTTGTAACATCAACTTACATAACTATTGCTAATTTTTTATATCCACTATTAAGCACCTAGATTACCACAAACTTCTTGATAACATAATTTGGGAAGAAAATCTTCATACATGTTTCATTCTTTGCCTCTAGGAGAATTACACTGAGATATAATCACAAGTGAGATTATAACATAGCAATATACAGAATTTTTACACATTTGATTTTATTAGCTGCTGTTTCTGATTTTTAAAATGGCTGCACCAGTTTACCCTCTTACCAACAGTGCATGCCGTTTCCATTTTGCTATATTGTCACCATCACTTTGAATTTTCCAAGTTTTTAACATATTATTTTTTAATTTATTTTTTTCATCTAGAGATGAGTATTACTGTTTTATGATAACTGGGGAGATTTAATGTATCTTCACAGTAAATATCACTTTCTACTTACTTTTCATTTAAAATTTAACCTCATTCCCTATGTTTATGAAAACCATATAAAGTAATTGTTAAAATTTTTATAAAATCTCACTTTGGGAGTCATAATTACTTAAATAGTATTCTTTGATCTTAGGATTTTAAATTTATTTTCTGTTATGAACAATGCCATGCTGAGTATCTTTATATGGGCTTCTTTTCTATTACTAATTATCTCCTCTAGGAAGAAAAGTTGTATTATTTTGCCTACTGTTCACATTTTAAAGAATTCTTTTGACAGTTTCACTGTTTTGTTTGTTTTTGGTGTGTGTGTATGTGTGTATGTACACACGTGAAAGCCTGAGAACTGACCTCCGTACGATCGGATTAATTAAGGTACATTTGTGAGACAGAACTTAAAATGATGAGAGCAAAAAACAGTTCCTTAACTTTATATACTCATTGAATGATCTTGAGGAATTTTATTTATTTATTTATTGGTCAGGATATACCTGTTTACATGTTCACTTTAATTTGCTTTTGATTTTTGTTTCTACTTTTAAAAATCCAGTCTTGGATTTTACTTGCTCACTCTTTTATAATTTGTTTACTATAAAGTTTTAAATTATATAGTATGTAACTTGCATATTTCTCTTGGATAGTGTTGTTCTAGATAATATTTTGTGACCAAACACTAACTTGTCAAGACAGCTCAGTGTCACCTTACATGTAACCTTATACTGAAACAGTAATAACAATGGCTAAGAAGTTTAATAATCATTAACACAAATTGATCCTGTATACCAACTATACCAAATGCATTTTTAGCATTATACCTAAATGTTATTACATTTAACCTTTAGAAATTCATTTACTAAAAATTTAATGAGCGTTTATTATATTTGAGTTTCTAGAAATAAAGATGGCTATGCCACAATTCCTTCTTTTTGTTGCTACTTCCTTCTGAGAGAGCAGTGTGAGTTCTATTTCTCCTTAATTCCTGTGGACTCCTGGAAGGCAAACTGGGACTTAGTTACCTTTTTTAACTATATTTTTGGCAGTTATTATAAGATATATATAATAGTTTTAAGGTTAATATATAAATTAGTATTAAATTTTCATAATCAAAATATTAGTTTCCAACCAATGCATGCCTGTAACATGCTGGAAAAGAGCTTTTCTTAAATGTCAGGCAAATTCCTATGAAATAGACAAATATCAGTTGATTAAAGAAGAAAAGCAAAATTAAAAAATAATACAGGAATCCAATGGTAGTTAAAATATGTATGTCTGTAAAAATAAAGTAGTCTTACTTCTAAAAAGAAAATGCTGTCAACTTAAAATTTTGACAGATTCGCAGTTAAGTTGAGATATTCACTGACTATGCAATGTTAAATAAAATCAACTGCATGTCTCCCTCATGTGTTGTGTGTGACTTTTTAGAGTAGTCTAATAGAGTGTGGCAGTTCTCATGGTACAAACTGCAATTAATCAAGAGATCTTCAGGAAAGTTTAATAATTTTCAATTACTCACATACATAATTACCATAATATATTTTGAAGTTAGCATAATTTATCAATATTTACTCAGTCTCACTACAATATATTAAAATTCAACAATGATTAAATTTAATAAGTGTATTCAATAGAGTTTTAAAAGGTATCTAATATTCCCAGATTGTTTTCATTATGTTAGTCAACATACAGTACTTCACAAGTTTTTTGTTGTTAGTGTTCATGATTTATTGTTTGCATATAACACCCAGTGCTCATTGTAATACATGCCCTCCTTAATATCCATCACTGGGCCAACCCATCCCCCACCTTTCTCCCCTCTGAAACCTTCAGTCTGCTTCCTGTTGTCCATGGTCTCTCATGGTTCCTCTCCGCCTCTGATTTATCCCACCCTTTATTTTTCCCTTCCTTCTCCTGATGTCCTCATGCTGTTCCTTATGTTCCACATATAAGTGAAACCATATAATTGTCTTTCTCTGGTTGACTTATTTCACTTAGCATAATCCCCTTCATGTTGATGCAAAGGAGGGGTATCCATCTTTTCTGAAGGCTGAGTAATATTTCATTGTATATATGGACCACATCTCCTTTATCCATTCATCTGTTGAGGGGCATCTTGACTCCTTCCACACTTCAGCTATTGTGGAATTGCTGCTATGGACATTGGGGTACAGATGGCCCTTCTTTTCACGACATCTGTATCTTTGGGGAAAATATCCACTAGTGCAATTGGTGGGTCATAGGGTAGTTCTATTTTTAACTTTTTGAGGCATCTCCATACTGTTTTCCAGTGTGGCTGTAGCAATTTGCGGTCCCACCAGCAGTATATGAGGGTTCCCCTTCCTCCACATCCTCTCTAAAACTTGTTGTTTCTAGACATCTTAATTTTTGCCATTCTAACTGGTGTAAGGTGGCATCTCAGAGGGGCTTTGATTTGAATTTTCCTGATGGCTAGTGATGTTGAACTTTTTTTTTCCATGTGTCTGTTAGCCATTTTTATGTCTTCTTTGGAGAAGTGTCTGTTCATGGATAGAGGAAACATTCCTCAGATTCATAAAAACTATCTAAGAAAAACCCACAGAAAACTTCATCTTCAGTGGGGAAAAGCTCTCAGTTTTTAAGGGAGCTCTTTTTAAGCTGAGAGATTTTCCCTTAAGATCAGGAAAACGGGGCGCCTGGGTGGCTCAGGTGGTTAAGCCGCTGCCTTCAGCTCAGGTCATGATCTCAGGGTCCTGGGATCGAGTCCCACATCAGGCTCTCTGCTCAGCAGAGGGCCTGCTTCCCTTCCTCTCTCTGTGATCTCTTCCCTTCCTCTCTCCTACTGTGATCTCTCTCTGTCAAATAAATATATAAAATCTAAAAAAAAAAAAAAAAAAAAAAAAAAAAAAAAAGATCAGGAAAACGACAAGGATTCTGCCTCTCACCACTGTTGTTCAACATAGTACTAGAAGACCTAGCCTCAACAATCAGATAAGAAAAAGAAAGGAAATGTATTCAAATTGGCAAAAAAGAAGTCAAACTCTCTCTCTTCACAGATGATACGATACTTTATGTGGAAAACCCACAAGACTCTGTCCCCAAATTGCTAGAACATATACAACAATTCAGTAATATGGCAGGATACCAAATCAATACACAGAAGTCAGTTGCTTTTCTATACACTAACAGTGTAGCTGTAGAAAGAGAAATTAGGGAATTGATTCTATTTATAATAGTACCAAAACCACAAGATACCTTGGAATAAACCTAAGCAAAGAAGTAAAGGATCTTTACTCTAGAAACTACAGAACACTTATAAAAGTTTTGTGCACCATGGTGTATTATATCTCAATAGAGCTTTATTTAAAACAAAAAAAACAAAAAAACAAAAAAAAACCAAAAAAAACATTCTGGACGCTGAATGGAGAATGGATTATAGATGAGCAAATTGAGAAACTCTAGTCACAATCTAGGTGAGAGTGTGTGGTGGCTTCTACTGAATGAAGACTCAGTAGAAATGGAACAAAGTAGGAAGATCCAGAAAACACTTTTGAGATGGAACTGTCAGGAATTTGGGAGCAGGAGGATGGCATGGGATAGGAAGATGGGGAAAAAGAAATGCTTGCTCAATGCAAGAAGGTTGAGGAGGGGGTAGAGAAAAAAGACAAAAAAACACAGAAGAGTAAAAATTATATAGAAGATCCCTACTTTTTTTTTTTAAATTTTATTCATTTATTTGACAGACATCACAAGTAGGCAGAGACACAGGCAGAGAGGAGGAAGCAGGCCCCCTGCCGAGTAGGGAGCCCTATACAGGGCTCGTTCCCAGGACCCTGTGATCATGACCTGAGCTGAAGACAGATTAACCCACTGAGCCACCCAGGCGCCCAAGATCCCTACATTTTTGTTAGCTATTTCCCAGACAACACTTATAGGAAATGGAAAAAAGGATGAGAAACTCATAAAACAACTCCTAATTTCAAGTTTTATAACACATAAATTCAAATATATTCTGGTACTTAATTTACATTTACAATGTAATTAAGTTTTCTGTTTGCCTAGTTATGTGCTTAGTATGCTTATATCTTTTGTGATAAATTATCAAACACACTGCACAGCTGGCTAAAAATTTTTTTCACAAAAAAACCTCATTAGAAACCACCAACTTACCTTTAAATTCTTTGAACATGTGGTGCGAAATCTGAATTCATGTAGTTATGTGTTAGCTGCAGACAGCCTGCCTCACTGATCTTGCTGTGTGATAGATTTATTTTAGGAATGGGTTGTGGAGAATCATGATTTTTGCCTATCGCTATTTAAATATTTTATGATTAAAAGATGTATTTTTTTTTGTTTAGAACAAGTTAGTAGAATATTTCCTATAAGTTTGTTTTTATAACGTTGATAAGTTCTAATGCACTTAAAAAAATTAGTTTTTCCCATTTTCTCATCTCTATTTTTTTAGAATGAACATAATATGAACTACTGAAGTTTTCCAAGTAGTTTTTTTCTGCTGGTAGGTAAAGATATATGTAGATATACTTTATTAAACAGCAGAATGTTGTTATATAATTAAAACACTTAATCCTTCCAAAATACAGTTTGTCACTCTATTTACTTTAATATGCATACCATTTTTGAAAACTACTCTTAAAACCTATATATAAATCAGTTTTTTTTCTGATTAAAACACTTTTAATTATTTCCACATTTGATTAATTTTTCACCATAAGGGTTACTCAACAAAAATATTTATTTAAAGATAAATGAGCCTTTTTTTTTAAGTAAAAGTATTAATCAATCAGTTTTCCTGTCTGTTCTTTACTCATAGATTAGAAACATTTATTATCTTATGGCTGTATATGCCAGTCATAATTTAGTAACCTAAAGTTGATTTATAAATGCAATATCCTTATTAAATCATTAGAGCTTTGTATTTTATTAATAAAAAATATAAGAGATTTATAAATTTGTATCTATAATTTACTCTCAAAAACATATCTCATCTATTTCTCACTAAAAGCTCTCAAAGTCTGATCGTTTGTTCATTGTTTTTGCTGTTTTGGTCAGTATGGCAGTATCTTCCCTCCTACATCCAACATTCTTCAGAAATCAAGATGCATGAATGCGGGCGCCTGGGTGGCTCAGTGGGTTAAGCCGCTGCCTTTGGCTCGGGTCATGATCTCAGGGTCCTGGGATCGAGTCCCACATCGGGCTCTCTGCTCAGCAGGGGGCTTGCATCCCTTCCTCTCTATCTGCCTGCCTCTGTCTACTTGTGTTCTCTGTCTGTCAAATAAATAAATAAAATCTTAAAAAAAAAAAAAAAAGATGCATGAATGCAAATTCCACATCTCTTTATTTTTAATTTTTATAATTACATAAAAATGAATGAAGTTACTGATTACACTGCTGCAAATAATGCTCTCCCTAAAATACCCTTGCAGTATTCAAAATTTCCCTTTGAAACAATTTTTTTTTTTTTACATTAGAACCGGAAAGATCTGTTTAAAATTTCAGACCCATCATGTTATTCTTATACTATAAACCTTTTACTGCCTTCTCACTGCCTTAAGAAAAACAAAACATAACAAAACAAAAACAAAATACTTAACAAGAGCTTTCAATACAGTTATACCAAGTGACAGACTATTATACAATCTAGACCGGGTCTGTCTTTCCAGACCCATTCTGATTGACTCCATATCTTTCTCTACATTCTAATAATAATATTTGAGATTCAAATGTCTGTACTTATTAACAACATCATGAGTTTTCCAAGTGTTCTTCCCAGTACCTGAAAGCCACTGTGTCCATTAACCCCAGATCCCTCTTGACCTAATTATTTCTATTTAGCCTTCATATGTAAAAGCAACATTTCTGCTTTTAGGGAAGTTTTTCATAGTGGTGGTTGTCTATTAATGTCAGGTTAATGTCTACGAATGTCAGGATGCCTATTAATGTGTTTACAATACCTTGCAAACTTCCTCAGAGGACTGATCATTTTCAGTCTTGTCTTTTTTGCTTTTCATTTTTTTTACACTAACATAGTACCTATTATATTTTAAACCTTTAGCCAATTGCTGGTGAACAAATGAATAAATAAATCACCATGTAATCTATTTGTTTTTCCTAGTTTTTAGTAATACAGTTATAGCAAGATATCCAATATACATAAGCAAAAGTATCTATTTTATATCAAAAAGTGTGCATAATATTTCAAATATAAAATCAATTTGTATCAGTTTTTGAAAATTCTTACATAAAACCAAAATATCAGAAATATTTAAAAATTATTAGAGTTTTTAAGTAATGTAAGGCCAAAGTGTATAACATATGGAACAATGCTTACATTAAGCACTTAGTCAATAAATTTAAGGTCTCAATTTTTTAAAGAATATAATTTTGAGTAAAAACAAATTTTCTCAGATTAAAGAAGAATTTTCACTAGGTGGTTTACTCAGCAGCCCTGTTTCTCAGTAGTTTGGGGCATGCTTTTCTTTCCCTGCAGCACTCCTTAGTAAAATGGTCCTTTGTATGGAAATAATGCTTCCTCAGCTCCAACACCACAGCAATGAATCCTGTGGTGCTTCAGATCTGACTGTTCATTGATGACTGATGATCACAGTGTGTAGGGGATATGCAGCTTATCAGAGGAGAGAAAAGTTGAATGTCTTTCTATCACCTCAGCCTATTGAGGCAAAACACTGAACCCAAGATGAACCCCCAGAGTGCGTGCTGTGTGAAACAGAAAGTGCAGCATCAAAGGCAAACTATATAGAATTAGAAATTAAGAAATAATGAATGTTCTAACAGTAGTACCATATATACATGTTTGAAAACATGCTATTCATTGTTCTTCTAAAACAAGTTCCATACATTATTACAACTTATGAAGATGACTTCATACTTCAGTCTTTGTTATGGATGGGTGTGTCCCCCTCAAAATTCATAAGTTGAAGTCCTACCCTGAAATGAGGTAGTGGCCTTTGGGAGGTAATTAGGATTGCATTGAGGTCATGAGAGTAAAACCCTCATGAATGGGTTTAGTGCCCTTAAAAGAGTCATGGAAAGACCTTGCATCACCTCTCTGCTCAGTCATGTGAGGATACAAGGAAGAGTTCGTAGTCTAAAACCAAGAAGACATCCATCACTATGTTGATTTCTGTCTTCCAAACATCAGAATTGTGAGAAATACACTTCTGTTTTTTTAAGGTACACAATCTGTTATTTTGTTGTAGCAGTCTTGAACTGGGACAACCACTATCCCCAGTGGAAGAGAGAGAGCACTCAGCGTAGTGTTCCTTCCTTAACTTGCCCTCACTCACAGCCCAGGATTGAGATCCAGACCTCCTGGGAGAAGACATGGCCAAGACTCATAGAATGGCACAGAAGTTGTGCTGGTGCTGTGGTGGAGGAACTTTCTGGAAATCATCCATCTGGAACTTGCTAGGAAACTGTCTTCTGATAAAGCCATCCATATGAAAGAGCTGATGTTAGCAGGCTGGACCCAGGGACCCACAGAGGTTTGACAGGACAAGTCAAGAGGGACCCTGGCTGGACACAGGATAGAAATCAAACATGAATCAGCAGGAAGTGAAAGCGGAGTTTATTGAAGGTATGGAGAGAGTGCAGGCACAGAGTGTCTGGAGACTTGGAACGGAAAGGAGAGTCTTATCTTTCCTTGGAGTCTGGGATTTTTAGTGAGGATTATGGTCTGGAATACATGTCCCCTTAGGCATCCAGGAACCAGCTAGAACAAAGATGGAGTCCCAAGTATTATTCCTTAGAGCCAGGACTCCTGGCATCAAGATGTGTAGCACTGGTGGTCTGGAATACACAGATGATGGTTTCATCGGATCATTCTTACCTTAGATGTCTTCTATTTTAAAAAAATCATTTCACTGTTTGTCTCTTACAAGGAGGACATGCACTATTTGCATTATGAGGCATGTGTGAAGAGGGGGTACAGGTTCTAGCAAGAATAGAAGCAAGAAAAGGAGCAAAAAGCAGATTGTACCAAACCAAAAAGATGCCACAGAAAACTGAGCACTGCTGGCTGCCTTGAACTTCAGAGCCAGGAGCTACAGAAGCTAAAAGCTAAGAGGGACATGTCAGAAGCAGGAAGACAAAGCTCTTTCCTCTTCCGACATCTCTACTGGAAAAGAGCTTTATTGGTAAAACTTAACATTAATTTAGCTGGCAAAGGAGAAATAGCACAGCTGAGAGGCAAGAAATTGATTATTGTCAAGTTAGTTATCTTATTGATGAGTACATCTCTTTTGCCTCCTTTCCTCTTCTAACTAGATTTGTAACACCAGTTCTTTTGCTAGCTTTATTTTCCTTTCTTATCAGTATGCAAAGAATATCAATTAAAAGCTCTTATGCCTATTTTATCCTCTCCAGTTTCCTTCATTATGGTTAAATGAAGAAAGAAAATCTCTACCTTTATTATAGTATTTTTCAATCTTGAGCAGAGTTTACCATTGACAACTATAAGGCTTATCTGAAGGCTTTCTACATCCTTCATTTTAATAATAATCAATAATACATATTTTATAACATTATATGGATCTAAAACACATGCTAAGACTGTTAATGATGGGAGAGTTGTAAATAATTGGATTTCTGTTTAAAAGGATCATCCTGGCTTCTCTGTGGGATAACAGGCTTTGTATGATAGCTAGTGAAGCAGAAGGGTAACTGCAATAGTCAAGGTGAGATATGATGTTGGCAGCAGGACAAATGCTGAGAAAGTATCAAATTTAGGATGTATTTTAAAGTTAGGTGCAACAGAATTCTCTAATGGATTGAATATGCAGTGTGAAAGAAAGGGGATTCAAGAATTGTTTTAAAGATTTTAGCCTGATGATTTCATCTATCTAAAAATAATTGAGATAAACGATTTGTCAATATTACACACACACACACACACACACATTCCAAATATGTACTAAAAGCAACATATCAGTTGCTTTTTTTTTTTTCCAAAGTTTTGTCTTTCTTGAAACCTGATAATTGTTCTAGGCAGATAATATTTGCTCTTGGATTTTCAACAGATATGAATGATAAATATTAAAACATTTATATTCCTTATATACTACAGTTTTCCTGTGAAGAAATGAATCATATTTAAGGGAAGCACCACAGTACAAAAAGCTCTATTTATACTGAACTCTTTGGTCCTTTACTTTCTAAGTGCAAAAAAAAAAAAAAAAAGGTAGGGGAATAAAATAATGAGGGATAAATAATAATTGAGGGATAAAAAGCCAATTGCTTGTAGCAGAGAATACAGGGAATGTTCTGGGCTGGAAGAGATATGGTAGAGGACATTGTGTCATGTCTCATGAGCATGACTATGAAGGTCTGAGGAGAGACTCATAGGTTGTTAAGAGGATCTGATTAATCACATAGAAACACTTCAGGTCCTATTTAGGTTGATCTTCAATTCAGTTAAATATTTATTGATTAACTATCTGTTATGTGCTAAGAATACAAATAAAATATATCATCTTTCCTGATCACATGAACCTGTAATCAGTAGATGGCAAAAGAAGGCAGAGGAAGCAAGCTTATCAACAATTTTACTATAGTTCTCTAAGTGATAAGTTATGTACATTTAAAATGCCACATTTACTTCTATTTCTTTATATCTTATTTATTTTACTTTTCTGTATACCTTCATTATAGTATAATTAATCACTACAAACATGAAAAACAGCCTTAGCATTGTAATGGATATTCGGAGAGCATATATCTGTGCTTTAGAGGCAGGGATAGTGGTAGTCATATTTTATCAAGAAAAGATGCTAATCTTAAATAAATAAGGAGGGGCGCCTGGGTGGCTCAGTGGGTTAAGCCTGTGCCTTCGGCTCAGGTCATGATCTCAGGATGCTGGGATCAAGCCCTGCATCGGGCTCTCTGCTCGGCAGGGAGCCTGCTTCCCCCTTTCTCTCTGCCTACATGTGATCTTTCTGTCTGTCAAATAAATAAATAAATAAAATCTTTAAAAAAATAAAAAATAAATAAATAAGGAATCATAAGTACTGATGAATAAGACAGAGAGTAAAAGATCAGAATACAGGAATATTTACAGGACAAAGTATTTAATTCCTTTCATTTCAATTATATCACTACAAGGGGATCCTTGAAGGGGGATTATATGTGTTCATATTAAGGGGCTATTTGGATTAGAGTAAACAAAAATAATACATAAAAGTTATTTCACCCTTACTAGGAGCAAAGTATATCCCTTATTTTATTTGTTTTCCACAACAAACCATTCTTGTTCTTTCAGTAAATATTTGGAGCTCAAAGTTGTCTTTTAACAGTGCAGGGTCTGGCTTATTTATCCTGATTACTCTTTTATCTTCTATACCTACATGGTAGACCCTTAATCAATATCTGTGAATTAATGGGTGAATGAATGAATGAATAAATTAAATAATAATACTATGAGATATTCATTACTATCTGCCCTATAAACACAAGGGAAAGAAGGCCCAAGTTTTCACTCAATTTTACATATATTAGGTGACAAAGCTACCACTGGAAAACTAGGACTTCTTGAAGACCCAGGATTCAATATCATTCTACCCATGATGCTTTACCAGCCCTGAAATCATATACATAGTGAGATATTATGAAAAGTGACCATTTAATTTAGTTGAAAGTAATAATAGCAACAATAATTTATTGAGTGTCATTATGTACCAGGTATGATGCAAATTGCCTTGCATGAATTACCACTAATAATTGAGGAGAATTTTAACTATTGACAAAAGACAAAGTGGATCATATCAAACCCTGGTTCATTCAACAAGTAAAGTCAACATAGGCACCCATAAAACAAAGTGTGAGTAACAAAAAGTATTGTTTATTAAAAAAAAAATTCTTTAACTTTTTTTTTCTTTCAGTATCTTAAAAGAGGCCACATGAATAGCCATAATCAAAACATTTGTATGTTAGTAATGGAACAGAGGAGAGTAGAGAAATCAGTTAAATCAGAAGCTTAGTTAACACATAACTAATGTGTTAACACACATAACTAATAATCCACATAATGGATCATGTAGGAGCAAGTACTCAGAGATAAGTCAGCCCTGAGGGACGATGAAAAGCAGAACACAAAACAGAAGGTGAGTGAAACACCAAATCTAATATAGAAGATAATGCAGAAATAGGGAACTTCATTAGAAAACGTAGAACATGAGCTCAGCCATAGTACCTGGCTTGCTAAAATGTAACACAGAGGCCACTGGGGCAATGGAATGTTTCAGAAAAGTGTGTGAGCCTTTGGAATCCTGTGGCCTGCCTGACCACTCTGCCATAGGAGTTGCCTTCCCCAAAGCTTTCTCAGCCCCAACAGCCACGCTGTGGTCTAAGAGATGTAGGCATTGTCCCCTACACTGTGTTTAGTAGAACAAGCGGATTAGCATATCAGATCTTTCCCATAAACAGATCCTCCCAGTTTCAGTAAGACCCCTTGTCACACATCAGGTGCTTGAGAAGCAGTGATACGGATTTGTGGTTATTCAGAAGGACCAATGAAAGTGAGAGCAAAGAAGAGCAAAGGGTCTTTATCTCTGAGTGTTGACTCCCTTGCCTTCTCCTCTCTTTAACAACAAAGTTCAGAGTAATCTTTCATCCATTGGTACAAGGAGTGCTCACCATTCCTGGAAGAAAACAAAATAAAATATAGGACACTGAGGTGGCTCAGTTGGTTAAGTGTCTGTCTCTTGATTTTGGCTCAGGTCATAATCTCAGAGTTTTGAGACCAAGAAGACCCTAGTTAGATTCCACATTCATGAGGGAGTCTGCTTGAGATTCTCTCTCTCTCTCCCCCCACCCCTCCTGGCTTCTTCTACCCCTCCCACTGCTCACATGCTTTCTCTTTCTCTCTAAAGTAAATAAATAAATCTGAAAAAAAATAAAACACGATATCTTTGTATGTAATAGCGTACAAGAATTAAAAAGCAGATGATAAATTGGAGACCCATGTCACAGAAGTTACAAATATCTGAGATAAAAAAGAAAATACAAATTAATAGGTTTAATACAAACTTACTAGATTAAAAGATACATTAATAGCCTATGATCAGAATAGAAACACAACTGCATAATAAAAATATGAAAGAATGTTCAGTATTAATGCTATTCAAAGATGTTGATAAGAAAGCAAAAGAGAATCATGTCATCTTAAACATATTAAATGAGAGAATATTTAAACAGAGACATTACTCTATATTATATTGGTGGTGGTGAATAAAGGTCCTCATATCCCCAGCTTTGGATAATAAATTGTTATATTCATTCAGAAGTGATGTAGCAATAAGGTATCAAGATTGCTAATGAGATTTCTGGCAAGCTATTCCACAAGTGGGAATTTAGCCTATGTAAGTAATTAGAGAAATGGATGATCATTTATATTCGGTGATTTAATTTAGAATCCAATTATAATGCCAGATTTTTGTCTGTTTTAAGCTTCCAGGAAAAAAAAATAAAATCATGTAGAAAAAATGAGGAAATAGAATCACAGAAATTTCAATAGCAATACTGAAAGTTACTATATTAGTATCAAAGCTTTCAATCATCTAAATGAAAATTATTTCATCCTAGAAGTCCCTATTAATCTAAGTATCAATCAAATGTAAGACAAAATCATTTAAAGAAATGCAAGCTTTATTTAAAAAATATATATGTTTTATTTATTTGAGAGAGAGAGAGCAAGCAGAGTGAGGGAGAGAGAGCATGAATGGGGGTGAGGAGGCAGAGATAGAGGAATAAGCAGACTCCCTCTGAGTAGGGAGCCTGATGATGGGCTCCATCCTAGGACTGTGAGGTCATGACTTGAGCTGAAGACTGATGTTAACCAACTGAGTCACCTTGGTGTCCCTAAAATAATTGCTTCCACACACATTTTTACAAAATAACATTATTAGGGAAAGTAGAAATGAATCAAAGGATGTGTGATACATAGTGAATTCCCTCAGTTATAGTGAAAGGAATTATTGAAATGTATCAGTGCGACATTACTAAAGAGGCTGGCTAGATCTTTATTAAACACATACATTTTTTAGGGCGCCTGGGTGGCTCAGTTGGTTAAGTAATAAACTCTAGGTTTCAGCTCAGGTCACAGTCTCAGGGTTATGAGATCAAGCTCCATGTCAGACTCCTTGTTCACCAGCATCTGCTTGCGATTCTTTCCCTTTCCTCCCCCAGCCCCCTCTGTTCCTCCCCTTGGTTGTGTTCTCTCTGTGTCTCTCAAATAAATAAAAACACCTATGTTTTTCTGATAAACAGCTAACAGGCAGTTTTGTAGTCCTTTCATAGCTAGAGTCATTTGACTATTTCTGTGTATTGGAACATGGCCTGAAATACATACTACATTTCCTGACCACCCCCTGAAAACACTTCAAGCTTTACAACCCTTTCTCTCCCTCCCTTCCTTCATCAGCCAGCTTTGTAAACAATCCAGCAAAAGATTTTGAATTCTTACTTGAAATCATACCTTGGAGAACCAGCCAGGAGATCTAATTTAACTAGGACTCCATGATTTAGATAAAGCATGAGTATGATTATTCATCACCCATAGGTGATATGCATAAGACTTAGGATGCTAAGGATTTAAAAAAAAAAAAAAATAGAGGTTGCCTGTGAGGTTAAGTTGGTTAAGCATCTGCCTTCAGCTCAGGTCCTGATCCCAAGCTCCTGAGCTTGAATCCAGCATTGGGCTCTCTTCTCAGTGGGAGTGCCTGCTGTTCTCCCTGCTTGTTTCCTCTTTTTCTGTCAAATAAATAAATAAAATCTTAAAAAAGAAAATAGATCTTGTGGTGATAGTGGTGATTTACCAACTAAGGCCCCATAAAGACATGTGTCTCCCCATGGAGACATGTGAATGGCCCGACACCTAGAGTTTTACACAGAGATATGCTGCAGCCCAAGAGGTCTTTGGAAATGGAATTATTTGGCAGTTCCGACATTTTTTTGGCCACTGAAGGGTTTTTGCCTATTCTCTGACTTCCCCACCTTGCTTTCCCTTCTTAACTAAGTAGGCCGTATGGGGGTACAAAAAGACTGGATAGATCTGAGTTGTCTGGGTCAAGACATCATCAGCAAGTGTCAAAGTGTGAAAAGTTAAATTCGAGTGCAGTTTCTGCCACAAGAAAAAAAAGTAGGGGTCCAAGACCCAGCTGGCTCTTGGCCTAGCCAACCAAGAGTAAACTCCAAGAATCGTTTTTGGAAAATCCTTTGGACAATGTAGTGAAAAGAGATTAAGCTATTAAGATTTGGGGATAGTTTATTACAACAGTTACTCTCTGAATGCTAGGAGAAATACTTAGATATTTAAAATTAAAGCTCAGAAAAAACAGTATTATATTGTTTAAATTTCCAGTTAAAATCCAAAGAAAATCCAGAAACATAATTAACAGGTCTGGAAGTGTTGAATTGTACAGAGTGCTACAGAGGGAGAAAAAAGGAGAACTGGAATGCTGTGTCTGTATCATAGGACTTATAGAATGGGTTGGCTTTGAAACCCTTATTCACATTTTGCTTTAAGAACAAGCACTGTATTTTAATAGGAATAAAGTATACTTATCACAGTTTTATTTTCTACAAATTTGAAAGGATGCACACGCTTTTTATTCTAATAGCAGAAAGATTACATGTATTTCTTCATATCCAAATAATGGACTACTACACAGCTAAAAATGTTAATTTTCAGTTAACATAATAAGAGGGAGAAGTTTGCAAATTATAAAACAGAGCTATGAATTATTATTGATGTATAATAACAGAATGAATTCTCTGAAATTATACCAAAATATAACTTTGGCTTTTTCATGAATTTAGGTTTATAGATTATTTCTGTTTATAATATTTTAGAGTTTTCAAAACTCTAAAATATTATTCAAAAGTGTATATATGTGAGAGAAAGATTTAGAAATCAAGGTGACTTAAATTTTCTTTACAGAACATCATCAGGCCAGTAGTTGAATGAATAGCTATTAGTGACCAAGAACAACTATTATTGAAAAAAATATCATAATTAGATCTTTACTTTTATAACATTTTATATAATTATTAATATATAGAAGAATAATTTATCTGAAGGAGCACTGAGTTATATAAACCCATTATATTCTACTTAAAGAAAAATGTCATTTACTTCCAGATGTCTTGCATTTCCACAGTGGTTTTGTTTGTTTGTTTTGTTTTTTAACTAAAGGAACTGAGTAGCTCAGCTCTCAAAGATTTTTTTTTTTTTTTTTTGAAATGGCAATGGCAATCAGACAATTCTTAGTTTCAATCAAGGACATAATTATTTAGCATTTTTGCATTTCAATGAATTACATCAATATGTGGATGGTGTGAGATTTTACAAGAATATAATGTTCTTAAATGCTTTATTCACTCTTTTCAAATTAAATATAATATCCATGTAAGCATCCCATATATTTGGATTTAGAAAATGTTCTTATATAAAACAAAATTAAAATATCAAATGTGAAAGGAAGTAATGGCACTTAACAGTAAGTCTCCAGGCCTTTTAAGAGAAGATATATACTAACAACTGGAAGAAAAGAAAAGAAAAAAGCAATAGGGTACATACTCACTGGTAACATCAGAATCTGCAATGATAGATCAAAGAGATACGATCTGACACCAGAAAGAAAGAAACCCTGTTTATCTGAATACTGAAATAATTACAACACACATCCAGTGCTGGAAATGATTAGAATAATGAAGTCTAGTTTAAACTACATGGTATTTGTGTGTCTCAGAATTCCATTTTAGAAACTTGCTTGTTTGATCCTTCTCCCATGTAGTATCTATCTAGAAGACTGTTGTGACTAATTATCTTGAAGCCACCTAAATTAATCAGGCTTCATAGTCCCATTAATGATGATGCTATTAACTGCCATAGCTCTCAGCCTTAGTATCTTACTTATCTCCTGTATTCACCTCTTTCACATCTCTAATTCAAGTACACATTAATTCCATGCACAAAGCTTTTCATCCTACCATCTGGAAACTTTCTTTCATTGTTATTAATGTCAAATTTAAAAACCTCAATTGCTTCCTGATACTGCTTTCACTTTCTGATCTCTTTTGAAATCTACGTCTGTTCTATGTTTAGTCATTACGCTTCCACCTTGAGTGAAACAAAAAAAAATACAAGTCTCATGTCTTAGGCAGTTCATCTATAACACTTCCCTCATTTTATTGTTAGCTACTACTTGACTTGAATTTCTTACCATCTTACTATTTAAACTGTAATCTTCCTCTCTACCTCAAGCCTGTCCATCATCCTAAGTGGTTCTATAAATATTGGTAAATTCAATATTCAGCTGTGTCCGTTCCTTGGCCTCCTTTTAATATAAATTATATCCACTTCAATTTAAACTTTCCCCCATTCCCTTAGCAATAACATCTTTCGATTCTCTTCAACCTGGAAATGATTAATCCAATCATTCTATTCTCTAATTGCTGTTTCTTTGATTTTCAGGTGCGTGTATTTTTCTTTTTTCCATGTTACTAGGTTTCATCCACTTAAAAAAAAATCTCAGGTTACTAAATCTCTTGATAATTTCTTCCTATTATGATCTATTTTCTTACTGATATTGGCCTATGTAGATTCCATGTTTCATAACTTTATGGGTCTCTGGTCAATGTACTTAATTTATTTGTCCTGTTGTACTGTTATTTTGCCTATTGAGCTATCTAACAAATGCTTAAATCTTAGACATATAATCACGTAGACTGGTAAATCTATAAATCTATAAATCCATAATATTTCAAGCATCCATCTATTTCACAAAGAAAAAGATAAATAAAAGCATGTTTACCTTGCAGTTATTGAAACTATGTATTAAGCTTCAGGTTTTTTTCAACTTTTCTTCAACTATAGCATTTTTCTAAATGTTTAATTGTCTAATACCTTTGTCTGTATCATCCCCATCTTTGTCGAGTGTCGCGGCCGGTGCGACGACACGAGCAGGGTCCAGAGGGGAAGAGAATGGAGAAAGAATAAGACTTGTAAAGAAATGAGGACAGGAGGGACACAGTGGATGACATGTCCAAGCAGTGTCAATTTTATTCAAGGCTGTGAGGCATTATATAGTTAACAGAAGCAATTATAAGGAAGTATCTATTCTCGGTTGATTGCTCATACGCAGGTAACATTCACATGAAGCCCTTTAAGCTTTTACGAAACCCATTTCCCAAGCGCTGGTAGCGGATCTTGTGATGCCAGTAACTTTTGTCTACTTAGCTCATCTTTAACTAGCAATTCTCGAGTTTACAATGGTGCAATGTATAATCCGTGCAAGTACAGGGTAATCTTGTAACAATTAAATGTACAACCCAGTTTTGCCTCTTAATACATGCAGGCAGTCACGTCAGCAAGTCTTAGGGTCCAAAGGTCAGGCTCTTTCTCAAGTGCAGCTCAACTGATATTCAGGAGGCCTGAGTCAGTTCAGGCTTTTGTTCAAGCGCACTCAACTAATATTCAGGAGGCACGAGTCAGGGCCTGGCCTGATCCCTCGCCTTTAGCTGGATTTGTGGCTGCCTGCAGTCGAGAATGCACAAAATGTTTCCCTTTATCTTACATCCCTAATACCTCTTACATTGTTAGTTAGGAACATGTTCTGGATGTTATTCTCTTCTAATTCCACACATTCTCTTTTGCCACGTGCAGGAACTCAATATACATTTCTATGTTCATAGTTCTCTAATACATATTACAGTACAATGTTACATGCAACTGATTTGTCTACAGACATATGAAACTCAACATGAAACATACTAACATCCTCCTTCAAAATTTTCTCTTCTTTTAATACTCCTTCTAAGTGAAAGGCACCATTACTGATAGAGTGACTCAAGCCAAAAAAATAGTTGTCATGTTTGAGCTCTCTATGTCTGGGTTCGTTTGCTAAAACTGCCATAACAAAATATCACAAACTGGTGGCATAAATAACAGTATCTATCGTCTTGATTCTAGAGGTCTGAGGTCAAACTGTCAGCAGGGTTGGTTCTGTAAGGAGCCGTGAGTAAACATCTGTTTCACAGTTCTAGCTTCTGGTGCTTTACCGGCAATCCTTGTAATTACTTGGCTTATAAATCCTTACTTCTGATCACTGCCTTCCCTGCCACTTAGTGTTCTCCCATGTGCATGTTTGAGTATCCAAATTTCCACTTTTTATAAGCACTCCAGTCATATTTGATTAAAGACCACCCTAATGACGTCATTTTAAATAATTGTATCTGCAACAACCATATATTCAGATAATATCACACTCTGACATGCGAGATTAGGATGTCAACATATGAACTTTGGCATGGAAATACAGTTTTACTCATAACTATCTCTTTCATTATTTTACCCAACTTATATCCAGAAATACAGTGAGTCCTAAATAGATGCTGAATTCATCCCCTTCACTCCAGTGCCAGTGGCCCTACCTTAATCCAGAACACCTCTGCCTAAGATATTAAAAGAACACTTTCACTTTGCACCCTATCCCCACTCTTAGTCTCTTACCGACAGGCAGTTAGATTCCCCATTATGAAACGAAAATCTCATTGTTAAATTCTCCTATTAAAAATATTTTAATTAGGGGCGCCTGGGTGGCTCAGTGGGTTAAGCCGCTGCCTTCGGCTCAGGTCATGATCTCAGGGTCCTAGGATCGAGTCCCGCATCAAGTCCTTGCTGAGCAGAGAGCCCGTTTCCCTTCCTCTCTCTCTGCCTGCCTCTCTGCCTACTTGTGATCTCTCTCTGTCAAATAAATAAATAAAATCTTAAAAAAATATATTTTAATTACTTCCAGTTACCTTCACAATGTTTTCAAGAATGTTTACCACAGTTTTAGAACCTCTCCTCCCCTCCATGCTCTTCAGACAAATTCCATCTAGACAAATTCAGACAAATTCCAAATACATTATGCTGTGTTTTGTCTCTCAGTCAACAAGCCTAAGTTTCCACCTTGGACACTTTCCCTCCCATCACTTGTTTACCTAGAAAATGCCTACTCCTTCTTCAGCTCTCAATTTAGATATCCCTTCTAGAAAGTTTTCTCAAACTCCTCATGTTCTAATTAGATGCAACTGTAAGGAGCTGCTGTACAACATTACTTTTTCTCTGCCTTAGCATGTACCAGATATTATTAGAATTGAGAACTAACGCTCTGTCCCCAAGTCCTATGAGGGTAGGAATCATATATCCTTTTATTATTATTATTATCATTCGTTATTGGTATGATTTTATTGAAATATTGTTGACATACAATGTTTTATTTTCTTCAGGTGTGCAACACAGTAATTCTATAATTCTGTACATTAGGCAGTGTTCACCATGAAAGGTACAGTTATTATCTGTCATCATACAAAGTTATTATTACGTTGCACTTATTTTGGAACTTCAAATGCACATATGTTAGCCTGCTTAGTATTGTCTCCAAAGTCACCAACTTCTTGTTGATACATTCAATATTTTTCTTTCAGTCTAGGCATCACTTAAAATTAAAAACCACAAGTACAATTAGAAATTGATATCAGAAAATGACTTCAAAACAAAAGAAACACAATTAAAAATTAAATAAAACCTCTCAGAAACCCATGAGTCAAACAAAACGAAATAAACAAACAATAAAAACCCTCAAGTCTTCCTTGACAAGAAGTTTGGGATGAATGGAAATGAGAATACTATGTGTTAAAATTGGGGGCATAAGAGGAAACTAAGCCTGCACTTAAAGAAAAGTTCACAGTTATAAACATTAATTGCCAGTTGAGAAAATAAAGTAAATTAATATTCTATGTAAGATGACAGGAGATGGATAACAGATGATCCAAAAGACAAGAAATGGAATGAAGAAATAAATATTAAAAGAAAAATATCCTTAAATGTTGAAAAAATAATACTGATAAGTTTCCTAAAAAAAAACAAAAAAAATAAGTCAGTGAGATAAAAAGCAATAAACAACTGGATAAAGAAATAGAGAAAAGAATAACTCAAAGCCCCCAATAAAAGCAAACATTTAAGTATAGCAAAAGATCCAAACAAAATAAACAACAATATAACAACAATAACAAAAATCAAATAGCCACAAATATGTTGTGTAACTAATTATATTTATTGCTGCCCAATTTCATATTAATGCATTTTAATTCCTGGGTAAAAGGGATGGTTTTCTTGGGAAATATAAATTACTAAAATTTAGTTCCAAATAAGACAAAGATACAGACTTATAGCCTTACACAAAATAGCAAACTCTATTAAACAAGACTCTTGGGAAAAAAATAATCTAGTTCAGAGTGCTTTTGAACTATCAATGTACACAACACCTATGTTATTTACCATTTCCATATCACAGATTATACATTTTTATTTTTATATTTGATATCACAATGTTTTCAACAAGTCAAAAGGCCCTTCTCACTTTTGAATATAACTTCTCAAGTACTAAAAAAAAGGAAAAAGTTGGCAGAGTAAATCTAATATTTTATGAAAATAGTTTACTGTTGACCAAGTATAAATAATGTAGCTAAAAACTGCCTTATTTATATATATATCAATATAATTGATAATATTTTTAGTGTTACTGTGAAAATCATATAGCCAATTTAATAAACAGGTATATAAATCATAATTTCTAGCTTTAATTGTCAAACTGAGGAAAAATAACCTTGTTTCAACAAATAATTGGAATTATTTGTTAAATACACAGTCTGTTTTTGATAAAAGGTATTAGTGTATAGCACATCTGGTAACACCTCAGATAAACAATGTGCATGTATGTGTGTATCATAGGTATGTATACATGCATACAGCATTACATATTCAATACTATTCATAATGAGAAAATGCTTAAAATCCCACTTTATTCTATTATATTGCAGTACAATAACAGTTTTGTCTTCATTACCATTATTTGATTTTTTTTTCAAATACTGGTCAAATCAAATTTAAAGTATAATAAAATAATTTCATATTTAACTGTTAATGTACTCACCAAAAATGTATTAAGGGACTTCTTTCTGAAAACCTTCATTTATAATAGATTTAATGAATATTTTAAAATTTACCAAGACAATATATTGGTTTAGAAATTAACATTTTATTTTGTCCTAGTCTGAATTTTTTTGGATACAGTAAGATGTCCGTTATATTTTTCTTGAAAAATGTGGTGTAAATTGATGGGTGTATTATGGTCTCAGGTTCTAATTAACTACATGTTTATTGCATGCAGATGATATGTGACTATTAAATGCATATTTATTTTTTACCTACTCCTAGATGTACTTTGGGAGTACAATAAAAGTAAGAACTACAGTGTACTCGCTATTACCATCTTGAGGAGTTTTATAAAGCTGAAAATTGCTGATGTATATTAAGTAACATAGTTCCGTAAAAATGTATTTTCATGGAAGTTACTTTTTCCCCTGTGGTTTAGGTTGAATAAGCTATATACAAACACAATTTCCATTCTTCAGGATATAAATGTCTGTCTCCTGCAGTAGCCTTAAATTAAATAGTTTAAAAGTTGGCATGATTTGATAATGTGGTGAGAAAAAAAAAGTCCCTTTGTGTTACTGGGTAAACATCTTTGGAACAAATGGACTTGTCATAATGTGATAAAAAGAAGTTTGCAGAATAATAGTGGGGTAGCATTACTGTTTTTGCTTTGGGAAAAGTAATGAAACACAAAGATTCTATCAAAAAGATGCATTTTTTTTCTTTGTTGATGTCACTACTGGAAATAATGTGCTTTGAACAATAATTGTTTCAGAAAGCTGGGAAAGTCAGGGTCTGGCAGATGTCAGTAATGTAATTCTTTGATGTAGCACAGATTTTTATAGCTTCCATTTCTACTGAAAGAGTTTCCTCAATGTACATATGCTCCTGAAAATATAAGTAGTAAAATCATAGATTTCCTTTTCACTCAAGCGAAGAGTTTTAAAACCATACAAAAACAGTAAGCTCCTCTTAAAAAGAGTGGAACAATATTGGAAAACACAGTTTAGATCGTGTGTATAAAACTTTGCCATATCCTATTTAAAGGCATTTTACTGAACACTCGAGAATAAGCATGCCTTGTTCTTTAATTTTATGAATTAGAGGACTCTAAGCTTCAACACTGAGAATATGTAAAACTATTCAGTAGCACTATGATTGTTTTTAAGAAGAATATACATACTAAAAGTTTGTAAAAATTTAATTTCTCATAGAAATTTAAATTGTGTAACACCATAGTTTGGAAGGCAACATTTGAAAGACTTCTTTTACAAGTGTGCCCTCTTTCTCAGACTCAGTAGTAATCACTATTACAATTTTGACTTGAACCCTTAAAGAAGCTTATAACACACACACACACACACACACACGCACACACACACCAGAGATATTTTCTCCATAGGTATGATGCCTTCTCCATCTTTCAACACTTGGCTCCCCAACCCATGCGGGTAAGGCAAATGGACCACTTCAGTCAGTCACTGGTGTGCTACAGGCTGTTGATCACAAGGTGGGAAGAGTGAGGTGAGTTATATATTTCACTATGTCCTCTCTGGCAAGTAACAGGCTTGGTATACTCCCATATACTCCCACTGTCAAAATTCCACCATTCCATCAGATTGCCTTCTTTGCATATTGTTCTCATTCAGGGTTCTGGGGGTAAGAGCTCTTAGTAGCTGTCCTGCTGTCCCCTCCCTTATTCTTTCCCCAAAATTTCCTACACATTTAAAAATAGTCTTTTAATTATGTTATCCTCAATTGTCCAATTTTGTTGTTCCATCTGTTCCTTACAGGGACTCTTATATCTCTATCTATCTATATCTGTCTATCCTCTATCTATCTAGTGATACAAGTATATATTTTATATATATTACATATATATACAAGTATATATCAGGTAAAGTAACAAATATATACATATATATATGTATGTATGTATGTATATTCTGTCTTTGTCTGTTTTTCCCAGTCTTTTCTAATATAGTATTTCTGTAATGTAGATTAACTTGTAGGTGACTAGAAATTATGGAAAGTATGTGATTATAAGCAAAGCACATGTTTTTTTTCATATGTGGTTTTTTCATGGGTAATGTTTTCTGAATAGTAACAGTAATCATATTATATTCTTCTTCAGGAAAGAAATAACAACACCACCAAAAACAACAAAACATCTTGACTTCTGCACTAGCAGTGAGGATTATTTGGGCTATATTTTAAGAAAATTGCAGTCACAGGACCACATCCAGAAATCCTTCTTCAGAGATGTTTAAATAAAGCTTAGAAAGCTTTAGATACATGTGAAATTACACCCAACCTTGCCCATCTTAATGATGGCCCCAACTGTCCAGAGGCTAGCTCCATCTGCCTTGTCCAGGAATCTGCCCTGTTTGAGTTAAAGGACTGCCAGAATTTCCGTTGTATTGTTTTGTTTATTCTCAATATCTGTTGAGGCAGTTTTCAGCCATGGGGATGGTCCAAATTATCTTCTCAATGCTGAGTACTTCCTTCGTTATGGAAGTATTAGTGTCTCGTTGGTAGAGTCGTCCCCTCTCATCTGTGGTTTCACTTTCCACTGATGAGTTTTGTGCCACTCTGGTCCACAAGCAGATGATCTTCCTTTTGAAGAATCTTCAGAAGGTCAATGGTAGCCTAATTGTACTGTCATAATGCCTGCATCATTTACCTCACTTCATCTCTCACATAGGCATTTTACTGTCTCACATTACAAGAAGGGTGGGTACAGTATAGTAAAATATTTTGAGAGAGACCACATTCACCTCCTATTACAATACATTGCTATAACTGTTCTATTTTATTATTAGTCATTATTGTCAATCTCTTACTGTGCCAAATTTAGAAATTAAACTTTATCACAGGTAGGTATGTCTAAGAAAAACTATAGTATATATGTAACGTATAGTACTATCTGTGTTTCAGGCATCTAGTGGAGGTCTTAGAATATATCTCTTATGGATAAGAGGGAACAACTGTACTTTCGATACAAAACTGCATAGCATTTGAGTTGTACATATTGTTTCTCTTAAACTCTATAATTTTAATGTATGATTTTTGGAGCTCAGAATTTTTTAGGAACACACATAATATACGGTATCAAAAGTGCCACTATATCTCTCTATGTCTATAAACATATACCCATAAATATGTCTGTGCATCCATCTATTTGTCCATCCAACCGTCATCTATCTTTAATGATATCTTCATTTTCTGTCTTTCTCATGAAGGCCTAACTCAGCTGATAAAATATTTTCATTGCACATCTGACTGCAATTGCATAGTTTGTTTTGTTTTTAATAATACCAAGTTCTCAAATCCAGCTATTACACATTTTTTTCCCAATGGTATGAAGTAAGAATGTAGATTTTATTATTCTTCACATTGAAAGACAACTGTCAGAAAACAATGAACAAATCATATTTTCCATTGATTAAATGTCATTGTTATAGGGAATAATACAGTGTAGGAATAGTAAATTTTGACATTGATAGAGGATCTATTTCTTTTAAACTATAAAGTTATATAGACCTACTATTTCCTATCATTATGCTAATTCTGATTAAATATTAATTTTGTTAATTGGTAATGTAACTCTTTAAAAAAAATGTCTTTTCTTCAAATAGTCTTTCCCAAATGTGAAGATAATCTACCAAGTTACATAAAATATGTTACTTGACAAAGATCATGGAGATTACAGGTTAGTTTGGATAGAATTAAAGCCTGTAAATGTGCAAATACAAACACAGACACATATATGCACACATACATTAAAGTCTGATAAAATTTTATAGACCATAATTCAAGTAGATACTGGCATTTTATCCATTTTATTCTTTGCAACTATTTTCATTTGAAATTGTTATTGTGAGCTAGGATATATTAATTACACTTATTAATTAGATATTGCTGTTGTATAAGATAGGGGTTATCATTATGACTTAAAATTATAATAAGCCATCTGTATCAGCTAAGACTTTATATAACTGAAAGTAAAGGAAAGCTACCTTATAATGGCATTCGCAAGTGTTGTGCAAAAAAAAAAAAAAAAAAAAAAAAAGAAAAGAAAAGAAAATTAGCAAATACACCCCGTGTACCAAAGTTTTGTTTATGGGCAAAATTCTTGAAAACAAGATCAGCAGCAGATATGCACGTCACTTTCAGTTAAACATCACAATTACACTGTACAAACACACTACAGCCTAGAAAGGCCAGACCTGTTTGGGAGAGTGATTGGGATCCTTGGGCTAGGCATTTAAGCCATATTAGTACAATAGTACTGACAGTTCACTTGACATGATCATGGGTGAAGATATGGCACTATCACGATAGCATAATCTTGGCTGTGGCTTAGCATAGTCTGTTTGCTAACAGGTCAGAAATTAAGCCACAGCAGTAGATAAATCAGCACTGGTACAATAACATCTATGCTAATGGCCTCATGACCATTATTTATATCAAATCATTGTGCAGGTCCTGGTGTCTGCAAGGACAGAGTTTGTTGATTTTTCTATTTGGTTATGGATGTCTCCTCATTAGTGAATACTGTCTCATGACTATTGGCATAAGATACAAAGATATGCAGAGTTTGGCTCCATTTTCATGTCTCCAGCTCATTTCTATTTTGAAACTCTCAGTCTTCACACCTATCTTGTCCCTTATAGAACTTTGGCCAACCATCCAAGTTATTCACCACTACCTAGGAATTTATGTCTATAGTTCCTTTGGTATGTACTGGGACCAGATTCTGTTGTACAATGGATTTCTGTTTCAAATAATTGTATGTGGGTTTCATAAGACTCACATTAAGATTGCAGTTCTGGTCACATAATTCCATCATAGTTCATGGTCTAATGCTTATTTCCTACTATAGTGTAGTGACATTCCAGGATCTGTTTTTTGAGGTGAATATTTGCCTACTGTACAAAGTATGACCTTGTTCCAAAATACTTTAAGTCTAGACTTAAGCTCTCCTATTACTATTCTCCATAGTGGTATTCTTATCCACAGAGAAAATCTATAACACCATTAAGAAATCCGAGTAGGACTATTTATGTTATAGCTTGAATCCTTTGAAGAATCATCAGATACAAGGTTAGCCCAAAATTGACAGCCTTCTGAGTTGCCTGGTAAATGAGCCAGAATGGAATTTCCAAGTGTGTGATATGTACTGTACCCAAGATCTGTTTATGTCATCCAAATTCTGTGCCACTTACCTAAAGTTAAAAATGCAAGCTCTAATAAACTTTTTTTTTTTTAATTCTTGGAAAGGATGTCTTAAAATGATCTGGACTACTGGACCATTATCACCACCAATCTTGCAGGCTTTAGAGTCTTTTTAGGTTTACCTTCTAACAAAACAGTTTATATCCTGAGTTATAAAACAAACTTTAACAGTTGAATAAAATCCTACAGTGTATAATTTCTATGACAATAATGGAATCACATTAGAAATTAATAAAAGAAATATAATAAGATACTCCAAATATATAGAAATTAAGCAACCCACTTATAAATAACTCAAGAAATTGTCTCATAAAGAGCACAAATAAATAAAAATAAAAATACAACATATCAAAATATGTGGGAAACAATAAAAGTAATGGTGAAAGGAAAATTTATAGCACTAAATGTTTACAGTCAAAAAGAGGAAAAGATTCAAATCAATATGTAAAGCTCCACTTCAAAATACACACACACACACACACACACACACACCCCAAAACCAAAAACTAAACTCAAAGCAATTAAGAGGAAACAAATCATAAAGAGCAGAACAAATCAGGGACACAAAAAAGCTGGTTCTTTGAAAGAAATATTAAAATTAATAAATTTTCAGCTAGACTGGCAAAAATAAAAAGACAAGACACAAATCACCAGTATCAGGGAAAAAAAAACAAAACAGTAATTTCACTTTAGATACTGAAGGCATTAAAAATGTAATAAGGAGATATTATGAACAACTTTATGTTTATAAAATCAACAATTGAGAAATAATGGATAAATTCCTTGAAAATCGCAAACTACCTGTGATGGACAGAATAATCCCCTCTACTAATGCACGTACCTTCTGATCCCTTATGTTTGTAAATGCCTAATTTTACATGGCAAAAAGGAAACTTTTGAAGATGTTAATTTAAGCATCTTGAGACGGGCAGGTTATCCCGAAACATCCTATTTAGCACAGTGAATCAAAGAGCCCTTATAAGAGGTTGGGGGGATGAGGCTCCTGCGTGGCTCAGTTGGTTCAGCATCTGACTTCAGATGAGGTCATGATCTCCAGGTCCTGGGATAATCTCCTCGTCAGGCTCCCTGCTCAGCAGGAAGTCTGCTTCTCCCTCTCCCTCTTCTGTGCCTCCTTCTCATTGTGCTCTCTCTCTCTCTCTCTCTGACAAATATAAAATCTTGATTCATTTGTCAGAGAGAAAGAGAGAGTGCAAGTAGGGGGAACAGCAGGCAGAGGGAGAAGCAGGTTCCTTGTTCCGCTGAGCAAGGAGCCCGGTATGGGACTGGATCCTATGACCATGGGATCATGATCTGAGTGGAACGCAGATGCTTAAGCAACTGAGTCATCCAGGTTTCCTTCAAATGAATGAATAAGATCTTAAAAAAAGAAAAAAGAAAAAAAAAGAGGGAGACAGTAGTGTCAAATTCAGAAAAGACAACGTAACAATAGAAACAGGTGGTAGAGAGATTTGAAGACACCATATTGGTGCCATTAAAGAAAGAGGAAGAGTCCATTAGCCAAGAAATAGAGGATACCTCTAGAAGCTGAAAAAAATAAGAAAAATGATTCACTCTTGTAGAGTATCCAGCAAGAATGCAATCCTGATAATATCTTGATTTTAGGTCATCTCATCTGGCCTCTAAGACTGTAGGATAGCAAATTGTGTTTTTTGTTTTTTGTTTTTTTTTTAAGTAAATTAAGTTTGTGATACTTTGTTATAGTAACTATAACAATAATAGGAAATAATAGGAATAATAATAGGAAACAACAATAGGAAACTACCAAAACTAAATAAAAATGAAATGGAAAATCTGAACAGACTTATAACCATTAAGAAAATTGAATAAATAACTAAAAAGCTCTCACTGAAGAATTCTACCATTTAAAGAAGAATATTGCATATTCTTTTCCAAAAATAGATTCTCAACCTGTTTTATCAGACTAATATTACCCTGATAAGAAATAAAAGATAATACAAAAAAAAAAAAATAAAAAGGAAGGAAAGGGAAGAGAAAGAAAGAAATACAGACTGACTACAGGTTAGTATTTCTCCTGAGCTTGTATACAAAAGTTCTCAACCAAATATTAACATACTAATTCCAACAATGTATAAAAAAACAGTGGTACACTATTATCACATGTGAGATATGTGAAGCTGGTTAAACATCTAAAGTTAATTAATACAAGGGTGCCTGGGTGGCTTAGTTGGTTAAGTGTCTGACTCTTGATATCAGCTTAGGTCTTGTTCTCAGTGTTGTGAGATCTACTGGGCATGGAGCCTAATTTAAAAAAAAAATTTTTTTTAATGTAATTCGACATATGAAGAGGCTAAAGAAAAAAAAATAAAATGATAAGAAAAAATGTCAAAATGCCATAACTGCTCATGATAAACATTCTCAGTGAACTAGAAATGGAGGAAAACTTACTTAATTTGAAAAAGAGCACCTATGATAATACCCTACCACGAACTCCATAATTAATAATGAAAGAGTCAATGTTTACTCCCTAACACCATGAACCAGGCAAAGATACAAAACATGTGGCTCTATTTTTGACGGATTATTTCATTATATACATATTTTTAAAAAGCTGTTTTGACATATTCATCTTTGAATAAATCATGGGAAAAATGAGGAGTGCTGGGCGTGGTGCATAAACAATAAATATTGGAACACTGAAAAAATTAAATTAAAAAAAATCTTGTGAATTCATTTCTTTTCCTCTCACAATATTATTTACATGGTCTATGAAGCTTAAGGTTGTACATTTCTGAGTATATACAATCTGATTGCATCATAGTTTATAACAGAATAAAATATGTTACCCACATGGGTAGATATATATGGTCAGCCTGCAAAGGAAAACTGTACTGGGTTTTGAACTGCCTTAATGAAACCAAATATATAAAGAGTGGTAAGGTATTAAAAATATATAAAGGAAATTTGGAGATAGTAAAAAGAAATAGTGCATTTCCAAAATACTTAACATTTTTATATACGTTGATATACTAAGAAACTCATTTTTATTAGGCTTAAGAAAAACACCATTTCAATAAACCTTCCTGAAATTGTAGTAATGACATCTTCTTGAACTATAAAGTTCCCCTGGAACAAATATATTATTTATACACTTATTTAAGGATAAGATAGTTTGAGGATAATCATGCTTATCAAATATTTAGAAAATGGCTTTATTTGTAACCAGATGTTCTCTTGTGGTGTCCTGGTATTAGTTTCAATTTATAATTTTCATAAAGCAACTATATATGGGCCTAATACTTTAGATCATACTCATCAGTTTTATAATCAGAAATTGTTATTTATTTAGTCCTTATAAATTCATTAAAAACATAAATATACCATTTCCTTAAGAAAAAGCTAATTTTCTATTGAATAATGAAAGATTCAATGTTTTCCTCATGGAATCAGGAACACGGCAATGATGTACATTTTCACTACTCGTATTCACTAGAGTATTAGAATTTTTAGATACTACCAAATTTGGGATATGATTTTTACAATTCTTAAAAGCATTAATTTTGACATATCAGCATTTCCCCAAAATGACCATTGTTATTCAGATAAAAATATAACTTTGCCATTTTCTAAGATAAGTGTTAAGAGTTTTCATTATATTAAAAATGCATCTAGAAAGAAAGATTTCCACCAGAGTAGGTTAGAGATTTCAAATAGATAAATCCATAACAAAAAGGAAAGAGGTCAAAGAATCTGCTAAAAATTGATGTTTATGTATGTTCTTTTGGAACTGCTCACCAAAGAGGCTTTAAAGGGAAAGTATGATCATTGACCTAGCAAATACTGATTCTGAAATCTGAACTAAATAAAACCATTTCCTTGCAAAATTTGTCAAACAGAAATGTTTCATGATAGTATTTTAGAGACTCAAAGCCAAACTTGACCAATTACCTTTGCATGAATTATTAGTTGATCTAGTCTACTTTCAGCTGTTAGTCTTCAGAGACAGATTGGATTGCAGATTTAATAATTTAATTTTATCTGTTCTCTGTGGAGTGTAAGCATTCAAGAAAGAAAAAAATCAAAATATTCAGGAAAAAATCGGGGCGCCTGGGTGGCTCAGTGGGTTGAGCTGCTGCCTTCGGCTCAGGTCATGATCTCCGGGTCCTGGAATCGAGTCCCGCATCCGGCTCTCTGCTCAGCGGGGAGCCTGCTTCCTCCTCTCTCTCTGCCTGCCTCTCTGCCTACTTGTGATCTCTCTCTGTCAAATAAATAAATAAAATAAAAAATAAAAATAAAAAAATAAAGAAAAAAAGATAAAAAAAATATTCAGGAAAAAATCAAGATAAAACTAAAGCACAGAATGTATGTTTTTGTACAAATAATCTCACACGCACAGACACGAAAGCAAAACCAATGCAAACAATATTAGACTAAGCAGGCTAATAGCAAAAATTTTACCAAATGCTACATGTACAAAAACAAAATTTCACACCAAGACCCAGGTGTAATCATTTATACATGGTGCACCTCCCAACAACAACAAAAAAATCACTTTAACACAAATCAAATTTTAAAATCTGTTAGTGACAATGTCTAACATAAAACAATTTTTAAAAAAAAAACCTGATTCAAAACTAAAAACTCAGTGAAAATATCCAGAGCTTAGATTACCTTTGAGACCAAATCAGGTGGCAGCAAACTGAAAGAATAAAAAGAATTTGAATACAGGGGTAGGACAATGTGTCTAGTTTCTGTTTATGTGTGGGTACCATGGAATGATTCCAAACAATGGTCTTGTCCAATATGATATTGAGGGAACAACCAGAACTGTCAAAGGATAAGAACATATCTCAATAGGTAAAATGATGAGGTTGGATTTATAGCTTACTTAAATAAAAGAGAGCTGGTCAGATGTGAACTTATTGAGCAAAGCATACTCATGATCCTGTATAAGTGTTGGGGAAAGAGTTTGTTTGGGATTACATTATTTTAAAAAACACAGGGATAGCTAATATCAGTCTAAAAATGATAATTTATGTTGTCTACAGAATATGTGTTTAGTGTTGGTTTAAAACGGGTGGATGTTGATATTCAGTCTTAGAATTGCATTCACTGGAGTGTCTACCACACTGGCTGATGTGCAAAATGTGAGGCTGTATCAGTTGACTGCGATGGTTACTGAAGAAAGTTGTCATTGATTGATTATACTGGCTTATAATCCATCCTGGTGTTTACTTGTTACTTTTTACTCTGACTATATGCTTGTCATTAATTGATTAAGTAGTTTGAAAAACACTCCTAATATCACTGACTATAATGACTTGTCAGTCTTTCCTGGAAGTAAGGGGACTTCTTTTTTGTTTTTATATTTGAGAATTTGATTGTGCCTGGAAAATAAGTTACAGATACTTTTTCATTGCTATAATGGGCATCAGCCCCTACTTACCCACTCTTTGTATGTTGGTTATAAAAGTTAATCAACGTACTTAATGGCTTCCTATCCATCTCATCCCTAGAGACTATGATCTATTAATCACTGATACAAATCCTTGTGTCAAGTGAGACTAACAGGACTCTGTATCTTTAGTACTTGGGAGTCAAGTTCATGGCAGCATCCTCTATAATCAATCCTGACCCACAGAGGACTGCCACCAACACAATTTTCAATAACATTGTTCCTTCTTTCATTAGCAAATTCCTTATTACTCTAGTAAAAAGAGAATCATTTTTCCTCTTTCTGAAAACATAGTTACTTTGTGGATTTTCTGGCTTTACAACTTAACATGTCCACCTTCCTGGGCATTTTCAAACGCTTCTTTTTATCTATAAAGGAATTTCCAGAATCTCCATTTTATTTGTATCTTTCCCCCAAGTTTCAAATAACTATTCCAGTAACAAATTAGAGTTGAAACAAGATAACATTACCAGGTTATTAAATCCTGAATTCTTAGAGTGTCCTTAAACAAATAAACTCTCAAAAACAGTTGTATACTGTGACACTCTACCTGTTATATCCTTTTCAAAATTCAGTCCCAGGTTCTGCTAATTTCTGCTGGTGTATACTAATAGCCTTTTGCAATCCCTTGGTGAATAATCCCTTTCCTCTCATAACATGAACAGAAGCTCTTAAATTAAGTCATGGTCTAAATGATTTCTACATTATGGAATTCATTGGACTTTCCTTATATAGGCCCTAATATACGAATATTCAAAATTTCTTTTATCAGTCTTTGGAAAAATATATATATTATATTTTAGTGGTAGAAATTATCATTCTATGTAGATATTGAAAATTGTTCAATACATAACTTGAAAAACTATAAAATATTGCAAATGGAAATTTAAGGTCTTAGCTGCATAGATAGTATCATTCTTATGGATTGGGAGAGGCAATGTTTTGTAGAAGGCGAGTCCCTCAAAATTGATTGAGAGAGTCAGTGCAAATCTTATCACATTCCTTGACAATTCATAGAAAGTTGTTTTAGAAATCCTATCAACCGTTCTGAGGAAATCGACAATTTTATTTCAAAGTTTACTTGGAAAGACAAAGGACTTAGGGTAGCCCAAATGATCTTAAAGCAGAGGACATTGTTAATGGATATATACTGTATGATTGTAAGATTTAGTATAACTCTAGAATAATCAAGACAATTTGGTACTGGTATAAGGACAGACATGTATTTAATCAAATAAAATAGAGTATAGAATACTCACATTTATATGCTCAAATGATTTTCAACAAAGATGTCAAGTTTATTTGATGGGGTAATACCAAATAACTTATAGTTTAATATTTAGAATTATTAGGTGATGTATTCAAACTTGCTGGAGACTAATACGTGGTGTAAAATGTCAGTATAAAATTTAATTTGTGGGACAAGGAAACACTGGCATTTGGAAGAAACCATTCTTGGGAACCTACTGTGTTGTGACAACATTTTATCTCCATACTGACGTTTGTTTACTTTGTAATAATTCATTAAATTCTTATGATATATACAGTATTCTGCAGGTAATTTATATATAATTTTTAATTGGACCATTTTCACATATCAAATTATAAAACATTTGAAATTTTGATTGTCTAAATTTTTGGCAAAAAATGTGGAAAATAGATGTGCATGTGCTGTTGAAGGGTCTCTAAATTGGTATGGCCATATTATTTGGTAATTTTATTTTTTATTTATTTGTTTATTTATTTAAGATTTTATTTGTCTATTTGAGAGAGCATGAGCAGGATGAAAGGCAGAGGGAGAGGGAGAGGGACAAGCAGACTCCCTGCTGAATGCAGAGCAGACACATGCTCTATCCCAGGACTCTAAGATTATGACCTGAGCCAAAATCAGACCCTTAACCAGTTGAGCCACCCAGTGCTCCCATCATTCAGTAAAGATAATTTATTAAATTCAAAGTGATTCATTTAGTAATGGGATGCTCATTTCAACATTGCAATAGTATGAGAGTTTTCTAAGTATAGTGTATTTTTGCCATATTCTTCAACAGTTAAAAATAATTTAAAAAAAAACTTTGTGGACTCACACGGAAAGAAATCCAATAAAATAGATTAATGAAAACTGCAGGGAGCAAAATGATGCAAACATAAGCCCGCAAAAGTCATTAAACTGTGGGAATAAACTGGTTCATGTTATAAGATATCCTTATAGTTTACATCGCTGAGTGATGTTCATCAAACATATTTTACATTACAGAGTTACATACTTTTACATTAATAGGCCTTTATTTTTACCTTACAAAAACCACTAGGAAATAGGATAGTATTAAAAGTTTCAGTTTGCTGGTGAGGAGACTAAGATTTGGAGGAATGGAGGTAGAACCAACACCACACACTGGTGAGGGGAAGATTTTGGCTTTTCCACTTACCAACTAAAATGAACTCCACACGTTACACACCGCATGAAAGGATTTCAAATTCTGTCTGAAAAGGGGCCTTGAGATCAAATCTGATACATTGAACAAGGCATCTTGTAATACACTTAAATTGTTACTGTGTTAACTGAGTCTTCACCATCTCTCCTTCTTTATAGAGTATTAGAATGCCAGGCATAATTTCATAATCCATGAAATGTGAGAGTGCTTATTTTTTTATTGATTTTTAGCAAATATACTTCCTGATTTACATACGATTGTTATTTCCACTGATGTTCTCCATCACCTTGACCTCAGGTAGACTTTTTCTTTTTTTTTTTCTCTCCTTAAAATAAGTAAGAGGGAACCCTTGTGCCAATCAGTTTGTCTGATCATGTTCTTTTTTTTTTTTTTTTTTTAAGATTTTGTGTATTTATTTATTTGACAGACAGAGATGACAAGTAGGCAGAGAGGCAGGCAGAGAGAAGGAAACAGGCTCCCTGCCAAGCAGAGAGCCCAATGTGGGGCTTGATCCCAGGACTCTGGGATCAGGACCTGAACTGAAAGCAGAGGCTTTAACCCACTGAGCCACCCAGGCACCCCTGTCTGATCATGTTCTTACGACTGCCAGGGTAATGCTGTTTTGAAAGACGGGCTTGGGGAAAAGACAGTGATGACATTTCATCTACACAGATCTTAGGGGAAAAGTTATCTCAAACTTACTGGTTAAAAAAAAGAAATCAGCAAAAATAAGACCTTGACAATAGTACCTCCTAGACAGTAAAAGGACAGGGTTTAGAATTTAGCCTTCTCCCTAGTGGCTTTCTGTTGTTACCACAAGCTGACAGAATAACTGGAAGACTTTTCTAAAGCTTTTGAGCAGATAATTACTTACTCTGATATCCCAATATTATTGTTTTACACCTAAATGGCAGATCTTACGTTTAAGAGCCAACTCCATTTAAAATTACAAAGCACATGTCTGAACCGTTGACACAGACATTTAAAAAGCTCAGTAAAATAATTATTGCTATAAAATCCACAAGCCTTGACTTTTTTCTTCTTTGGAATTTTTACAAGCTTGCTTGCTTTCTTTGTGTACAAAATCCATTCATATTGTCTGGCTTCTTTGAATTTTCATTAGTATTAATTATATCTGTGCAGTATACTAATATTTTTTCTGGTAAAGTATTGCCGGTTGTGACAAGTGGAGAGTGACTAAAATAACTAATTTTTTTCCCAAATTGAATTTTCTTGTCTTCTGATTATTTGCTATGACTATGGTTGTCACATTTTATACATTGACAGTCATCATTACATTCATAAGAAAAGAATATCTCAACAAATATATTAATTAAGATTTCTTGGAGAACTGTGAGTCTTGGGTGTAAAAAAAGAGAGATAAAATTTATTATGATTCATTTTATTATTTCTTCCAGTTCCTGGAAGAATTGAATGGTACTTGGGTATCTTTCTGAAAATTAACACCTAACTAAATAGTGTCAGGTATAATATTTTACCCCATATTTCTTATGTGTTCATATGATTTTTTTATTGTGCCTATCAAGAATAGTCCAATTATAAAAGTTTAATTCAGTTTTCCATTTTGTCTCACATAGTATAAAATCAATTTTTTTTGTTGTTTTTTAATATAATTTTTATTTTTTATAAACATATATTTTTATCCCCAGGGGTAAAAATCAATTTTTAAAGTAGAATACAAATAATAAATTTCACAGAATTGGTCCCAAAGTAGTACAGTGGAAAGTCACTTTGATATTTTGTAGATGTGATGGCGTAGGTCAGAATAGGCTAAATTACCTAATTGGGGTCAAGTTGCAGGTGTACTTTGGCAGTTAGAACATCTCAAGCTTTCTCACCCTAAGTGTTAAGTTTTCTTTTTCTATTTAATGTTTCATCTAAATAAAATGTCAAATAATTTTATTTTATTATGTTTTCTTTTCTATTTCTAATTAATTTTCAGCCAAGCTTACAAAACTCTGTCAGGACCCGGCAGGTCCTATGATGGATGATGAGTGAAATGTATTTTGGTGGTGTTTCCTCTTTTCATTTACAAATGCCATCACAATTTAAGATATTCCTATCAATATTTAATCAGCAGTATTCATTAACATCCATAGTAAGCTATTTGCCTTTATTTAACCTCAATTTTTTTATGGTTAATTTTTTCACAAACTGACAGCTTTTCTATGGTAATAAAGTGAGATTATAAAAACACTAATCTTGGGGAGAGACAATACTTTAACAAGCATTATTCAAAATAGACCTCATTATTCACAGTAATAAAATCAACTACAAATTTTCCTTGTAATATGCTGCAAACAAGACTTTAGTGTTTACAGGCTCACATCATTATTAACAATGTCTCAGGTATGGTTCTCTAAAGGAGAGGCTGAGACCAGGATTCTTACTTATGGAACATGTTGGAGGAGTACCATTAGGGGAAATTGAATAAAGAAAACACAGAGTGCTTGGGCTGGCTCAGTCAGAGGAGATGCCACTTTATCTGAGGGTTGTGAGTACAAGCCCCACATTGGGTGTTGAGAGCTAAAAATACCAATGAAAAAAAAGCACAGAAGGGTAAGATAAGAAACAAAGCAAAAATGTGGTCTCAGCTAGAGATGTTCATTCAAACTGATTCCATGGGACTAATCAGGATTACAAATTACACCAAGGAATTAGGCCTACCTTTAGAACACATGACTGGTCTTATGTACCCCATGATAGTCATTCATCAACTGAGAGATGCCCTGGTATGTGTATGGGGGGTATAGTCTGGTGATAATGGTGCCTCCCATTTGGTAAATGGCCATTCTCCAGAAAAGACAGTTCTGAGTTATCATCAGCTAACACATAACAGTGGATGGCATATAGATGTATAAGTTGGTAAAAATGACTGGAGTGGGCATCACCAGTACCCCCTAAAGCCCATGCTATGTACCACAAAGATACACTTGTTTCTTATACTAAATTACACAACTGAGGCAAAGTTTCCCCAGGTTTATAAATTGATTTTGACCACAATTTGGAGGAAACCAACAAGAAGAGGGCAAGTTAGACAAACAGTAGCCCCCACTACTGTAGTTAGTTGTTCCTAAAGCCTTGGCTAATATTCACCACTTTTTAATTATTTCCAGCACCCTTTCTTGATAACTTTCAATCTCAACTTGCATTTCCTTTTTTTTTCTTTTTTCTTAAGATTGCATTTATTTTGTTGACAGAGAGAGTGAGAGAGCACAAGCAGAGGGAACAGTAGAAGGAGAGGGAAAAGCAGACTCCCCACAGAGCAAGGAGCCCAATGTAGGACTTAATCCCAGGATGCTGGGACCATGACCTGAACCAAAGGCAGATGCTTAACCATCTGAGACACACAGATACCCCATCAGCTTGGTTTTCCATTGGTATTTCTGGTCAGTTGACCCAGATTGTCATATCAGAGGGCTTTACATTTCTGATTACCATCAAATGGATATATCAATTTGATGGTGGAATTTCACATCAAGCAAGAGTATTGGTGATCTCAGAAAGACAAAAGAAAGATTTGATTGTTTGAAGAATAGGTAAAGTGTGCTGAAATAGTCACCCAGAATAAACAACACAAAAGATAACTGTAGTTGCTAAGGAGAACAGAAAAAAATGGAGGAAGATAGGTTCAAAGCAGTTTTATTTGTATTTTATTTGATTTTCATTAATTTTTAAGATTGCCAATAGTAACACATGTTTTTGAGTCAGTGACAGTGATCAGATAGAGAGCAAGAGATTGACAAATTACAGAGGACAAGGCAGGGAAGTACATAGACGAGGCAAATGAATAAATGATAAAACAGAGAGAGCGCTATATTAGTCCACCAAACTGAACAATTGATAACATTACAGTTTTTATGCTTAAATATTCCACTTGGTTTCAGGCCTGTAAATTAATGTGGTGGCCTATTACACAGATAAGACTCAAACATTTTATTTGATTACCTAATAAGAAGTGAAATAATTTATATTTTAATGTTTTTGAAAACTTTGGAGAAAAATCTCAGAAACTTGCATGTTCATTTGTATATGTTAAATGTATATGTGCCCCAAAGTATCAGAATTAAATTAGTTACTTTTTAACTTTAAAAAGGAAAACAAATATAAAGATGCCTAACAGTTGTAAGTTTGTTTTACATTTTCATTCTAACATATTAATATTTGTGCATGATCCCCAAAAAGCTAATTTACCAGACATCAAGATATCTGTTGTTTTATAACAAAAGGTGCTATTTCTTTCAATACTTTTTATTCAGATTTATGTTTTTATTGGAGCAAGAATATCATTTCATTAGAAACTAGTTTAAAATTTTAGTCAGAATTTTGTTACTTAAAATTTTAGTTGGAATTGCACTGTTTTAATTTATGAACATACTTAAGTATGGCTTACACTTGAAATGATACTCACTAAAGATTTGTAGGATTCAAAGTTGCTACAGACTTTACAGTGGTTGCTAAAAGAATGTATGCTTACATTATATATAAGACTATGCATCTCTTTCCTTTGTAATGGAAATAACTTATGAATCTTTCCTGTTGAGAAAAAAAGAAATTCTTCAAGCCTTTCTTCTTTTAACTTATTTCATTTTTTTAATTTAAATTCAACTAGCCAACATATACTTCATTAATTTCATATGTAGTGTTCAATGATTCATCAGTTGTGCTCATCACATCACATGCCCTTCTTAAAACCTTTCTTAAATTAAAAACAATTATTTTTCTTTTAAGACAAATATTTTTACATTTTGAGGCAAATTTTTATTTGATTTGTGACAGGGATAACAACTTCATCACTTCTTTCCATTCTCGGTGTGCTACTGAAATAAACCCATCAAAAATGAAGTTTAATAGAGATTTCCTATTTTTAATGTTCTCTTAATAATGTCCATAACAACAACAAAATAATGCACATAAAAAATCTAGTAATTAGCTGTAATCTGAAACATAGTTTCATGAAAATATTTCGTGTTTATGAAATAATTCCAAAGTTATATTTCAAATATTTCATTAAAAAAAGTTTACTTCTGCTTTCTCTTGTTTCTCCTATGAAATCATTTATTGCCTCCATTTTTAAAGTATCTTACAGAGCTATGCCTAGACATGTGTGTTCATGTAATGCATGGTTTCTAATAAATCTTATCTCTTCTAATTTGTGGTAATGCATAAAATAGAAGCTCTTGTCATTAACATTTTTATACTATTTTTGGTATTTTATGCATTAATGAATGATGATATTTAACAATTGCCACATTTTCCCTCATTGTCTGAGTCAGCTCAGGATGCTATAAGAAGATACTATACACTGGGGTGCCTGGGTGGCTCAGTGGGTTAAAGCTTCTGCCTTCAGCTCAGGTTGTGATCTCAGAGTCCTGGGATTGAGCCCCGCATCAGGCTCTCTGCTCTGCGGGGGGCCTGCTTCATCTCTGTCTCTGTCTACCTCTCTGCCTACTTGTGATCTCTCTCTCATTCTGTTAAATAAATAAATAAAATATTTTTTTTAAAAAAAAGATACTATAGACTGGATAGATTAAAAATGTACATTTATTTCTCTCAGTTTTGGAGCCTGCGGAGTCTAAGCTCAAGGTGCTGGCTGATTCCATAAGAATGTTTTTCTTGCTTATATCCTACATGATAGAGAGAGAGTAAGAAGAAGCAAGCTCTACTCTGTTTTGTTATAATGGTACTTAATCTCATCACATGGGCTCCACTTCTTCTAATTACCTTCCAAAGGCCCCACTTCCAAATATCATTGCATTAGTGATTAGGGTTTCAACATATACATTTTGGAGGGACATGAAAATTTAGCCCATTATGTTCTAGCCCATCCTCCCAACCCAAATTCACATCCTTCTCAAATTCCAAATATAATTATTTCATCTTAACATATCCAAAAGTCTTAATTCATTACAGCATCAGTTCTAAAGTCTAAAATCTAAAGTTTCATCTAAATGTCATCTAAATCAGATATGGGTGAGGATGGATATAAGATTCATCCGAAGACAGAGTTCCTCTTTGGCTGTGAACCCATGAAACCAAAAAAGTTATGTGGCTCCAAAATAAAATGGTGGAATAGACATAGAATTCCCATTCCAAAAGAGAGAAATCCAAAGGAAGAAACTGATGGTGAGTCCTAAACAAGTTCAAAACGTAGCAAGGCAAACTTCATGATCGTTAGGGTTCAATAATAAATCTCTTTAGTCTATGCTCTGCCTGCCAAACCTATTGAGATGTTCTTGCCGATGCCTGGCAGAGGATCACACCCCCAGGACTCCAGACAGCCCAACCCCACTGGCTTCTGTTGGAGACCATCTGCTCTGTTGAAATCCAGGCAGTGTCCCTAATAACTTCCGAATCACTCTGTGGTCCATTCTTCCCTTTTCTTAAAGAATAATATAAGTTCACAGACAAATAGATTTATCATTCTTTCCTAGAGAATTAAAGAAGTCTAATAGCCTTTCTTTTTTTTATTTTATTTATTTTTTAAATTTTAATTTTTTTAAATTTTTTATTTTTTATAAACATATATTTTTATCCCCAGGGGTACAGGTCTGTGAATCACCAGGTTTACACACTTCACAGCACTCACCAAAGCACATACCCTCCCCAATGTCCATAATCCCACCCCCTTCTCCAAAACCCCCTCCCCCCAGCAACCCTCAGTTTGTTTTGTGAGATCAAGAGTCACTTATGGTTTGTCTCTCTCCCAATCCCATCTTGTTTCATTTATTCTTCTCCTACCCACTTAAGCCCCCATGTTGCATCACCACTTCCTCATTCAGGGAGATCATATGATAGTTGTTTTTCTCTGCTTGACTTATTTCGCTAAGCATTGTACACTCTAGTTTCATCCATGTTGTCGCAAATGGCAAGATTTCATTTCTTTTGATGGCTGCATAGTATTCCATTGTGTATATATACCACATCTTCTTGATCCATTCATCTGCTGATGGACATCTAGGTTCTTTCCATAGTTTGGCTATTGTGGACATTGCTGCTATAAACATTTGGGTGCACGTGCCCCTTTGGATCACTACGTTTAGCAAAGGAAACAGTTAACAAAATCAAAAGACAACTGACAGAATGGGAGAAGATATTTGCAAACGACATATCAGATAAAGGACTAGTGTCCAGAATCTATAAAGAACTTAGCAAACTCAACACCCAAAGAGCAAATAATCCAATCAAGAAATGGGCAGAGGACATGAACAGACATTTCTGCAAAGAAGACATCCAGATGGCCAACAGACACATGAAAAAGTGCTTCATATCACTCGGCATCAGGGAAATACAAATCAAAACCACAATGAGATATCACCTCACACCAGTCACAATAGCTAAAATCAACAAGTCAGGAAATGACAGATGCTGGCGAGGATGCGGAGAAAGGGGAACCCTCCTACACTGTTGGTGGGAATGCAAGCTGGTGCAACCACTCTGGAAAACAGCATGGAGGTTCCTCAAAATGTTGAAAATAGAACTGCCCTATGACCCAGCAATTGCACTACTGGGTATTTATCCAATAGCCTTTCTAATTCCATCTTGCCTTCTCTTTCCATTCAAACTGACAATTTTCCGTTTTATGTTGCTTATTAAAAAATTAAGTCCATACTAATCTCCTTATCAACTCTTTGCTTGACCACACCTTTAGTGGTCTTTTCAGAACATGCTCTCTCATTTCTTGCAATATAGATAAACTGAGAGCTTTCCAAATCTTTAGGTCCTGGTTTCTCTTTACTTAAAAATTCCTTCTTCAATTTATTTCTCTCTTCTCTCATTTTACTATAAGTACTCAGGAAGAGCCAACCTGCTCCTTCAAAACTTTATTTAGAAACATCCTTAGCTAAATATTCAATTTTATCACTCACAAATTCTACCTTCTACGAGACACTCAAACATGAACATAAATACAGGCAAGTTCTTTGCCATTTTATAGCGAGGACTGGCTTTTCTCCATAGTTCAGTAACCTGTTCCTCATTTCATTCTGAGACATTATCCAAATTGCCCTTAAATTCTGTCCTTCTACCAATATTCTGTATAGGTTTATTTAAGGGTTCTCAGAGAGGATGGAAATTTACTCTACACCTCTCCTCTTTTCTTTCTGAGAGTTCACCAGTATCTCCATTAAAAGTCCCTTGATGACAATCTTAGCGTTTTCTAGCAAGCACATTAAAACTTTTCCAGCTTCTACCCATCGCTCAGTTCCAAAGCCACTTCCACAATTTTACTTACTTGTTATAGCAACACTCCACTTCTTGGTACCAATTTCTCTTAGTTTAGGCTATTAAAACAAGTTACGTAGCCCAAGTGACTGAAACAGCAGAAATTTATTTATGAGAGTTCCAGATACTGAGAAGTCCAAGGTCAGGGTGCCAGAAGATTCAGTGTAGTGAGAGGTCTCCTTGTTTGCAGACCACCATCTCCTTATTGTATCCCTTCATGGTGAAGACAGATTAAGAGAGGAAGAAAGCTTTCTTATGTCTTTCTTTATAAAAGCACTAATGCCATCATTAAGCTCAATACTCATGAGCTAATTACTCCTCAAAGCACCATATTTAAACAACAATGCCTAGAGTTTCAACATATTAATTTGGAGGCCAGATTCAGTTCATAGGAGTCATATATCCAAATTTTGGATTTGCTATTCCTTTATTCATGAGTTAGAGAATCAGATCTACTTCTACCATATCTAAATTTCTACTAAAAGATTAGGACATTTTCTTTTTATTTTTGTATCAGTTTCAGTGTTCCTGCTTTTTGATTTTTTATGTTAATTATTCAGTAATTTTTAAATTTTGTAATATGAAACCCTCAATTAAATATTATACAATAATTACAAATGTAAGTATTTTTAAATTATGCATTATTTTAATATCGCTAGCTTTAGATGAGTTTGTCAAAGTGCTGGATAACTAATATTGATAATGATCTATTTAACATGGAGAAGATATTTATTTTCAAATATATTATGTTTTTTCAGTACAAATGTTTGGATTTGTTTTCTGTGTAACTTTGTAAAACAGAAGTAAAACTATCAGTAATGGTTGGTATATGACTTAACATATGAAAAGGTATTTTAAATGATAATCCTAAAATTGAATGGGCAATCTTGGAAACATATGTTTTTGGAGATAATAAAAAATACAATAAAAATGTTAATATAACATTTTGGGGAATATTTTAAAATTACCTGATTTTCCCCTAACATGTATCTCAAAATATGACTTTTAATGTAAGCTATAAATGCTATTAGGAACTGTCAGAATATTAGCCTGACATTTCAGATTATTTTTATAATTCTAAAAAAAAATGAAAAAAAATGATTTGAATATATCTTCAGACTGTGTCAGGATAATTGTAATGATATCCTTCTTGTTCAAAGTTGACCCAATAAACATTGTTTCTCTCCTGCATACAGAAATGTGTAATATTACAGGGGGTATAGCTCAGTAGAGCATTTGACTGCAGAAATGTATAATACCACAAAGCTATCTTCTGTATATATTCTAGATAAATTTAAATTTATTTTCTATAGCTGTAAAACTGGAATATTAAAATGATTATAGTATATGTGTATGTGTAATTCACAGTATGCTGTTTAACACACAACAGATATCTTAGAAGTAGTGTTCACTTTTTCTTAAAATTTAAGGTATATATAAATACTTAAAATTAAATAAATTAATAACTAACATAGTAACTAAACATCCATATATACAATAATTTCAACCATTTTGAGAAGTACCTATTAAAATATATAAAAAGCCTTATTTTATTTATTCAGTTACTTAAAGTTATCTGAATTCAGTCACTTAAAGTTATCTATTATGTGTCAGACTCTCTGCTACACACTAGGAATATATTTAAAGGTTCGGGGCACCTGGGTGGCTCAGTTGGTTAAGCAGCTGCCTTTGGCTCAGCTCATGATCCCAGGGTCCTGGGATCGAGCCCCGAATCAGGCTCTCTGCTCAGCAGGGAGCCTGCTCCCCCCCCCCTCTCTCTGCCTGACTCTCTGCCTACTTGTGATCTCTGTCAAATAAATAAAATCTTTAAAAAAAAAAAAAACTTTAAAGGTTCTAGAATTTCGGAAATCCTATTCTAGCTGAGTAAAATGATCAATTGATCACTGAAATAAACTTAATTATAAATGTAATGAATACCACATTATAATATTTGTAAAGTCAAATAAAAGGTAGTTTGGAGTAAAAATTATGAAAGACATTGTTAGATTTTGATGGGCTAGAACAGTTTTCAAATTTAATTTTTAAATTACATTTGCTCTTACTCAATTTTTTATTGTTTAAAATTATACTAACAGTAGCTTGGAATAGTATTTCTATATGAATCTTGCCAGATGATACATTAAAAAAATCTCATATCATTTTACTCTTTTATTCATTTCACATATACTTGCCAAGTATTTAATTTTTCCCAGCAACCGATCTAGGCCTTAAGGTTAGTCTTGAACTAGAGAGATGAGTGTACCATAATTACAACAATTATACTCTAGTAGTTAAAGAAATACAGTAAACCAAAAACCAAGAGATATAAAACATGAAATTCTGTCCACTGGATTTCCTTCTCCACACACATGACAACCACTTACTGTGAATGAATAACCCCACAGCTATTCATTTAAAAATAGTACCAGCTTGGAAATTAGGGCTATCTATATCCAGGATTAATGTGACCCACCTCAATTAACTATTCAAAAGGATTTACCCATGATACAAGGATGTTGAGGGAAGAATGACAATCTGTCAGTATGAGTCAGCCTGGGACTCCATGACACTTGCTTATTAAACTCTCAAGTACCTGCAGAACTACCATTTAAAATATGTAATTTGGATTGTTTTAAGAATAAATGATTACTTTCCTAGCATCCTTGTTATATTACTCAGGGTTCCCCAGAGAAAGAGAACAGATAGGATATGTGTGTATATGTTTCTGTAGAGAGAAAAGGAAAGAGAGGTTAAGAAATTGACTCAGGTGACTCTGGAGGCTGATCAGCCTAATATCTGCAGGATAATTTGGTCGGCTAGAGACTTAGGGAAGAATTGATATTTTAGCTCACATCCAAAGGCAGTCTGCTAGTACTATTTATTTTTGGGGAGGTCATTTTTTTTTCCCCCAGAGAAAACATCTATTTTTAACATACCTATTTATTATAATCACTAATAATATAATTTATTAAGTTGCTATGTCTGAGTGACTTTTTGATTCAATGAAGGGTGGTCACTCCAACACCAAAAACAATTCATGGACCTCAACAGTTGGTCCAAGGATTCAACTCAACTTTCTCAATTTTTACAACATCTGGCCAGATAGCATCAGGTGCCAAAAGTTTAGGGTTTCTTCCTACAGGACGACCCTCTCCACTATAGATGGTAGTGGCAAAGCCACACTGTTATCTGTACTTCTGACTGACCAACTAAATAAGAGGTTCCCAAGTCTCACTCCTTGGATTCAATTAATTTTCTAGAAGACCTCTAAGAGCTCAGAGAAACATTTTACTTACTAGATTGATGTTTTGTTCTTGTTTTTCCATTTGGTTTATAGGGTTTTTTTATGTCTTTCCTTAAGGAACTTTTTAAAAACTATTTTTTTAATTTAAATTCAATTAATGAACATATAGAGTATTATTAGATTCAGTGATAGAGGTCAGTGATTCATCAGTCTTTTATAATACCCAGTGTTCCTTACATCATGTGCCCTCCTTAATGTCCATTATCCAGTTACCCCATTCCTTGAGTCCCCTCCCCTCCAGTAAACCTTGGTCTCTTTCCTATGATTAAGAGTCTCTTAAGATTTGTCCCTCTCTGATTTACTCCTGTTTTATTTTTCCCTCCCTTCATCTATGATTATCTATTTTTTTTCTTAAATTCCACTTATGGGTAAGATCATACGATAATTATCTTTCTCTGATTGACTTATTTTGCTTAGTATAATACCCTCTAGTTCCATCCACATCATTACAATTGACAAGATTTCATTTTTCTGATGGCTGAGTAGTATTGCAATGTGTATATATACACCACTTCTTCTTTATCCATTTCATCTGCTGATGGGCATCTGGGCTCTTTCCATAGTTTGGCTATTATAGATACTACTGCTATAAACATTGGGGTGCAGGTGTCCCTTTGGATCACTACATTTTTATCTTTGGGGTAAATAGTAGTGCAATGTCAGGTCAAATGATAGCTCTATTATCAGTTTTTTGAGGAACCTCCACACTGTTTTCTAGAATGGTTTCACCAGCTTGCATTCCCACCAACAATGTTAGAGGGTTCACCTTTCTCCACATACTCACCATCATCTGTTGTTTCCCAACTTGTTTATTTTAACCATTCTGACTGGTGTGAAGAGTTATCTTATTGTGGTTTTGATTTGTATTTCCCTGATGCCACATGATGTGAAACATTTTTTCACATGTGAGTCAGCCATTTGTATGTCTTCTTTGGAGAAAAAAGTCTGGGCATGTCTTCTGCCCATTTCTTTGTTTTCTTTTGTTTTGTTTTGTTTTGTTTTTAGTGTTTTTCTGTTTTTCATATTTGAAGTATATTTTTAAAATTTAAAAAAAATTTTTAAATTTGTTTTCAACATAACAGTATTCATTGTTTTTGCACCACACCCAGTGCTCCATGCAGTCCGTGCCCTCTATAATACCCACCACCTGGTTCCCCCATCCTCCCACCCCCCGCCCCTTCAAAACCATCAGATTGTTTTTCAGAGTCCATAGTCTCTCGTAATTCACCTCCCCTTCCAATTTCCCTCAACTCCCTTCTCCTCTCTAACTCCCCTTGTCCTCCATGCTCTTTGTTATGCTCCACAAATAAGTGAAACCATATGATAATTGACTCTCTCTGCTTGACTTATTTCACTCAGCATAATCTCTTGATTAGAATATTTGTTCTTTGGGTGTCAAGTTTGAGAAGTTCTTTATAAATTTTGTATATAGCCATTTATTTGATAAGATGTTTGCAGATATCTTTTCCCATTCTCTTGATTGTTTTTGGTTTTGTCAACTATTTCCTTTGTTGTGCAAAAGCTTTTTATCTTGATGAAGTCCCAATAGTTCATTTTTGGCTTTCTTTCCCTTGCTTTTGGATACGTGTCTAGCCAGAAATTGCTGTGGCCAAGGTCACAGAGGTTGCTGCCTATGTTCTCCTCTAGGATTTTTTAAAAATTATTTTTATTAACATATAATGTATTATTTGCCCAAGGGGTACAGGTCTGTGAATCATCAGGCTTACATATTTCACAGTACTCACTATAGCCCATACCCTTCCTCATGTCCATAACCCAACCACCCTATCCCTAGCCCCCACCCCCCAGAAACCCTGTTTGTATTGTGAGATTAAGAGTCTCTAATGAATTGTCTCCCTCCCAATACCATCTTGTTTCATTTTTTCCTTCCCTAACCCCCACAACTCCCCACCCTGCCTCTCAAGTTCCTCGTGTCAGAGATCATATGATAATTGTCTTTCTCTGATTGACTTACTTCACTCAGCATAATATCCTCTCATTCCACATCATTGCAAATGTCAAGATTTCATTTCTTTTGATGGCTGCATAGTATTCTATTGTATATTTATACCACATCTTCTTTATCCATTCATCTGTTGATGGACATCAAGGTTCTTTCCATCATTTGGCTATTGTAGACATTGCTGCTATAAACATTCAGGTGTACATGCCCCTTCAGATAACTGCATTTGTATCTTCAGGGTAAATACCCCGTAGTGTGATTTCTGGGTCATAGGGTAGCTCTGTTTTCAACTTTTTGAGGAAAATCCATGCTGTTTTCCAGAATGACTGCACCACCTTGCATTCCCACCAACACTGTATGAAGGGTTCCCTTTCTATGCATCCTAGCCAAAATCTGTTATTTTCTGACTTGTTAATTTTAGCCTTTCTGGCTGGTGTGAGGTGGTATCCCATTGTGGTTTTGATTTGTACATCCCTGATGTTGAGGGATGTTGAGCACTTTTTCATGTGTCTGTTGGCCACTTGGATGTCTTCATTCCAGAAATCTCTTTTCCTGTCTTCTGCCCATTTCATAATTGGATTTTTTGTTCTTTGGCTGTTGAGTTTGATATGTTCTTTATAGATTTTTGGATGCTAGCCTTATATCTGATATGTCTTTTGCCAATATCTTCTCCCATTCTGTCAGTTGTCTTTTGGTTTTGTTGACTGTTTCCTTTGCTGTGCAAAAGCTTTTGATCTTGATGAAGTCCCAATAGTTCATTTTCCCCTGTGTTTCCCTTGCCTCTGATGATGTTTCTGGGAAGAAACTGTGGCTGAGGTCAAAGAGGTTGCTGCCTGTGTTCTCCTCACGGATTTTGATGGATTCCTGTCTCACATTGAAGTCCTTGATCCATGTGGATTCTGTTTTTGTGTGTGATATAAGGAAATGGTTCATTTTCCTTCTTCTGCATGTGACTGTCCAATTTTCCCAATTTGTTGAAGAGACTGTATTTTTTCCATTAGACTCTCTTTCCTGTTTTGTTAAGTATTAATTGACCATAGAGTTAAGGGTCCCTTCCTGGGTTCTTTAGTATTCCATTGACCTATGTGCTTATTTTTGTTCCAGTACCATACTATCTTGATGATTACAGCTTTGTAATGGAGCTTACAGTTGGGAATTGTGATGACACCAGCTTTGGTTTTCTTTTTCAACCTTCCTATGACAACTTCGGGTCTTTTCTGGTTCCATATAAATTTTAGGATTATTTGTTTCATTTCTGTTAAAAAAAAAAGTTGATAGTATTTTGATGGGGATTACATTGAATTATAGACCGCTGTAGGTAGTATACACACTTTAACAATATCTGCTCTTCTAATCCATGGGCATGGACCATTTTTCCATTTCCTTGTCTTTCCTTTCTTTCATGAGTGTTTTATAGTTTTCTGAGTAAAAATCCTTTGCCTCTTTGCTTAGGTTTATTCCTAAATATCTTGTGATTTTAGATGTAATTGTAAATGGGGTTGACTCCTTAATTTCTTTTTCTTCTGTCTCACTGTTAGTGAATAGAAATGCAACTGATTTCTGTGTATCGATTTTATATCCTGCCACTTTTCTGAATTTCTGTATGAGTTCTGACAAATTTGGGTTAGATTTTGATGGGTTTTCCACATAAAGTATCATATCATCTGAGAAGAGTGAGAGTTTGACTTCTTTGCTAATTTGGATGCCTTTTATTTATTTATTTATTTATTCATTTATTTATTTTTGTCTGATTGCTGAGGCTAGTAATTCTAGTACTGTTTTGAAAAATAGTTGCTAGAGTGGACATCCTTGTTGTGTTCCTGACCTTAGGGGAAAAGCTCAGTTTTTCCCTGCTCAGAATGATATTTGATTTATGCTTTTTGCAGATGGCTTTAATGAGATTAAGGTTTGTTCTCTCTATACCTATACTGTGAAGAGTTTTAATCAAGAAAGGATGCTATACTTTGTCAAATGCTTTCTCTGCATCTACTGAGAGGACTATATGGTTCTTGTTCTTTCTTTTATTTATTTTTTTAAAGATATTTATTTATTTATGTATTTGAGAGAGAGAAAGAGGGAGGGGGAGCAGGAGAGGGGAGAAGGTCAGAGGGAGAAATGACCCCCTGTGGAACAGGGAGCCTGATTTGGGTCTCAATCCCAAGACTCTGAGATCATGACCTGAACCAAAGGCACTTGCTTAACCAATTGAGCCACCCAGGTACCCTTGACCTTTCATTTATTAATATTTTGTATTGCAGTGATTGATTTGCAGATGTTGAACCACCCTTGCATCCCACGAATAAATCCCACTTGGTCATGGTGAATAATCCTTTTAATGCACTGTTGAATCCTGCTGAGTGGTATCTTGGTGAGCATTTTTGAAACCATGTTCATCAGGGATATTGGTCTGTTATCCTCCATTTTATTTGGGTCTTTGGTTTTGGAATCAAGGTAATGTTGGCCTAATTTTAAAAGTTGGAAAGATTTCCTTCAATTTCTATATTTTGGAACAGCTTCAGAAGAATGAGTATTAATTCTACTTTAGATGTTTGGTAGAATTCTCCTGAGAAGCCATCCAGCACTGGATTCTTATTGTTTGGGAGATTTTTGATTACTGCTACAATTTCCTTCCTAGTTATGGTTCTGTTCAGGTTTTTTATTTATTCCTGTTTCAGTTTTGGTAGTTTAAATGTCTCTAAGTATGCATCCATTTCTTCCAGATTGCCCAATTTGTTGGCATATGGTTGATCATAGTATCTTCTTATAACTGTATTTCTTCAGTGTTGATTGTGATCTCTCCTCTTCCATTCATGATTTTATTTATTTAGGTACTTTCCTCTCTCTCTTTTGATAATTCTGGCATTATCAATCTTATTAATTCTTTCCAATTTTGCTGACCTGTTCTACTGTTCTTTTGATTTCTATTTCATTGATTTATGCTCTATCCTTATTAATTCTCTTCTCCTCCTGGGTTAAGGTTTTATCTGCTGTTTATTCTCCAGGTCTTTTAGGTGTAGAGTTAGCTTATGTATTTGAGACCTTTCTTGTGTCTTGTGAAAGGCAAGTATTGCTATTTAGTTCTCTCTTTAAGACCATCTTTGCTGCATCCCAAAGGTTTTGAACAGTCATTTTCATTTTCATTTGTTTCCATGAATTTTTTAAATTCTTTTTTAATTTCTTTCTTGACCCATTCATTCTTTAGTAAGATGCTCTTTAACCTCCATGCATTTGAGTTGTTTCCATATTTCAATATCTCTTGTGATTGAGTTCAAGTTTCAAAGGATTGTGGTCTGAAAATTTGCAGGGAATGATCCCATCTTTTGGTTACAATTGAGACCTGATTAGTGACCCAGTATATGATCTATTCTGGAGAATGTTCCATGTGTACTTGAGAAGAGTGTGTATTCTGTTGCTTTAGGAGGGAATGTTCTGAATATATCTGAGAGGTCCATTTGGTCCAGTGTGTCATTCATAGCCCTTGTTTCTGTGTTGATCTTCTGCTTAGATAATCTATCATTGCAGTGAGTGGGGTGTTAAAGTCCCCTACTATTAGTGTATTATGACTAATGTGTTTCTTTACTGTTGTTGCTAATTGGTTTATATAATTTGCTGCTCCCATGTTAGGAGCATAAATATTGATAGTTGTTAGATAGTTTTGTTGTATAGACCCTTTAATTATCAAATACTGTCTTGTTATAGTCTTTGGTTTAAAATATAATTTGTGTAATATAAGCATTGCTACTCCAGCTTTCTTTTGATATCCATTATCATGACAAATTGTTTTCCACGTCCTCATTTCCAATATGGATGTGTCTTTGGTTCTAAAATGGATCTTTTGCAAACAAGATATTGATGGGTCTTGCTTTTTTATCCAATCTGATACCCTGTGTCTTTTCACTGAAACATTTAGTCCATTTACATCCAGAGTACTATTGAGATATATGAATTTAGTCCCATTGTATTACCTATAAAGTCACTGTTTCTGTATATTGTCTTTGTTCCTTTCTGGTCTATATTACTTCTGGGCTCTCTTGTCACTTAAAGAATCTTCTTTAATATTTCTTTCAGGGCTACTTTAGTGACCACAAATTCCTTCAGTTTCTGTTTGTCTTGGAAGTTTTTGTCTCTCCTTCTATTTTGAATGACAGCCTTGCTAAATAAAATATTCTTGGTTGCATTTGGTTTTTTTTTTTTTTTTTTTTTCATTTAGCATCCTGACAATTCTTTCTGGCCTGCCAGGTCTCTGTGGATAGGTCTGCTGTGAATCTAACATTTCTACTCTTGTAGGTTAATGACCTCTTGTCCTGAGCTGCTTTCAGGATTTTCTCTTTGTCTCTGATATTAGCAAGCTTCACTATTATATGTCAGGGAGTTGATTTATTTGTGTTGATTTTGAGGGGGTTTCTTTGTGTTTCTTGGACTTGAATGCCTGTTTCTTTCCCCAGATTAGGGAAGTACTCAGCTATAATTTGCTCCAATATATCTTTCTTCTTCCTCTGAGACCCCAGTTATTCTAAAATTGTTTTACTTTATGGTCTCACTTATCTCTTGAATTCTTCTACTATGATCTACTATTTATCCCTTTTTCTTAGTTTCTTTATTCTCCATAGCTTTGTCTTCTCTATCACTAATTCTCTCCTCTGCCTCATTGATGCTAGCAGTTAGTAACAGCCTTTCTTATTTTAACTTGATTTGATTTGATTTCTTCTACTTCTCCAGGTAGGGATTCTCTAGTGTCTTCTATGTTTGTTATTTTTTCCCCCACGCTCAGCTAGTATCTTTATAATTATCATTCTGAAACTTTAGTTCTGACATCTACTTATAATCCATAATCCCTACTTATTAGGTCCCTGGCAGTCAGTATTGTCTCTTGTTCTCTTTTTCTTCAAGGTGAATCTTTTCCATCTTATCATTCTCTCAAGAGAAGGATAGATGGACAAGAAAACAGAATTCTAAAATTACACTAAGAAATATACACTAAACAAATCAGAAGAAACATGAAACTGGAAAAAAAATGAAAAAAAAAAAAAAAGAAGGAGAATAAAATCAGACAGATGAACAGAACAGAGCAATACATTAATTCCTGGGTGCATTTTGGTCTGAGTGCATTTTTTAGAAGAAGCTATTTCCCAAAATTATAAAGAAAGAAAAAAACATATATGTTCAAAAATAAAATTAAATACATTGAAAGGATAGAATGAAACTATAAACTTGAAAATTAAATAGACTTAAAAAAGAGAATATAATTAGGTGAACAGAACAGAGCAATACACTAGGTTCTGGGTGTATTTTCCTCTGTTAGAAGAAACTGCATCCCAAAATCGTAAAGAAAGAAAAACATATATATACAAAAATAAAAGAAAATACAAAGAAAGGATGTAACTTTTAACAAAGAATGTAACTTTTAAAAGGAAGTTTTTTAAAAAAATGACTTAAAAAAAGGTTGATAAAATAAGAAATTGGTTGAAAAGGAAAAATAAAAATAAAAATTAAAATTGAAAGCCTTAAAAACCATGAGAAAACAAACAAACAAAAACAAACACTAATTCTACATACTATTTTGTCCTAGCGGTGGAGTTTTACAGAGCTGTGTGATCAGTAAACATGGTCTCAGCCAGATGTTCTTGCTGATCTTCTCAGAGAGGGCCTGTTGCTCTGATTCTCAGCTGTCTTTGCCCAAGTGGAATTGCACCACCCTTGCCAGGGACCCAGGCTACATAATCTGCTCTGATTGCTCTATGTGTTGCTTTTTGTTGTTGTTGTTGTTCCCTGAAGGCTATCTGTGTTGCTTTCAAAGATGAGAATAAAAAAGGGTGGCCTCCTAATCTCTAACCCCAGAGCCAAAAGCTGGGGAACCCACTCTGAATATTTCTGTATCAGGCACATGATCATGCTTTAAGTCTCCAGACCTTCAGATTCCCGTGATACAAACCCGTGCTGCTCCTCTTGGGGGAAGGATGTGAGTCTTGCCATGATTCTGCTGCTTGCTGGGTCCCTGCTCAGAGAGGAGTCACTTGGTCATGCCCTGGTTCATGGTTTATGGCAACATGGAGCTGGAAGCCCACTCCTGGGCTCATTGATTGCAGCCAGCTTTCCCATTTCAGTGCCTGGGAATTCTGTACTCAAGCCCCTCCATTCTTTCTGTGACACTGGAGATTCTGAGACCATACTGTCCTACCTAGGATTCCACCCCACTTCACCACCTGAGCATCTTTCAGTCAGGGACATCCCTCAATGGAGCAGACTTCTGAAAGTTCTCATTTTGTACTCCACTGCTGTATTATTTCTAGTAGCTAGCTTACAGAGCTCCCCCCCTTTGTTTTCCTATATATCACCTCAGATTCACTTCTCTATATCTCCTACCTTGCAGAAAGTGGTCACTTTACTATTTGTAGAATTGAAGCATTTCTTTTCTTAGATTTCCAGTTGAGTTTGCAGGTGTTGAGAATGATTTGATAGCTATATAGCTGAATTACTGGCATCAGACAAAACTAAGGTGTCCTACTCCTCTGACATCAGGGACCACAGGAGTGTTCTTTTTTCTACCAAGCCTTCAACTGATAGGGTGAGGGCCATCCACATTATGGAGGTAATCAGTATACTGATTTAAATATTAATCTTACCTAAAAAATACCTTCACAACTTCATCTGGCCCAATGTTTGAATAAATACATGGGTACTGTGGCCTAGCCAAACTGACACATAAAATTAACATCACTTCAAAATGCCCTTACCCTTTCTTATTGCATTAATCTTGGCGGGGGTGGGGGGATAACTCACTCAGATACAAGGCTACTTACTTGTGACTTTTTTTATCTTATTTTTCATCTGAGAAAATGATTCTACTGCATTTCCTTTTGGAAACAATTCCTAGGTTATACAACTTTAAATAAACCATAAAAGTGAAACATAGAGAAAATAAGGGTGTTCTTGTTTTCCAGTGTTCTTTGATGCCTTTCATAAGAGATTCATTTGCTTATCCTTTCCTTTTACTATTACTTTTTTTTTTTCCTAACACAATTTTCTTCTAAAGGAGGAGAAAATAACTATGTTTATGATTATGGATAAAATTTGAATGAGTGTCATTATGGTTAAAACTGTAATGAGCTGACAATATGTCAACTCTCTTGCTATATCTTTACCCATGTTCTCTTTTTTACTGTGTGTATACACAGTGGCCACCAGGCCTGGGACACTTTCATTATGTGTTGCCATAAATGTTTTTAAATATACATTACTTTTGTGTCTGTTTCCAACATAATTTTGATGGACTTGCTAAATAGAAGTATATGGGCCAATGAAATAAAGCAATGCAACTCTCATGAAAATAATGTTTGAAGTCTTGCTGGGTCTCTTCACATTCTCTAAATTGACAATTGATCATGTCACAAAATAGATTACTGTTACATGAACTTGAACATCAGGGTGCCTGGGTGACTCAGTGGGGTAAAGCCTCTGCCTTTGTCTCAGGTCATGATCCCAGGGTCCTGGGATCGTGCCTCATATTGGGCTCTCTGCTCTGTGGGGAGTCCGCTTCCACCTCTCTCTCTGCCTGCCTCTCTGCCTACTTGTGATCTCTGTCTGTCAAATACATAAATAAAATCTTTTAAAAAATAGCACAATATTTAAAAAAGAAAAAAAAAGGAACATAACTGCAGTAAACTCTTAAAACAGTCTCACCAATTTGTAGACAAAACATTGATCAGAGTAAAACTTGTCAATAATATTTCTTTTTGTAGTTAACTGGTTAATATTCACAATTGTGAGGTTGGTTAATGGTGAGGTGAGTTGTCATGATTTCCACAGTATCTCTAGGAGTATATTCAGTGACCTTTTGAAAATGTTGAGATACTATGAATATTAACATTAAATTCTACTATCATAGTTAATGTTGCAATGAACACGGTATATATATATATATATATATATATATATATATATCTTTTCAAACTGGTGTTTCCCTGGTCTTCTGATAAATATCAAGAAATGGGCATTAAGAAGTACAAACTTCTACCCATAGAATAAATAAGTCATAGGGATATAATGTCTAGCATAAAGAATATAGTCAATAATATAATAACTTCTTATGTTGAAAAAATGGTAATTGGACTTATGTGGATCATTTCATATCTATAAACATATTGAAACATGATGATACACATTTGTAACTGATAAGATTTTTATCTCAATGATATTTCAAATTAAAACTATCTAAAATGTAAGCTTTAGAATGTTGGAGGCCACGGCATGGTTGGAGTCAAAGACCAAACCAGGCCCTGACTTGTGTCTCCTTCAAAGTCTGGACACTTTGACAAGGTTAAGGATGGGAAAGTTGAGTGCACTGAGAAAAGGGTCTGTGCTATGTGTCATGCGCTCGCCTACGTGACTTCCCACACACTATCCCTACAGTAGGGAACAATGTGGCCAGGATCATGAATTCTTAGTTAGTCCTTGTTGTTCTGTACCTCCCATAACCCACTCCCTGGTTGATTGTATTGCTAATGGCTTTAGCTGAAACTGCCTGGTATCACAAGGTTTGCTTGTAGTGAATGTAAACTTGTTACAGGAACTTGCGGTCATCTGACTATGTACTGATGTAATGCTCCTCCTATTCTGGTCTGCCTTATAAATGCTTGTAAGACATGGAATAAAATTGGCACTGTTGGACATCATCTTCAGTGTCCCTCCTGCCCCCATCTCTTTGTCTCTTAACCTTTTTTCATCATTCTCTTAGCCCTCACAGTTACCCTGGTCAATTCGTCGCGCTGGCTGCAACATTAGTAGGTACTACAGATTACATTCTAAAAAGAAATAAAAGATGTTTTTAAAATACACATTCTAAACTGGTCAAGCTCTATTTTTTTTATGTGTTTTTACTATTTCCTGCCATGCCAACTCCCACCCTAAACAAACAATGACTCATCATCATGTGAAAGAAGCCCTAAAAAGAGAAATCTTAAATTGTCCCTGAAACATGAGATTTATTTTGATGTGCTTCAATTATTCTACATATCCTAACATATGTTAAAATTCTAATTATTTTATTTCAGGGTAATAATCATATCACCTTACACACACACACATGCTCTCTCTCTTTCTCAAAGTTTGAATGATTGAGATTTCCAAAAAATATTTATTCAAGATTACAGAAATATCAGATGTAACACTGTGGTGGGGGATATTGATAGTGACAGAGGCTGTGTATGTGTGGAGTAGAAGGTATATGGGAAATCTCCCTATCTTCCTCTTAATTTCACTGTGAACCTAAAATATTCTAAAAGATGAAGTTTTAATTAAAAAATGAGTCACATATATGATAAATAATTCTATATTTAATAATTTACTTTACAGAGATAATCAGAGACATAGCTAGCAATGTTATGTAAAAACAATTATTATACAAAAAGTGTCAACTTAAGACTAAAATATCTTAAATATCTTATTTCATACATATGGATGTAATTAATTAAACAAATTCCAAAGACAAAAGGAATGCCTAGTTACATTTCTGTTGCTATACCAGGTTAAAGGAAACAATTCAAATACATTGCATATATTTGGATAACAGGAAAAAACACACCAAAATACAATAGGTGATTTTGTCAAGGTTTAGTGATTCTGTTTGATTATACTTTCCTTTCCATGTCTTTATTCTATTTTTCTAAACATTTTTAATGAATATTTGCTGTATCAATAATCAAGAAGAGGGCTGATGTAAAGAAGAAAAATTATTGACCTAATGACCATTTGGGCATTTTTTTTTTAATTGAAGTATATTGACACACAGTGTTGCATTAACTTCAGGTTTATGGCATAATGATTTCACAAAGTCTATACATTATGCTATGCTCACCATAAGTGTAGTTGTTGTCTATCACCATACAATGTCATTATGATACCATTGATTATATTCCTGATGTTGTACCTGTTATTCCCATAACTTGTTCATTCAATAACTAGAAGCCTGTGCCTTCAACTCCTCTTCATCCATTTTACCCAACCTTCTATCTCCCTCTCTTTAACAACCAATTGTTTATTTCCTGTATTTATGGGTCTATTTCTGTTTTGTTTTGTTATTTAGATTCCCCATAAATGATATGGTATTTGTTTTTATTCTGTCTGCCCTATTTCCCTTCACACAAACCCCTCTAGGAATGTCCATGTTGACACAAATGGCAAGGTTTCTTTATTTTTTATGGTTAGTACCCCATTTGTGTGTGCGTATGTTTTCTCCATCCATTTACCTTTCAATGGACACTCAGGTTGCTTCCATATCTTGGCTATTGTAAGTATTGCTGCAACAAACATAAGGGTGCGTATATCTTTTTTTAAATTTGTGTTTTCACTTTATTTGAGTAAAATCCCAGTAGTGGAATTACTGGATCATGTGGTATTTCTATTTTTATTTTTATTTTTAAGGAAACTCCAAATGGTTTTCGACTGTAGCTGCATCAATTTACATTCCTATCAATAGTGCACAAGTATATGTTTTTCTTCATATCCTCACCAACACTTGTTATTTCTTGTCTTTTGATACTAGCCATTTTGACAGGCATAAAGTAATATCTCATTGTCATTTTGATAGCATTTCCTTGGTAATTAGTAATGTAAAAATAGCCCAAGTATGTCTAGTACTGAAAAAAAAGCAAAGTATATTATTTTGACTTATTTTTACATTATACAATCTATGTGATGTGAGAAGTGGTATAACTGCTCTAGACAGTTGTCAGTGGTTTTTTTGTTTGTTTGTTTGTTTGTTTTTTGTTTGTTTGTTTTTTTAATGAAACACAAATGAAAATAGTTCTACAGAGTCTGTATCACTGTCATGGCAGAAATTGCAACTTGTCTAATCTTAGTGCTATATACATGTTTATACTGTTCTTTTATTGAAGACTAACTCTGACACTATTTCCAAAGATGAGCATTCTTCTTTTTTTTTTCTTAATAATCTTTTTTTAAAATTAATTTTTTATTTTTTATAAACATATATTTTTATCCCCAGGGGTACAGGTCTGTGAATCACAAGGTTTACACACTTCACAGCACTCACCCAAGCACATACCCTCCCCAATGTCCATAATCCCACCCCTTTCTCCCAAACCCCCTCCCCCCAGCAACCCTCAGTTTGTTTTGTGAGATTAACACAGTCAAGATGAGCATTCTTCTGGTACAGACTGAGAGGTGGAGGGAATCCTCTTTTAGAATATTATTTTCACCAGGAATTTGAACAACAAAATATAGGCCAATTAAAATGTACCTTGGATTAATATATTTCTTATAATACAACTCACTCTTACCACATAAACATTTAAAACAAAAATCAGACTAAAAGTTTTAAGTAAATAAGATAAATATTTTAAAACATGTTAGACTCATTATTATAAGATGGGGGCTCTGCAGTCTTCTCCGTTCCTCATTTTCTAAAGAAACCTAATACTTGTGAACTTTGTGCTTACTCTGCCCACGCATTTAGTTAAAGATAAGTATGCATTCAGCTCTTGGGGTGGCTCTGATTGGTGTACAACTAATTCCATTCATCTAGGCAATCATTCGTTTATAATGATCATGTTACCTTAACCAATGAGTCCAAAGCAGTGGTCTGCCAAGAAAAATTGGCAAACATTTGTGCTTCCAGTTAAGATTGAGGAACAGAACCATGTTACCCATGGAAGTAAAGAGCAAAATTTCTGGAGCTATCTTACCATGTCATGATCCAGTACATTTTGGGGGCATTTTAAGTTAGGTTATATATTATTTGAGGTTGTGTGTATCCCAGCTTATGCAAAACAAATGAGGAAAATCTAAACAAAACACAAATCGTATTTAAAAGTAATGCACAGGGGAGCCTGGGTGGCTCAGTGGGTTAAGCCTCTACTTTCGGCTCAGGTCATGATCTCAGGGTCCTGGGATCGAGCCCTACATCGGGCTTTCTGCTCAGCAGAGAGCCTGCCTCCCCCTGCCTCTCTGTCAACTTGTGATCTCTCTCTCTCTCTCTCTCTGTCAAATAAGTTAAAAAAAAAAAAAAAAAAAAGGTAATGTACGATAGGTTTTTTGTCCTGCTATGATATGCTTTTTAATGAATGGTATCATATGCATTCATTTTAAAATTGCATAATACAACATAAACAAATGCATTAGTTCATGAAAAATAAATCAGATCTGTTGGGGTGTTAGAGATTATACATAAGGTATGTTTGATATACTATTTGGCCTAATTGAAAGAAATAAAATTAGAAACCCTGAGAGAGGTCTTAATAAGTCAGGATGGGAAATAAACATAAACAGATGAAAATAGTACCAGAAGCAATTTATCTTTCTCCATAAACAGAATCAAAACATATTTTCTCTATTTGGGGTGTCTTAGGGTATCATTATAAAGACTTATATAGTAAGGGAAGAACCAGAAGAGTATTCCAAGGGTCCTTAGAGCACAAAAAGTTGGCACTGTACAACTTTAATTAAGGCTTAAACAAAAAAGAAAGTTAATTTCTGGATCTTTATTTATTTCCTTAACCCATTCAATATTCTATTAGTCTCAATTCATTAAAAAAAAATTATAATTCTCAGTGGCCAGAATTCTACCTACATGTTGCATAGCTGTGCCAGTTGACTACCTCTTCTTTTCATTATTTCCTGCATATTAAATCGTAAATGTTTTGCTAACACTAGAGGCATAACTTATAATTTATATTCTCTTAAAATTCATGATTTTGACAGGTAAGTTTTTTTTTATGTGTAGGAGTTTTAATAAGGCTGCAAATTATGCAACAGGGGCATTTACAAAGTTTGAGTAAGCATAAGGTTTTTTACTTTCAAAATTTTTACGATTATATTTGTTTTTATTTTATATTTCCTATTTCTTCTAGAAAGAGTTGAGATAGAGAACTAAAATACTTAAAATTAAGTATATATAGATTATTAATTTAGACTACATATAATGGTCAAAAATATACCAAAGAGTCAAAATAATTATTTTTTTGCTTATATGTGGTAAGCTTTACTGCTGTCAAAATATTCCCTACAGCTTTCTCTCATGTTCTGTCTCCTACCAAACTTTCCCTAGAAGGAATACCATGTGATTTGCTTTGGCCAATAAAGTGTGAGTATAAACTTTCATGAAAACACTATAGAAGCCATTGTGTGGTTTTCATATTTGTCCTTTTGCTCTGCTTTGAGGCCTGAATATCCCAGATAGGAGCTGTTCCTACAAGATTGTTTTGAAAATTAAAAGAAAACCCATGATGGACATGAGTTTAGTTGTAAGTTAACAAGTCTGTGGATCATTTGTTATCACAGTATAAATTGACTTAAGCTGACTGACTGTATAATTATGTACAGTGTCATACCGAATACTTTTATATAAACTGTATCTTCTAATTTTTGTGATTTATTGATAAATTTTTACCTGCATTTTAACAGTGAGAAAAAAATAATACCCAGAAGCTACAAAATGAATTCAATAACTAAGCTCTCTGATTTTAAAACCTATGCATTTAGCCATTGCTCTATAATTTATCCTTTATTTTAAAAATAATTCATATGACTCATAAAAGACATAAATTTCTGAAAACAAGCAACTATAACTGAAGCATAGTTGCATAATTTCAAGTCTTCTTTACCCCACAAATGTTTTGTATACTAATCTTGAATAATAAAAAAGTTCTCCCTTGTACAAAATTTTGTTTTATATGAGAATGACCTCAATAGCGGCATTTTATATTATAGGGAAGTAAATGCTGGAAATTATTTTTTTTCAATTTTTATTCTCTTCAATTATTTTGAAAAAATTTGCATAATTTGAAAATCAAAATAAACGAAAGAGAGGATTAAATAAGAATCCCTTCCCAACAAAAGAAATTACCCAAAACTCTAATCTAGAAGAAAACAATGTTATCAGCTATTTGAGTACATTCCCAGAGATAATGTATGTCTCTAGAACAGATACTCTGGATCCTTCTTTTACTATTTAATATTAGACCCTGGCAATTGTGCCATAGGATAGCATAATATATAGATCTATAAATATATAAAAAGATTTCTTATTCTTTTATAGTAGGATCATGATTTATTACTGGATGTTTACAGTTATGCACGTATATCTGTAGAAAAAAACTATTAGAAATACAGAGTTAGACCAATTCATAATCTTTATAGATAAATTGGCAAATCTCTCTCGTGAGAGGTTTTACCAATCTGTAGTCCCACAAACAATGCAAAAGAGATTCTTCACACATTTGTTGATGCCAATCCAATAGGAGAAAAAACATATTTCCGTGTAATTTGATTTTCATTTCTTTTTTTTGTTTTATATCTGAGGCGGTGAGTCTTTTCATTTGTTAAGAATTTCCTGTATTTACTTTTCTGTAAACTTTCTGGTAATATCTTTAATTTATTTTGTTAAAAGAGACTTTAAAGAGTTATCGCTATCACCAAGGTCATCTACATTTTTTCCCATTTTATTTTTTAGGAGTTTTATAATTTTTGCATTTAATATTTAGGTCTGGGATCCTTTTGAGTTAATTTTTATAAGGTATGTATAAAGTATGTGAGATCTGTGTCAAAATTCACTTTTGTGCATGTGGATGTTCAGTTGTTCCAATAACATTTGTTGAAAAGTCTATGTGCCATTGTATTGCCTTTGTTCTTTTGTCAGGTATTAGTTGACTGCATTTATGTGGTTTATTCCTGGGCTCTCTAGTCTCTTCTGTGAATCTACTTGTCAGAGAGTGCCAGTTCTCCAACTTCATTTATCTTCCCCAGGTCTTTTGTGGTCTATTCTGGATATTTTGTCTCTTCATATAAACTTTAGAATTTGTTTGTTGTTATCCACAAAATAATATTTGAGATTTTGACTGAGACTGCTTTGAATTTATAAATCATGTTGGGAAGAACTAACATCTTGACAATACTGAGTCTTATTATCAATGAATGTAGACTTTCTCTCTATTTAGTTCTTTGATTTCATTCATCACAGTTTTGTAGTTTTTCTCAGATAGATTATGTTCATATTTTGTTAGATTAATACATTAAGTGGTTCATTTTTTGTATGCTAATATAAATGATAAGGTGTTGTTAATTTCAAGTCCCACTTGTTCATTGGTGTTATATTTTGACTCCTATTTCTGTGGAAATATATACAGTTGTATTTTTCCTCATAGTATTCACATCAATTTATACACTTGCCAGTAATTTATGCAATGGCCTTATTCCAGGCACATTTGACAAAGATCATTTAAAATATATATGAACTTTTGATGCATTAGGTTTATTATTAATTAATTAAATATATCCTATATGTTTACTTTCCAATATTACTACTAGTTTGTGAACTCTATATTAATCATGTATATTTTTGTTGGATATTATTCTAATTATTAAGTTGAAAGCTTTTTACATATTTCATCTGATCTAATATTGTCATAAATACTGATTAAACTCTGAAGTTAACATATAAGAGAGCCAGAATAAAGATATCTCAAAACCTGAAATTTCCAGATAAAACTTTTTTTTCCCTTTCTCATGTCATTTGTTAACTTTTAATAACTTTGATTACTTTTTAAAGTTAATAAGAAAATAAACATTTCTTTGATTTTTTTACATTTCTGATTTAAGATCTTGCCTGAAACAAAGGACTGAATTTTTAAAATACTGTCTTTGACAGTGATTTTAAAATTAGTTTCTAATTTCTGAGAAAATTTGAAAAATATTATATAATTGAATTCAAAGTAATTATATAAAACCTGATAAATTGGGGCAAAACTCATTTTCTTGAAAGAGAGAGGTTGTAAACAAAATTATTGATGAAATCTACTTTTACCAAGTCTCCATTTGAACAAAAATTCTAATTCAGATCAATTTTATAAACCATTGGTACTTTGTGATGTAGGCTATTCAGATTAAGAAATATGCTTTTATCAGTCAAACATTTTTTAGATGAAATATTTCACATCATTAAACTTTGTATTTGTTACAAAATATTATCACAAATAAAGAAATACTATTGTGATATACAGTTGAACAACTGATTCACTGCAAAAACCCCTGTGCACTAACTGATTAAATTACTTTCTCTATAGGCTGCAATTTTATAGAGCAATAAAATGTTGATATTAATTTATCTTTAATCATTATAAAACATTTTGAGAAATCTATATGTTTTAAACACTTGAGTCTTTTATAATTTAAAGAATCAACACAATAATGTACTTTTTTGCATTTTTTGCTCCTTGTAGCTACATTTCTTTGTCACTTCACATTCTTTTTTCTTTAAAAATTCTAAGATATATTTTGGAAAACAATTCTGATTCATTATTCTGATAACAAACAATGATACTATTTGAATATTTACTTGAATATTCCATATATGCCTCAAACTCCATATTTTCCCCCCAAAAAACAAACAAAAAACTTACCACTTCTACCTCTATACAATGTCAACAATCAACTGTTAATCTAAAGTAGCCTGTCCAAAGAATGTTATTACTTCTAATCTAATTTTGCTATGCTAGAAAATTGTATATTATCCTTAATCCCATCGTTTTCTTCATTCTTCACATCTATAAATTATGGTGCTATTTGATTCCTAAATTGCTTCTAAATCCCACCATCTCTGATTTGCACGGCCACTATACTAATTCAGGTCAGCATCATTGTATTTATTACACTCATTCTTTTAGTCAAGTTTTTCATATCCTGAATTTATTCTCTATCTTAATTTGACAATGTTACTATTGCTGAGGGTACTGCCAATAAACACTTATGTGAACTTTCTTACATATCTAAGCAGTTGTATATCAGCACTCTTAGTCTAGCTCATGTTTTAAGGTATTAGGCAGGTATATACCATAACTTAAATGTTGTATTGTGGTAATCTCTATTAAAAATGGCATTTCCCCCCTCAGTTTCTCTCTTCTCTCTCTTCAGTATTTATAAATAAAGTGAATTTTAGAAAACTGAATAACTACATTTGTTAAAATGTCATATACCTTAAATATTTACCTGCTTGTCCTCTATTTCCCTTAAGACATTTTATTTTTCAAAGTAGTCTGAAATTTTTTCCCAAGTCTCAAGTAGAGAGTGATGGTGTTCAATGCTTACTAAAATTACTTAATGTTCTTTACATCCTGAATGCAGTTGTTTAAACTAAACATCAATTACAAAGGACACCTGGGTAGTTCAGTTGGTTAAACAACTGCCTTCAGCACAGGTCATGATCCCAGGATCCTGGCATTAAAACCCACATTGGGCTCCTTGGTCAGCAGGGAGCTGCTTCTTCCTCTGTCTTCCAGTCCCCCACTTGTAAGCTCTTTCTCTCATTTATTCTTTGCATTTTACTCAATTCTAATGGACTTACATATGCATATTTTTTCCTCAACATTATTAGAAACCTTTTGCTCTATCTGTATTTGATTATTTCAGAATCTGTTTTTAATAGGTGGCATTCCTTTTGGTACCTATTGGTGTTTTGTTTTTAACTTATTTTTTATGGTTATTTACTAACCTGATTTCAAAAATTCATTTTTTAAATTTCTTTTCAGCATAACAGTATTCATTGTTTTTGCACCATACCCAGTGCTCCATGCAATACATGCCCTCCTTAATACCCACCACCTGGCTCCCCCCACCTCCCACCCCCCAACCCCTTCAAAACTCTCAGGTTGTTTTTCAGAGTCCATAGTCTCTCATGGTTTATCTCCCCTTCCAATTTCCCTCAACTCCCTTCTCCTCTCCAACTCCCCATGTCCTCCATATTATTTGTTATGCTCCACAAATAAGTGAAACCATATGATAATTCACTCTCTCTGCTTGACTTATTTCACTCAGCATAATCTGTTCCAGTCCTGTGCATGTTGCTACAAAAGTTGGGTATTCATCCTTTATGATGGAGGCATATTACTCCACAGTGTATATGGACCACATCTTCATTATCCATTCGTTCATTGAAGGGCATCTTGGTTCTTTCCACAGTTTGGCGACCGTGGTCATTGTTGCTATGAACATTGGGGTACAGATGGCCCTTCTTTTCACGACATCTGTATCTTTGGGGTAAATACTCAGGAGTGCAATGGCAGGGTTATAAGGAAGTTCTATGTTTAATTTCTTGAGGAATCTCCACACTGTTTTCTAAAGAGGCTGCATCAACTTGCATTCCCACTATCCATTTAGGAATATTTGGTCATTTGTTTATATATAACTTTTCTAAAAATGTTTCTGTTTTCCTAATATTGGCCCCAAATTCAAGTTTGTGTTAAACACAAAAAAGCATGTTCTTTTTAACTCTTTACAAAATGCTATAATTAATGAGCATTTATTTGCAAATATTCATGTGTGGAATTCATAACCTTGAGACAATTCATGACCTTAAGACAATTTTTTCACAGTATGTTGACAATAATTCTACTCATACTCTGCATTTTATATGTGTTTCAAGATTAAAGCAAACATGGAAATGTGCAGACAAATTATATTAAGATCTTGTATCACATACAATTTTCTATTTTCTGTTAGTTAAACAAAGACTATATGGAGAAGTGGTATAGTATAATGTCAATAATATTGAAGGCAGAAAACATTGGAATTCAAATTCTGAATATAACTTACTTATACTGTATTTTTGGGTAAGTTGAATATTCTTTTTTATCCTGTTTCCTCACCTATTAATAAAGAAGTCAAATAGTTATAAGAATTAAGTCATATATGAAACAAGCACACACATTTATTTGCTATCATAAATATTAAATAAATAGAAGTTGCTATCATATACCATTTGTAATGAAACCTTTGAATCTTTTTGTAAATTTTATTCAAAAACATATTAATAGTAAAATATGATAAATACGATATACTGAAGTCATTTTTATATACACTCAAAAAACTATAACAAAAAAAAAAAAAAGAAAGAAAAGAGACCAGAGTTAGTTTGCTTGTGTCTCTGACTGACTATAATATGAACTTGAAGTTAGTGACATTAGTTTACTTTTATATGCCCACCACATAATACATTGGATGGATTAAGTGGATATTATTATATGTTTGTAGAATACTAGTCTGTGTGTTTTTTTATCCCAAAGTTTATATCCATTTCAATTTCATCCTCTATCACATAAGATCAAGGCATCAGTGATTAACTGTGAAATGATAAAGAATTAAGGATGATATGCTTTTGTAATTCATGTAGGTTATTCACAAGTGCAATATTATAAATTATAGCCTTGGGCTTTTAGAGAAAAAAAAAGAGTATTTAAAATCCAGATGTGGGCTTTCACCAGTAATGGGGGAAAAATAATAATTGTCCTTAAATTTGCAGTTTAAAGGCTTAATGAATAGTGATTATAACTGACTTAAATTTCTGTATTTTAAAAGGTTATCTAAAAATGAATTTGTACATCTGCAATATACTATGTATTTACTAGAAATTGAGTTGTTTATGGTATTAATCACCAGCATTTCGCTGAGCTCTCTTTGCTAAAAATCTATAACTACTGATTTTTCAGTAATCTAATACATTCAAAAAAGTTCAAATAGGAAAAAAAGAATTTTCAGGAACAGAAACTATCATTATACAAAATGATACTACTGGCATGGAACATTAAGATAATCTAGTATGTCGGTATTTTATAACTAGGATAAGTGATGACCAGAAGTATTTTCAGACTTACAAGTTACAGAGCAAGTTAGTGGCAGAATTTCAAGTCTCTGATGAATTTTTCTCTTTATAATAATTATAAATAGTTTATTATTTTGGCATATAGCATATGGTATTTGCAGGGATAAACTGGATTGGAAAACACACTTAATCCAACACCACTGCATTTCTTGCTTACAATTTTTGTTTATAACTTAATATAATTTTGATGTCACAAAAATAATACTTTTAATTAGCAGCACAATTAAACAAAAATAATTGAACTGATAGGAAGACAAAGGAGATGAAAGGGTACTAGTAGGAGAATGCAATCTTCTAGCAGATATTCACTGCATAAACTGACACCAGGCTTAAGGTCCACCATAGGGGGTGCTTTCAAGATAGATTGGAGAGATTAGTCAGGGAGATCACAGACAAAGAAACATCTTCCAATCATGGGCATAGTATGGACAGGAAATCTTACTTTGTTATATTTTCATGATGCCCTGATTTGCTCTTCTTTAGTCTAAGGCCACTTTACATTTCCTGTTTGATTATTTCTTTTACAGCATACAGAATTTTCCAACTTTAATAACATAGTAATACAAATGATTTCTACAGCTTTCCAAAGTGAACAAAATATGTTTTCAAATTATATTTTCTGCACTGTTTCTCTTTTGCATTGCTAACTTTTTTCTAATTATTTATGGTGTTTTTAATGTACATAATTCTTTGTAACTTGAGAATACTTTTAAATATCAAGGAAATCTCAACTACCAACCGAATTAAAAAAGATATACACAGATTTATTCTCCCTGTTGGCCCTTACTGTCCACAGGGTACAATTTCAGATACAGAGGTAATGTGTTGGTTATTGTGTAGAGATTCTTCTCCAGCTTTCTTTTCTTTTGTGCTTTATTTATAACAGATCTTTTGAGTCACACTGAATCTCTACCTGCTGTCCAGTCATCTGATTTAAGAAGTTTTTGTGTAACAACGTTATATAAGCCAGTTTTTCCCTTCAACACAATCTTCACTCGCACATCATTTCCAAGATTACTTTCTTTTAACCACCAGAATCACACCATCAAGGTAAGGTTTTATCCATCAATCACTTCTGTACCCAATCATAAATAGTTGTTATAAGAAGGACAGAAATGGGCAGTTTATTGGATAATCTAGTTATGAAATAGAATTATTCATGAGTTAAAAATCTCTAATGCAATAGAAAGGTGGTTTTTCCTTCTGGCTAGCATGTTTGGTTTTTTTTGTTTGTTGTTTTTAAAGCTATACACTGTATGGTGACTAACATAACATAATAAAAATAAATAAATAAATAAATAAATAAATATATTAAAACATAAAAACTATACACTAAAGGGGTCTCAATATTTTGATTTATAGCTCTTCCTAAATTATGATTAGTAAAACTTCCTTCAGGTATCTAACAGAATGTTGATCAATATGAAGAGTTACAGTGTTCTTTGCCTCTTTTGTTCTTCTTCCAACACTATTTCAGTGGAACATGGGATTGGCTGATGTGGTTTTGCTAGCTTTCCTTCATCATGAATTGCAAAATGTGCCAAATATTCTTTATTAAATCAAGAATCACTGAATTCTATTATTAGGTCAAAATCATTCTTAACCTCCAAATGGATTTTATCCACTTATTTATTATACATTTATTAAATACCTGCTATGTACTATAAACTGTTCTAAGCAGTAAGGAATCAAAAGGAACAAGAGGATGTTTGTCTGCCATATCCTAATAGAGAAACTAATGGAGACATACTTTCTAATGGAGACATACAGTAAGCAAGCAAAAAAATTAAAATTATTATATTTTAACTGAAAGTTAACAAAAAATACTATAGAGAATATATCAATAAAGACTATACAAAATAAAAGGTAATTTTTTTTTTAAAGTGCCTTTTTCATAATGCCTCTCTGAAGAAGGGTTATTGAAGCAGTTTACTAGAAGAAGAGGACTTATCTATGAGAAGACTAGATGTACTATTTGTAGAAATGTTCACTATTGGGGAAAAAAGGGAACATGCAGATAACACTGAGATGTAACAAATATACTAAAAGATGTCAAACACTTTTTAAAAGAACAAACTGTTTGTTACCAGAGGGCAGGAGGATGGGGGGATGGGTTAAATAGAGGAGGGAGATTAAAGAGTGTGCTTGTAGTAAACACCAGGTATTGTATGTAAGTGTAGAATCACTACATCGTATCTTTGAAACTAATATTACACTGGAATTTAAATAAAAACTTAAAAAAAATAAAAAAATAAAGGGATGTCTGGTGGTTCAGTTGGTTAAGCATAAGAATCTTGATTTCTGTTCAGGTCATGATCTCAGGATCCTGGGATTGAGCCACGCCTTGGCCTCCATGCTCATTGGGGAGTCTGCCGGAAATTTTCATCCTCTGTCCCTCCCCCTGCACTCTCTCACTCTCAAATAAATAAATCTTTAAAAATAAAAAATAAAATATTATAGCACCATTTTACTGTCAACATTTTATTGAATTGAATTAAATTAAATAGGAAGTGCATCTAGAGGAGTCTAGACCAGTAAAGAGTTTATTTCCTTACTAGCAAGGATTTTGGTGATAGACAATATAGATCTGTAAAAGCCAATCAATGAATCAGACCATTTTTTTAGAAATTGATTTTTATCCACCTGCATGTGTATTCCAGGCAGGAGAAAGGGGAAAGCCTAAGAGTAAAGGTTTTTGCACTTTTCATCTGAAAAGAGTATCTTTTGTAGAAGACCATAGGCTCTTCTCATATCTCACTGGTCCCAATTTTTCATGTGGCCATTCACAAAAAAAGATCCAGAACAATCTAGTTAATGCTGTTTAAATTAAAGAGATTGAAAAACTACCTTCTAATATATTTTTTGAGCCAAAGAAAGAGTAAACTAGAAACGTATAAAGCATGTCAAAGGAGACCTAAGTCTTCCAAAGAAATAAATTAGTAAAGACAACACTTAAAAGGATAATTTTGAGAAAATCAACTCACAGATTGTAAAAATATGTATTCAAATAATTTTAAATTGTTTGTTACAATCTTATAAGCATTATTAAGCCTCATGTAGAGTTCTCCTTGAATTATCTTAAGGCAGCCTCAATTGTTATAGTTCTAATAATATCATGAGCAAAGAAAGATAAAAGGAAATCATGAATTAGTTCCTTTTTTTTTATGGCTACATGAAGTTAGAGAAAGAGGAAATTTGAGAGTTTTTATCTTTTGCTTATTTTCCTATTACCACTGGTATCTCTAATATAGCCACCATATAGATAGCAAGCTTAGGATCAAGTGTAAAGTATAATCATAGCTTTGTGACGAACTGAAAATACATAATCTATCAAGAGTCTTTTTATACAATGTACTTTATTATTGTTTTATTTTAGTGAGTCTTGAAACATTTTGACATAGCTCTCTCCATCTTTCTTTCCTTATAAAGTTCCTTACGTTCTACGTTTTACTTTCAGATTGACAAGGACCTCACCTTAGTATTTGGTTAACTGCAATAAAACATGAATTTGAGAGGCGCCTGGGTGGCTCAGTGGGTTAAAGCCTCTGCCTTCGGCTCAGGTCATGATCTCAGGGTCCTGGGATTGAGCCCCACATTGGTTTCCTGATCAGTGGGGAGCCTGCTTCCCCCCTCTCTCTCTGCTTGCCTCTCTGCCTACTTGTGATCTCTGTCTGTCAGATAAATAAATAAAATCTTAAAAAAAAAAAACCCAATCATGGATTTGAGTGAACTTGATTATAGTGCTCTTTTTCTTATTAGAGGTGAGAAAGTTTTGTCTCTATGGAATATGTCAGCCAATGAATAATTACTAAGTTAATTTTCATCATCTGTTTCAAACAGATTAAATATTTAATGACATAATTTCCATCATGTCAAATTTTCAAAAGGCAGTTACTATTAAACTAAAATAATTATGTAAAATAGGATAAAAACTGTACAAGTAACTAAAGAGTAAACCTAAGTCTCACATGTGCTTAACTCAACATTATTCTGAATAAAAATGAAAAGGACAGCATCAGTGTGAGTTTTTAATGGAAATATGTTATTATTTAATGACATAGCCTTAGGGAAAATATTTGTTTAGTATCTATGAAAATCAAAAGTACAACAGAAATACACATATAACTTAATCACAGGATTTTTTTAAATTTGCGAGACAACTCTTTGGCAACTATAAGAGACAACTCTTAGTGTTTTTTATATACTAAATATTATGATGTTATTGGCTTGTAGACTTGCAAGATATAAAAGAATTGTTGGCTCGATAGAAGATGGTTTCTGACAGGAGATGCTGTTAGGATGGAGTCCAAGAGAAAAACTACAAAGAGTTTTTAGAATTTACTCTGATACCTATTTACTAACCCACTTGAGACATATTGAATTAAAGGCTCAATACTGAGCATCCTTCTCTCTTAAGCTTATTTTGGAAGAAAAAGAAAAAAACAACTTTTGTTGTTCTTTCATTAATCTGGGTCTACCAGTACTTGAAATTTAGTATTTCTAATTTATTGTTTGATTAGTACAATAAGTTAAACAGTATGGAGTGACCTTTCTTAGACATTAAAATAATAATGTTAGCAACTTCATGTGGTTGAGTCTAATATGTGTTTTTCCTTTCAGTTCTACATTTCTTTTTTTTTTTTTAATTTTTATTTTATTTTTTTTTAATTTTTAATTTTTTATAAACATATATTTTTATCCCCAGGGGTACAGGTCTGTGAATCACCAGGTTTACACATTTCACAGCACTCACCAAAGCACATACCCTCCCCAATGTCCATAATCCCACCACATTTCTATGTGACTATGGTTGGTGTTCATAGGCAATACAAGTTATTAATGTTACCTATAACATCAACAAATAAAACTTGAGGGTATACAAACTTACTTCTCTTTAAATGATAAATTTTATTTTCAAAGATACTACCTCTTTGGTCAATTAATAAATTATTTTAATTTGGTCCAAAGGTTGTAGGTTATTGTTAAGGTACTTAATATTCAATATTAAATTCTTAGAAGCTCTAATTAGTAAAGTGAGCCTAAGTCTTATTTCAAATGATTATTAGACAGTTTTAAAAGTAACTAATAATCATATGTTTTTATTTGGTAAGTATTTTTTAATTTATTTTTTTTATAAACATATAATGTATTATTAGCCCCAGGGGTACAGGTCTGTGAATTGCCAGGTTTACACACTTCATAGCACTCACCATAGCACATACCCTCCCCAATGTAAGTTTCTTTTTTATGATAACTTATCAGAAAATAAATTCAGTCTACAAGTGAAATTCAGATATATTTAATAGATTTCCTTAATTGTTGTTCAGTGTTAAGTATTAAAAACATTTCTCAATTATCATTGAAATTCATAGAATATGATCACAATTTTCATAATTTACATAAATTTCATATTTTACCATTCTTTGAATATAAAAACTTAGGTGAAGGAAAAGGCAAATCAATTATTTTTTCTAAACGAGTATTCTTCAAATATCCAACATAGATATGTACACATAAACATACACACACAATTATGTTAGAATAATGTTATTAAAGTTGATGCAAATGAACATTTTTATCAATTTTGTTAGATGGCAATTAAAGAAAAAAGGTAGAAAATTATTTTTAAAACTGAGAAAGCTTTATTGAAGCAAATAAATGGACAATGAATTCATTTTACCTTTTTAGTTGTAATGCAGATGAAGGAATTAATATTCTGACAAGGGAAGGTCATCACTGTCATTAAGTAAATTGCCATAATTGGTGGAATGAGACAGTTAAAATTCTCATAAATTAGAAATGCATATCTATAAATATAGGCATTATCTATTACTTCCCCTCTACTTTTATTTCCACAAAATTTGCCTTTTAAAAAATGGAGTTAAAAGTCTTATCTTTGAAATTACAATGAAGAAAATGTAAACTAAATACTGTGATGATTAATGAAGCTTGGTCATGAAACTTTATCCACACACACACATACACAAACACACACACACACACACACACAAACACACACACACAGGATGAATGAAACTGAGGAAGTAGGACTTGAACATTTTGCAATATAATAAACTCCAGTTTGATCCCCAGTGTTTATCTCAAATTCATAATCTGATGTAGATAAAATGTCTAAGCATTTCAATAATTTATTTTGAAATAATTTGAAATCGATATCTGTATATTTTCTCTAGTAACTTGCTTTTCACCTTATTTCTCTATTTTTGTTTATCATTTCTTATACTAATTCATTATTTTGCCAAGCAAAGGAAATTTGTCTGAATATATTTACTATATTTTAACACCTTACTACCTAAATGCTATTTCATGTAGAAATGCATCAATTCTGACCCAATATCAGTAGGAGACATTTTAGATTGTTTTTCTATCTCCACTGTGTTTGTTGCCTACAAACAAAATAAAGGACAAATAGCATATAGTTGAAAATTGGGCTTTTCCCTAATTATCTCACTTAGATGGATATAGATTTAATTTTTATATTCATACATGAACGTCTGTTATCTCTCTAAATTAGAATAAAGTGACTTTGTTTTGGAGGTACACATGCACACACAGCACCCAAAGCCAGAAAATAAGTTCCAACCCTGTGCTCATACAAATAAAGTTTATTAGATTGAGTGTTCTAAAGATTGGATGATGTTATATCTGAGGTCAGAATCAGCATGACTCCAGTTACTGAGAATAAGGAAAGCTAAATGGAACCAAATATAGAAATTGACTTATAGACCATAAATTGATTTAAATATAGATCAGTGTGTGACTAGAGAATGCACTGGCAGTTGTTAACAAGAACATCAGTACCACAGATGTACCATATCCAACAGTGTGCCCCCAACATTTGATAGTTTTGTTGTTCGCCTCAAATATTTTATTTCATGTGATGTTTAATATATTGTCAGCTTTATTAATCTTTTCACTAATGGTTTCTAATGTATAAATCATAATTCCACAGACTTTTTCCACTGATGCATTCTTTTCTTCTAAAACATTTTTAAGCAAAGTTTTTTTTTTTTTTAATGTTTCAAGTATTTATTTAAATTCTAGTTGGCTAACAAATAGTGTATTCTTAGTTTCAGGATTAGAATTCAGTGATTTATCACTTACATATAATACTCAGTGCTCATTACAAGTTCCCACCTTAATATTCATTACCCATTTAGCCTATTTCCCCACACATCTCCTCTCCAGCAGCCCTCAGTTTGTTCTTTATAGTCAAGAGTCTCTTTTATGGTTTGCTTCTCTCTCTCTCTTTTCCCCCTATGCTCATCTGTTTTGTTTCTAAAATTCCACATATGAGTGAAGTTATATGGTATTTATCCTCTATATACTAACTTATTTCACTTAACATAATACCCTCTATCTCCATTCACATTATTGCAAATGCCAAGAATTAATTCTTTTTGATGGCTGAGTAATATTCCATTGATATATACACCACATTTTCTTTATCCATTCATCACTGGATGGACATCTGGGGTCTTTCCCTAGTTTGTATAACATTGATAATGCTGCTGTAAACATCAGGGTGCCAGTGCTGCTTCAAATCAGTATTTTTGTATCTTTGGGTAAATACCTAATAGTGCAATTTACTAGGTCAAAGGGTAGTTTTATTTTTAACTTTTTGAGGAACTTCCATACTGACTTCCAGAGTGGCTTAACCAGTTTGCATTCCCACTAACAGTGAAGAGGGTCCCCTTTTCTCCACATCCTCACCAACATCTGTCATTTCCTGACTCATTAATTTCAGCCATTCTGAGAGGTGTGAGGTAGCATCTCCTTGTAGTTTTGATTTGTATTTCCCTGACGATGAGTGATGGTGAGTACTTTTTTGTGTGTCTCTGCTATCTAATTATTTTCTTTGAAAAAGTATCTATTCGTATCTTCTGCCAATTTCTTACCTGGGTTATTTATTTTTTGGGGTGTTGAGTTTCAGGAGCTCTATATAGATATATTTTTTTTTTTAAATGGAGATAATCCTGTAACACAAAACTCAGACTTGAACCCATCTAGCACAGCAGTGCTTTGCAGGAATACAACTACTATTACCATTACTCTCACTACTCTATTTTTGAAACTGAAAAGTTATGTGAGTTATGGTAAGCACTTAAAATGCCTTAACCCCCAAAACAACAACAACAACAACAACATGAGATACATGAAATACACTGATTTTCTTTATAGGGAAATGGATAAATAGGAAAAAAAAAAAAAAAAAAAAAAAAAAACAAAAAACGGACAAAGCCAGAGTTTGGTAAAATGGTGGGAACTGATTTTCATCAAATTCCTTTTTGGACCTGTTTTGGTTATCTATTTGTGTATAACAAATTGCACAAACTAAGTGGCTTAAAACAACACACATTTATTATCTCACTATGTTTGTGGGTCAGCAGTGGCAGAATTTAGCTAAATATTCTGCTCAGAATCTTACATGTCTGCAATCAAAGTATCTACCGGAATTTGTTCTTATCTGGAAACCTGACTAAGGAAAAGTTGATTGGGTTGGTAGAATTTATTTCCTTGCATCTATAGGACTGGGGGCTCTAGTTTCTTGTTGACTATTGAGAGAAAACAGTCATTAGATGCTTGTCAGGTGGGTCATACAGCATGGCTGCTTACTTCTTCCAGGGCAGCTAAGTAAAGACCTCTAGAGTCAGTAGGCTAGAAATATAGGGTATTATATAATGTAACATAATCACAGGAGTACTATTTCACCAGCTTTGCCATATTTTATTTATTAGAAGCAAGTCACAGGTCACACCCATGCCCAAGGACTGGTAGCAGTGGTGGTGGGGTTATAAAACTGTGTAAACACTAGCAGGCAGAAATTACGGGCGACCACAGGAGTCTGTCACAGTCTACCCTTGAGATCCCACGGATTCTTGTCCATTCCAAATGAAAAATACACTTAACTATCCCACATCCCAAATCATCAAAACTCATAATTTGATTACAGCATCTGCTCAAATCAAAATACAGGATCTAAATTAAGTCTATCTTTGGATGAGTTCCTTTAGGTGTATTTCTCATGATTCATTGATCTGTAAAACTGAAGTAACTAGTTGTCTCTCTCTGCCCCATTCAGACAACATACAGTAGTGAAGCAGGCATAGGAAAACAGCTATAAATATCCCTATCCCTAAATGGAAGGTACAAAGGAGTCAGTACTTTAGCAGTTTTAAAATACAGCTGGACAAATGTTGGCTACGTCCTTCATTAGGTTTCAATGCCTGGGAAGAATTTTCCATGACCCTTAGTTCCCTCCCTGGGTACTTGTTTCTGTCTCCTGAGTCATTCTCCCTTTTCCATGTGAGGTAGCATGTGTTGCCAAAGCCGGCTTCTTGTTTGCAGACTTTTGGGACTCTGGCAGTCTCCTTTCTTTTGATCTTCTTGCTTCTTTCAGTCCAAATTGGCAAGAAATAAATTCCTCCAAAAACTCTGTAGACTTTGAGTGGATTTCTCTAGGGTTCTTCTACCAGCCACAGATACAGATCTTTTCAAAATAAGCTCCTTACTACCAGAAGATACTACTGGAATGCCTGAAGGACAATACCTTTAAACTCTAGATTTGTTTAGAAAGTGTATGAAGCACAACATTAGTCTTTTCAAAGGATGCTTTGCATGGCTGAATCCTTGTTCCTTTGATTTTCTCAAAGTTTTATTAAAAGTTTGTACAGTCACTCCTTGTTTTTTTTTTTTTTTTTTTTTCTTTCTCTAGAACACACTTTTTAAACAGTATTTGGAAGACCTGTCTCAATGTTAGCATCCTTTGCTACCTGGGAATGTTGAGAATTTTCAAAGATATAAACTCTTGTTTCCTTCTTATTTAAAATGTCTCCTTGGATTCACCTCTCTTCTCTAGCACTTTAACAATAACCAGTAAGAAAAAAACAGTAAGAATTCAATACTTGGAAATTCCTTCATTGTATGTCTAAGATTATCAGTTAAATTTCTGTTTTTCATTTATCTCTTAGCTTTGTTAAACTTTCTGTCACTACATAACAAGGATTCTTCTTTTCCAGTTCCCAATAATTTACCTCACATGTCTTGCACTGTCACTGTCGACATACTTAAAGTCCAGATCTATAGTGATATTCTATTCAAAGCAATTTAGGATTTCTCTATTATGTTCCTCAAAATTTCTCTAGCCTCTACCCAGTACCTCCTTCTAAAGTCACTCTCACATTTTTAGGTATCTGTTACAGCAGCATCCCACTTCCAGGTACCAAAATCTGTATTGGTTATATGTTGCTTCTTAGCAAATTCCAAAGAACATAGTGCTTTGAAACAATGACCATTTTTATCTCACAGTTTGTAGGTGTCAGATCTGAGTTCTACTTATCTGGATTCTCTGGGTGAGAAGTCACAAGGCTATAACCAGGGTGTCATCTGGGATATCTTCTCATTTGGAAATTCACATGGACAACAATGCACTTCCTGAAGTTATTAGCTGAATTATTTATGTCTTTAGGACTTGAGGGGCTAGCTTTCTGCTCAGTGTTAGCTAAAAGTCTATCTCAGCTCCAGGAGATTGTCCTAAGATCCTTGCCAAATGGATCATCCAAACTGCTTGCCTATTCAATACCAGCTAAGGAGAGAGAACCTCTAGAGTCTGCTAAGAATATGGAATCTTACATAATGTAATAAAATTACATCCTACTTCCCATCATTTCTGTCATATTCTGTGTTGGCTGGAAACAAGTTACAGGTCCTGCACACACTCAAGGGAAGGGTATCATTATACGTGAATATGAACACTAGTGGCAGGCAGGATCAAGAGAAATCACTCTAAAAAGAGAAAAGAAAGATGGAAGGAAGGAAGGAAGGAAGAAGAAAGAAAGAAGAAAGGAAGAAAGGAAGAAAGGAAGGAAGAAAGAAAGAAAGAAAGAAAGAAAGAAAGAAAGAAAGAAAGAAAGAAAGAAAAAAACAAAGAAAGAGAAAGCAGAAGGAAGACTACTCTAGGGTCTGTCCACCACAGGTCTAAAACCCCAAGTTCTATAAAAAGACTAGCCTTAATAATTTTATAAATTTGTTATTTTTGAAAACCTGTAAATTTTATTCTTCAAAATGCTTCAAAAAGGAAAATCGGTCCGACCAGTTAGAGACCTATGTGATGATGATGATCATGAAGTTTTAAAAACTTCAAATTTCTTCCTTTAGCATTATGATGGAGCATTGATAATGACCATAGTTGTCTCAGATTGAAAATAAAAATGATTTCTATATACATTATATATGTTTACATTTTAATCAATACATTTTATGATTGATATTATAATTAAGATATGTTATATATTAATAAAACTTGAAAATAGCAGTTAAAGTATTATGAAAATTGTCTGAAATGTATGAAAAAGAGAACATCTCTTAAGTTCCACAATAAGACTCTATAGTAAAACATTCTATTTATGCTGTTCCTCATAAAGCACAATAGTAAACCATTTAATACTCCATTATTTAAATGAATCTCTCCTTACTTCTAGCTTTGATGTTGTGTCTACTTAATTTTTACTGCATTTTAAAGAGTAATTAATATAGAAGACATAAAACTTTCAAGGAACTGATGTATTTATTACTGAAAACTTAATTTGTTTTCACAAAGGTAAAGTCTAACTCAATGTACATGTTTCATTTCTCCTTCTCAAAGGTATTATTTTTAATTGAGTCTTGCAAATTGATTTAATTAGCCCAGTTTTTCTTTATTCTCAGACTGTTATATTCAATCATTATAGGATGAAGTCTTTGTTATGCATTTAAAATTCATTTTACTCTAAAGTGAAATCTTGCATACAAAATACCATATCATCAACAGCATTCTGGCCCCACCATCATAATGTTAGGGATAAGAAACGAATAAAATGCTTGGAAAATATGCAACCCCACATGGAAAATGAATGCCAAAATGAAAAAAATAATATTCACACTATGTGTCTTTCTTTTTGTAATGTGAGATAGATAGATATAGATATACATACACATATACACACATATATTTTCACAATTTTAAAACACATTGGTTGATTTTTAGAATCAAGTGTTACAATCATTTGGCACAACCTAAAAAATAATAATATTTTTAGCAATCATCAGTATGTAGTGTTTGAAACTCATTATTTAGTGTGCAAGACCTAGGAAAATTTTCTTAGATTTTATAATAAAATTTATTTACTCAGCTGAATTTTCACTCACTACTGAATCAAAAAATTCAGTCCTAAGAACTATTTTCCTGTCAATTTGCAAAAATTATCAAAATGTAATTATTTAAATTACATAGAATAGTAAGGGCATTTTTTTCATTTTAGTAGTAGTATCTGTTAGCAAACAGAAGATTTTATAGAATAAAATTTTAAATGCTGCCGGCAAGTATTATTATCAATTGCTTACATAATTTCTTGTATTCCTGATGATAATTCTATATCTAATCCTGTCTATAGTAACATTATCCAGTAGAAAATAGTGCATGCCACTTATGTAATTTTTAATTTTCTGATACACTAAATGATGTACAAGGAGACAGTGAAATAAATTACAATAAGCTCTTTTGTTATACCTAATATGTACAAAATATAGAACACATGGGTGGTTAATTTTATGTCAACTTGGTACCACAGTGCCCAGATATTTTCTTAAACATTATTCTGGATGTTTCTGTGAGAAACGTGTGTTTCTGCGAGAAACACATATTAGATGGGAATAGAATTTATTTATTTATTTATTTTAAACCTTTTTTTTTTTTTTTTTAATTTGAGATCACAAGTAGGCAGAGAGGCAGACGGGGGGTGGGGAAGCAGGCTCCCTGCTGAGGAGAGAGCCCGATGTGGGGCTCAATCCGAGGACCCTGACATCATGACCTGAGCGAAGGCAGAGGCTTTAACCCACTGAGCCACCCAGGCGCCTGAAGATGGGAATGGAATTTAAACCAGTAGACTTGGAATAAACATATTTTTCTGTATGATGTGATTCTCGTCCAGTCACTTTAAGGTCTGAATAGAACTAGACTAATCTCTGGGATTCTGCCAGCAGATGGCCTGTGGACTTTAATTGTAATATAAACTCTTCCCTGAATCTCCAACCTGATTGCCAAGCTTGAAGATTTTGTACTACCCAACCCCCATTATTGTGTTATCTAATTCCTTAAAATAAATCATCCTCTCTCTTTTTTCTCTAAGTATATGTACACACCCCCCACCCATACACACACACACACCATTACCCCTGTTTCTCTGGAGAATACTAATTTTTTAAAAAAGTAACAAATATAAAATATTAATGAGTTATTTTGCATTTATTTTTAAATTTAATTCCAGTGTATGTTCATTTTTTGATACTAATTCATTAAAATCCTGTGTGTATTTAAGACTTACAATACAGCTAATTCAAAGTAGCCATCTTCCAAGTGATCATTAACCAAGTGGGACTTGTGGCTACCACAGTGGATGGTACAGGTCTGTGATATTTGAAACTTATTACATACTTAAGCTTGTCTAGTAACCTAAGGAATGTGTAAAATGCAATAGAGACATAGGGCTTAAGAAACAGAAGGTCTGATGAGCCCTACTTCATTAAATATAACCTGATGCTTACTCAAACTATTATGTGAAATCAATTTTATTTATTTATTTTGTTTGGTGCTATTATGTACTAGTAGGTCAACCATAACATTTGTTTTGGGGGGAATTTGAGGTTGGTTGGTTTGTTTATTTTTTGCATTTTTCCAATCATTCTGTTTCGAGGCCTTCGAATGAAGTCTAATACTGAATAGTGGTAATGGCTCATATAAAATCAAAAAGTATAATTGAGAAATAGAAAATAATCAAAATCTATAGAAGTCGAGGGATTCTTTCAGTTAATCCCCTTACATTCTTATCACTTCAAAAATTACTTGAAATTCTTGTTTTTTAACAAGATATCTTGTTCCGAGCCGACATAAACTTTTTATTATTATTTTTTTTTAATCATAGGCGGACAATTTTTTGTGGGAAAAAAAGAAGGGAAACTTCTTTTTTTTATTATTTTTAAAGATTTTATTTATTTATTTGACAGAGAGAAAGAAAGAGAACAAAAGCAGGGGGAGTAGCAAGCAGAAGGAAAGGGAGAAGCAGGCTCCCTGCCAACCGCCAAGCAAGGAGCCCGACACAGGTCTTGATCCCAGCACCCCAGGACTGTGACCTGAGCCAAAGGCAGACACTTAAACCACGGAGCCACCCAGGTGCTGCTGACAGGGAAACTTCTTAAATAGCCAAGAATACATAATTAATAAAATGAGAAATTAAGCACATTTTTTCCCTATTATCCAATTTCAGATTTATTTATTTATATTCTATATTGCTATTTTTAAATTACTTGCATAAATGGAAAAAGTAAAACATGTTTCTTAAAAGTTGTATATAATTTTTGGTATTTTCCACATAGCAAAAGGTCACACAAAATTATCTTTTCTTATAATTCATAACTCTCATAATTTCTTTTGCAGGTTTTTACATGGCCTTCCAAATACTCTTAAGCTGAATAGACTGTGTAGTTATTAAACATATTTTATTTCTTCTCAATATTTCCCCAGATGAATTTTAGGCCCTGGCTGAAATGGTACAGCATCTCATGCAACATGTTTCTTCATTGATCTTTCATCTGGATTTTTTGTTTTGTTTTTGTTTTGTTTTTTAATGAGATAACCTCATCTTTATCTACTTTTTCATTCATCATTCTTCTGCTTTTATTATCTGTTCATTCGATTTTTTTATACCAATCAGTATCATCTGGGTGATTTATTTAATGATTGCTTTTTGGAAACTGTCTTTCACAGGGTAATTGTCTCTAACAAGAAATAGGAAAGAAGCTTTATTGTAAATGCATTATTATAGTTCTGATCAAATGAAAGGAGAATTCTTTGCAAAGATTATTTCAAAATATATGGTTTCAAAGTATTTTTGATTAAGAATGGTTAAAGCAATCTGGTCTCAGGTGATAACATGAAATGGCATAATCTCTCAGCCACAGAACTGTTTCTCAAGCTCAGTATTTCTTTTACCTTTACCTAGCAAAATATAGTAGTACTTGTTTAAACAAAGTTTTATTTTTTAATCAGAAAGAGGAGAGAACAAAAATACACAATTTGTACAGTTATAGGACAAATACAACTCATATTTTAGTATGTAGAGGGAATAGTAGCAGAAAGTGAATCTGAAAATATAAGTTTAATAACATGCACATAATTTAATGACAGGAAATTAGGACATAATTTGGAAGTCAATGGGGACTATTTACAAGTTTAAGTCAGAAAAGTTACATGATTAGAATTGAGTTTTAAAAATATAAATGAAAACAAGGCAGAGAAGTCACAGGAGGAGAGTCTAAAATAAAGTAAATGTAGGCAAAGAGACCATTTTATTAGTACAAGAAAGCATGAATGGTGGGCTGACTAGAGATTGCAGTCTTCAGTGTGGAAAGACAAAGAACAACATGGGAATATATTTCATATGCAGAATCAATAGCACATGGTCTCCAAATTGTGATGTTGTGAAGGAATGGGGCCAAAAAAAGTCACTGAACTTCACTACTTTAGAAAAAATGTAAGCGAAAAAACCCCAAAACAACAAAAAGTCACTGAATTTCACTGCTTTAGAAAAAAAATGTAAGCAAAATGATAATGACAATAATAATAATGGCAACAAAAAGTCCCTAAATTTCATTGCTTTAGAAAAAATGTAAATAATAAAAATGTAAACAAAACTGTAAGAGGCCTTTAGGTTTGGAAATTGAAAGGTTACTGTAAATAGAATTAATGTCATAAAAATGATCACGAGTTGGCATTTTTCAGAAATTTATGAGAAACATCTTATTTCCTACCTAAACAAAGCATAAAATTATAAACAAAGCATAAAATTATAGCATCAACCTTAATGTCCTCTGGAAATGGATCCAATCCAGTATTGCCAAACTTCCTCCACCATGCAAGAACCTACATATGTAGCCATAGTATTTTACTTTTATCAACTAAAGCAGAAGTATGTAGTGTTAACCTGATATTTTCTTCCATGTGGAGAGATAATGAATAATTTATATCTCCTGCCTGTTATCTATACTCCTCAGACATATCCTCGGGGTGAAGTAATGAATTATCCTGATACATTTGGATGAGAAACTCACTGTATATAGCCCAACAGTTTCTTTCTTCTGTGGGGATTAGGTTATACACATGTGTTTTCTCTTTTGCTCCCACACATCTTAAAATTTAACTGCAGTTCACTGTGGTCTCTATTTTGATCAGTAAGTCTATATAATCCTGAGTTTTAATATTAGGAATACCAGAAGTTGTAGCTTCAAATCCAGCTGTTCTTCATCCTTCATTTTATTAATATTGTCATTTTCACACATTAAATATTCATTGAGCATCTACTATGTGCAACACTTCTAGAGACGGAAGATACAGAAGCAAATTTCACAAAAGCACTATATGGATCTCACCTGATATGTGTTAAAGGAGATATGTTGGCTCCTGACATCTTCTTTGTCTTATTTCTTAATTATTTCATAATTTGATTGAGGGAAGGAGTGTTAATTACTGAATCTTACGTCTTCTGTCCCACTCAAATAATTTTGGTTTTAACCATTTCTCTAAATTCTAATTCTACTGTCATGTCTTGTTGTGCTTTTCTTTGCACTTTCAATTTAACCTTCAAATCTAACTTACATGCCACCACTTCTAAACCTTGTCATTGTCAGTGAAATTATATTTTCTGTTTTATGCTTCTCTAAAAGTTTATATTTTAACTTTATTCACTACTATATATTTTATGTTATACACAATTAGATACAAAGAGAGATGGATAGATTAGATAGATGGGAAGAAAGAAAAAAAAGAAAGTCTTTTTTATTGTGGAAAATCTGAATATTTATAAAACTGGATATATGTATATTTATGGCATATTAACTAGTATCTGGAATATATTGGTGTATTGAAAACCATGCTCAGCTTCAGCTATTATTAACATATGATCAATCGATTTTATCCAAATCCCTCAATAACTGTCACAAAATATTATTTTGAAAGAATATGGACAGCTTACTATTTAATTAGTAATTATTTTGGTATTAAAATATTTTGAAACTTTCTATAAAGGATGAGAACTTTAAGCAAAGAAAGATCTATTTCTTTTATTCTTTCATGTCTAAAGTGTCATAAATATAATATTTGAGAGACTGTTTATCTAATTACAAAATTTTGATTTGGAAATGATTTTTTATACAAAAGTTTGAAGACAATATTTCATTGTTGTTTACTATATAGAGAAGTCTGATATGTCATGATATGTACCTTAAAACCTTGTATGTTTTGCATGTTATCTATAATCTTTGCTTTTGTAGGTTTTGAATTTTTTATCTGACAATAAGATTCTAATAATATATTAAGAACTGACTTGGCATGGGATTTCCCCATCTCAATTTTTTTTAAAGATTTTATTTATTTATTTGATAGATAGAGATTAAAAATAGTCAGAGAGGCAGACAGAGAGAGATGAGGAAGCAGGTTCCCTGCTGAGCAGAGAGCAGGATGTGGGGCTCCTTCCCAGGACCCTGAGACCTTGACCTGAGCTGAAGGCAGAGGTTTAACCCACTGAGCCACCCAGGTGCCCCACCCATCTCAATTTTTTATGCAGAATTTTGATGTTTCCAACTTTTTTTTAGATTAATTTATTTATTTTCAGAAAAACAGTATTCATTATTTTTTCACCACACCCAGTGCTCCATGCAATCCGTGCCCTCTATAATACCCACCACCTTGTACCCCAGCCTCCCACCCCCCCGCCACTTCAAACCCCTCAGATTGTTTTTCAGAGTCCATTGTCTCTCATGATTCACCTCCCCTTCCAATTTACCCCAACTCCCTTCTCCTCTCTAACTCCTCATGTCCTCCATGATACTTGTTGTGCTCCACAAATAAGTGAAACCATATGATAATTGACTCTCTCTGCTTGACTTATTTCACTCAGCATAATCTCTTCCAGTCCCATCCATGTTGCTACAAAAGTTGGGTATCCGTCCTTTCTGATGGAGGCATAATACTCCATAGTGTATATGGAACACATCTTCCTTATCCATTCGTCCATTGAAGGGCATCTTGGTTCTTTTCATAGTTTGGCGACCGTGGCCATTGCTGCTATAAACATTGGGGTACAGATGGCCCTTCTTTTCATGACATCTGTATCTTTGGGGTAAGTACCCAGGAGTGCAATTGCAGGGTCATAGGGAGTTCTATTTTTAATTTGAGGAATATCCACACTGTTCTCCAAAGAGGCTGCACCAACTTGCATTCCCACCAACAGTGCAAGAGGGTTCCCCTTTCTCCACATCCTTTTCAACACATGTTGTTTCCTGTTTTGTTAAATTTGGCCATTCTAACTGGTGTAAGTTAGTATTCTGTGGTTTTAATTTGAAACTCCCTGAGGGCTAGTGACGATGACCATTTTTTCATGTGTCTGATAGCCATTTGTATGTCTTGATTGGAGAAGTGTCTGTTCATATCTTCTGCCCATTTTTTTGATATGTTTGTCTCAAGTGTGTTGAGTTTGAGGAGTTCATTATAGGTCCGGGATATCAACCTTTTGTCTGTACTGTCATTTGCAAATATCTTCTCCCATTCCGTGGGTTGCCTCTTTGTTTTGTTGACCATTTCCTTTGCTGTGCAGAAACTTTTGATTTTGATCTTATTGATTCTTTCAAAAAACCAGCTTCTAGTTTCATTGATATGTTCTACTGTATCTCTGGTTTCTATCTCATTGATCTCAGCTCTAACCTTGATGATTTCCCTTCTTATGTGTGGAGTTGGTTTGATTTGTTGTTGATTCTCCAGTTCTTTAAGGTGTAGAGACAGCTGGTGTATTCTGGATTTTTCAATTTTTTTGAGGGAGGCTTGGATGGCTATGTATTTCCCCCTTAGGACCGCTTTTGCTGTATCCCATGGGTTTTGGACCAAAGTGTCTTCATTCTCATTGGTTTCCATGAGTTGTTTCAGTTCTTCTTTGATCTCCTGGTTGATCCAAGCATTCTTAAGCAAGGTGGCCTTTAGCTTCCAGGTGTTTGAGTTCCTTCTGAACTTTTCCTTGTGATTGAGCTCCAGTTTCAAAGCATTGTGATCTGAGAATATACAGGGAATAATCTCAGTCTTTTGGTATCGGTTGAGTCCTGATTTGTGACCCAGTATGTGGTCTATTCTGGAGAAGGTTCCATGTGCACTTGAGAAGAATGAGTATTCTGTTGTTTTAGGGTGGAATGTTCTGTATATATCCATGAGGTCCATCTGGTCCAATGTGTCATTCAATGCTCTTGTTTCTTTATTGAATTTCTGCTTCGATGATCTATTTCTGAGAGAGGCATGTTAAGATCTCCTACGATTAGTGTATTCATATCAATATGACTCTTTATCTTGTTTAACAGTTTTCTTAAGTAATTGGCTGCTCCCATATTGGGGGCATAGATATTTACAATTGCTAGATCATATTGGTGGATAGTCCCTTTAAGGATTATGTAGTGTCCTTCTGTATCTCTGACTATATTCTTTAGTTTAAAATCTAATTTATCTGATATGAGAATCGCTACCCCAGCCTTCTTTCGAGGCCCATTGGCATGAAAGATGCTTCTCCATCCCTTCACTTTCAGTCTGGGTGTATCTTTAGGTTCAAAATGGGTCTCTTGTACACAACATATGGATTGGTCCTCTCGTTTTATCCAATCTGCAACCCTGTGCCATTTTATGGGCGCATTTAGGCCATTCACATTAAGAGTGATTATTGATAGATACGTTTTTATTGACATCGAGTTACCTTGGAAGTCTTTCTTTCTGTAGACTGTCTCTATATTTCTGTTCAATGCTATTCTTAGGATTTTTCCTCTTTTATAAAACCCCCCTTAATATTTCCTGCAGTGTCTGCTTGGTGGTTGCATAGTCTTTTAAGCCTTGCCAGTATTGGAAACTCGTTATCTCTCCATCCATTTTGAATATCAGTCTTTCTGGATAAAGTATTCTTGGCTGTATGTTCTTCTCATTTAGTGCCCTGAATATATCTTGCCAGCCTTTTCTGGCTTGCCAGGTCTCTGTGGACAGGTCTGACATTATTCTGATGGGCTTTGTTTCCAACTTTTTAAAAAAGGGATATATTTTATTTTGGGGAATTGCTTTTTTGTATTTTTTTCTTTGAAAATTTCTTAACCACAAATTTTATAGATTTTATTTTTTGAAATATCAATTAATCATATGTTGAAACACTTTGAACATCAAATTTTTTACTGTTTTTATTGTTTTAGGCTTTTTACTCTGGGACATAACCTTAGCAATTTTTTTTCTAAATCATTGTGCTTTTGAGGTTTACAAATAGCACTCTCAACTCTGTGATTGTTACATTATATCTTTTTTATTTTTTTAGAATTTTATTTATTTATTTGGCAGACAGATCACATGTAGGTAGAGAGGCAGGCAGAGAGAAAGAGCGAGAGAGTGGGGGAAGCAGGCTCTTTGCTGAGCAGAGAGCCTAAAGCAGGACTAGATCCCAGAACCCTGAGATCATGGCCCAAGCCATGATCAGGTTTAACCCACTGAGCCCCCAGGCACCACAAATTACGTCTTTTTAAAATGGATTCAATACCATATATGTAATGAGAATATTACAGCTATCACTAAAGTTTTATCTCTCTTCAATTTCCTGTGTTTGTTTTATTTTTTAAGATCTTATTAATTTGAGAGAGAGACGGAGAGAGATAAGAGTGCGTAGAGCAGATGAGCAGTGGGAAGGGGCACAAAGGGAGAGAGAAGCAGACTCCCCACTGAGCAGGGAGCCAGATTCTGGGCTCAATCCCAGGACCCTGAGATCATGACCTGATCGGAAGGCAGATGCCTAACTGACTGAGCCACCCAGATGCCCCTTTTGTTTTGTTTTACTTCTTTTTCTTTTACTTTTTGTTCTACATATTTTTTTTACTTTGTTTTAGGTTTGTACTCTATACTTTCATTAAATATTTGGCATTCCTTTTAAGTATTTCTTTAAGAAGCATTAAAACCAGTCACTGGAAACTCTACGATCATGAGTATGTTATTTGTAACAATAATTCATCAACAAATTTTGGGTCTTCCCCTTTCGATAACATAAGAACCTCTTAACTAAGAAAACTTTCATTAATTCCTCATATCTCTAGAAGATATGTTTTTCCCTTGTCTTCTTCTGTGCTTTTATTTCAGGGTATGTACCAATTTTACTTCAAATTCTACATAGAATAAAACTGTTACCTGCAAGATTGGAGTTTATTTACAACAGTAAACTGGACAAGGAAAGACATTTGGGGACATAAATCTTTAGATAATTTTGACCAGTTCTTCTATTTTCTTTATGATGCTTTCCTTCAACCATTCACATTTCATGATGCTTTCTGTATCTGCACCTGTCCTTGGTTCTGTGACAGGTTGGCATAATCTTATTGGCATTCCCTCTATAGATACTTTGTATTTATTCCTTAGTTTTGCTAACTTCTCTATAGACTATGAGTCAAGAGTCTTATAAACTTTCCTTTCTATTTGTCATTTAGGTTATGCATTTTATTTCTCTACTCAATTTTAAGTGAACTTAGGTAAATGAAAAAGCAAACATACTGAAGATAGGTTCAGTTCCCCACTTTGAATGGAAATCAATGCTGTCTTTCTAACTTAAAATTTTTGGTTTTCCTTGATTTCCCAATCTTGTAATGTTTCTGTATATTTTGTATTTTTGTCTGATTATAGTCACATCTTGTTATAATAGATAGTAAGGAAGAAATCTGGGTAAATTCACTATTTAAAAGGTGATTGCAGAATTTGAGTGCAGATGTATTTGTTTGTTTATTTATTTATTTATTTATTATTTAAAAAATATTTTTAAAATTCATTTCAAACACAGAGAGATAACAAGCATGAGTAGGGGGCAGGAGAGGAGGAGTGGGACAAGCAGACTTCCTACTGAGCAGGGAGACCCATGCAGGGCTTGATCCCAAGACCCTCGGATCAGGACCTGAGTCCAAGGCAGACACGTAATGAACTGAGCCACACAGATGCTCCTGGGTGCAGTTTTAAAATTATTCCACTTAAATGATTGATTCAGTTAGCATTTAATGCCTAAGAAAACATTCCAAAATATAATATCTTAGAATAATCACTTTGTAGCCTATGAATTTGTAGGTGTTTAATTTTGTTTCAGGTTGACTGCATTCTTCTGGTTTGAGCTTAACTCAACTATTGTTTGGTACCTCAACTGGAGACACCTAATTTCACATCTTCCAGCAACGTATCGGGCCTAGTTTACATAATGGTGGGAGAGTTTAAGGAGCAGCAAGTGTATAAACTCCAATGGATAAGCCAACACTTACTATGTGTATACATTTTACTGTCCCATAATATTTCCTTATTGTCCCATTGACTAAAGCAATTACATGATCAAGACTAAATTCACAGGGTCGAACAGTAGACTTCACTACTTTGTATAAGATGTTGCAAAGTCATATTGCAAAAGTAGAATACAAAAATTTGGTGGTTATTTTTCCATTTAAAACAACTGGGTATTTTATAAGAAAACAGACATTGTTATCAACTAGTCTTAAAAAGAGAAGTAAAATTTTCTTGCACTTATTTGCTGGTAACCAAGCCAAACCTGTTAAGATTTTTCATATAGAACTCTGTATAATGTGGGGATATTAATAGTATTCACAATTATAACCCACAGTCTATTATAAGTGGCTAATCTAGGATAAAAGACAATAAACTAATATTTAGAACCACCATCCTTATAAGTATTTTTAGGCAAACTTAATATTTAATTCCCAAAGTGTATTGCAGTGAAAATTAAATTCATTTTTGTAGAATAAAATCATAAGGAAATGCTTATTCAGAAAATCTGAAAATTGATCACAGAGACAGTTTCTCTTTACCTTTTCAATATAGATGGAGTAAACGACTGCAAGAGGCATTCCTTTACTCTGTTTCAAGCATAACACAAGAGAAAAGTGAGATCTGAAATGCTAGTAAGTTATAGGATAGCAGGTAAAAAGTTTCCTCCTTAGTTATAAGTGCTACTTTATTTTTTAAAGTATTTGTTAAAATGGTATATAGAAATAAAATATTGTGTGCTCTGTTACAGTGTTTCTTGGGAAATATATATGAAAATGATGAGGAAAGGAAACTATTAGGTAGACATGTATCCGTGGAAATAGAGATCAAAATAATATACACACTTGTCACTTAGTTGTAGAAAATACAATATATCATACAGGTATAAAAGCAATATATCTATAAAAGTCAATATGTTCATGTTAGGATGTTGTTAATTTTGCTTTATCTTTTTGTTTTAAACTTTTTGCTAAAGATTATATAAAATATAAACCTAAGGAAAGATCATCCAATGATTAAGATATATATTTATTTCATCATGTAAATGGAATTATATGATATTTTCTCTTGTTTGTCTGACTAATTTCACTTTATATAATACCCTGAGGCCCATCCATGTTTTCATGAATGGCAAGTTAGATATAGATGTAGGTATAACACCACATCTCTTTAATCCATTCATCTACGGATAAACACTTAGTTGCTTCCATACTTGGCAATCAGAAATAATGCTGCATTAAACAGTGGGGTGCATGTATGTCTTCAAACTAGTCTTTTTGTTTTATTTGTGTAAATATCCAGATGAGAAGTTACTGGATTGTATGGTATTTCTTTTCTTTTCTTCTTCTTCTTCTTTTTTTTTTTTTTTGGTTTCTTGTTTCTTTCTTTTTCTTTTTATTTCTTTTCCTATCTTTTCCTTTCCTTTCCTTTCTTCTCTTTCTGTCTTTCTTTTTTAGATTTATTTATTGGAGAGAGTGAGCAAGAGGGAAAGGCAGAGGGAGAGGGAAAGAGAATTATTATTATTATTTTTTTTTAAGATTCCAACTATTTATTTGAGAGAGCAAGAGCCAGTGGGCATGAGCTGGGTGAGACAGCAAGAGCTAGGTGAAGGGCAGAGGGAGAAGCAGACTCCGTACTGAGCAGGGAGCCCTAATGTGGGGCTCAATCGTGGGGCACCAGGATCATGACCTGAGCTAAGGCAGACACGTAACCAACTGAGCCACCCAGGCACCCAGGGGAAAAGAATCTTAAGCAGACTCCACTCTGAGGACAGAGCCCAGTATGGGGCTTGATCTCAAAACCCTGAGATTATGAGCTGAGTGGAAACCAACAGTTGGTTGCTTAACTGATTCCAGTACTCAAGTGCCTCCTGGACTGTATGATTATACATATATATTTAAATTTTTTATTTTTTATAAACATATATTTTTATCCCCAGGGGTACAGGTCTGTGAATCACCAGGTTGACACACTTCACAGCACTCACCAAAGCACACACCCTCCCCAATGTCCATAATCCCACCCCCTTCTCCCAAACCCCCTCCCCCCAGCAACCCTCAGTTTGTTTTGTGAGATTAAGAGTCACTTATGGTTTGTCTCCCTCCTAATCCCATCTTGTTTCATTGATTCTTCTCGTACCCACTTAAGCCCCCATGTTGCATCACCACTTCCTCATATCAGGGAGATCATATGATAGTTGTCTTTCTCTGCTTGACTTATTTCGCTAAGCATGATACGCTCTAGTTCCATCCATGTTGTCGCAAATGGCAAGATTTCCTTTCTTTTGATGGCTGCATAGTATTCCATTGTGTATATATACAACATCTTCTTGATCCATTCATCTGTTGATGGACATCTAGGTTCTTTCCATAGTTTGGCTATTGTGGACATTGCTGCTATAAACATTCGGGTGCACATGCCCCTTTGGATCACTACGTTTGTATCTTTAGGGTAAATACCCAGTAGTGTAATTGCTGGGTCATAGGGCAGTTCTATTTTCAACATTTTGAGGAACCTCCATGCTGTTTTCCAGAGTGGCTGCACCAGTTTGCATTCCCACCAACAGTGTAGGAGGGTTCCCCTTTCTCCGCATCTTCGCCAGCATCTGTCATTTCCTGACTTGTTGATTTTAGCCATTTTGACTGGTGTGAGGTGATATCTCATTGTGGTTTTGATTTGTATTTCCCTGATGCCAAGTGATATGGAGCACTTTTTCATGTGTCTGTTGGCCATTATATATTTTTTAAAATTTTTTAGAAACCTCCATACTACTGGCTGTACCAATTTACATTTCACCCATAGTGCATAAATTTTCCCTTTTCTCCATATCCTCCCTAACACTTGCTATTTTTTGTTTTTTTTGATATTAGTCATTCCATCTGGCATGAGATGATATCTCAAGGTAGTTTTGATTTGTATTTCCCTAATGATGAGTGATGTTGAGCATTTTTCCTGTGTCTATTAACCATCTGTATATCTTCTTTGGAAAGGTGTCTATTCAGGTCCTCTGACTATGTTTTAATTGTATTGTTTAATTATATTGTTAAGACATAATTAACATTTTAGAATGCAAGCATTATGGAGGACAAAGCAATCAGATAATCCAAAATTACTTTTCATTGTAATATAAAAAACACTACATTGGTATGAAAGGTTAGGCACATGTGAACATACAAATAATTACAAAATCAGTCCTTTTGGTGATCTAGAGAACTGTAGGACTCTAAGTGAGATCTCCCTCAAATAACACACAGTGATATCACAACCTATTTTCTTTATGAACTGAGTCACTCCATAACAAAAGCGATATTAAGAATGACCTAATAGTGATGAATTATACCTTAAGTACTCATATTCATTTCTAATTTAAAAATTACATATGGAAGCAAAAAGGAAAATATTTAAGAGCTATCAAGTGCACTTATTAATGAAATATATCTCTGTTAGATGAACTATAACCAAAATGGTGTTAGTATTTAAATTCTATAGTCATAAAGTTTTGTTTTTGTTTTTGATTTTTTTCCTTGCTATCTCCAATGCCTAAAAGACTGCCTGACATGCAATGAACAACACATTTTGAGGGAAAAAAAATCAATCTTTTCTGTATATGTACTTTATCATTTTGCAAATCTAACTTACATGTAAAACCTTATTCAAAACTCACTTTAGATGGATCAGTTTAATATGACTGATTAATTGTTTTTTTATTGAACTTCAGGTTTTACATTGCTAATTTTTTTAGTTTTACTTGTCAGTGTTTCCACTGTTCTGTATCTGTACACCGTCCTGAGTTGTAGTACCATTAATTCTTCTGTTAGGCATCTGAAATGAAGCTGGACTTACCTGCACAGTGATTGGTACTTCTTCAACTTCAATGTTAAGAAATCATTTATCTTTGACTATCTTGTCATCACTTGATTTATGGAGGGAAAGAAAAAAAAAATGGTCTTTAGGTAGAAAAGAACTTTTAAGGCTGCATTTTTTTTTTTTTTTTTTGCAAAAAAAAGTCTACAATTTTTTTTTTTTTTTTTTTGCAAAAAACCTCTGCTTTTTTGGTGTGTTTTTAAACATCAGTAATGAGGTAAATTGTGAAAAATAAACTGCACATATTGAATAGTAATATGCAAATATAGATGTAGATGTGGATAGCTCTGAAATCATCCATATGATCAAAACATGAAGTGTATCTATCATCTCCCCAAAATTCCCTCCCTCCTTTAATTTTTCCCAACTCCCTTCTGCATTTTCAAGCCACCATTAATCTGCCTTCTCTTGCTATATATATATATATATTCACATTTTCTAGAATTTTATTTAATTGGAAGCATGCATCATGTACTCTCTGTTTATTTTTCACTTTATGTCTTTCTTACTGTCTTGTTAGTGTTGTAATTCCCTTCTTCCAGGAGTACTAGTCTAAACTTTACTATTTGTCATCTATACTTAAAATTATAAATAGAAAATTAGTTAGAAACAAAAAGTGTAGCACTTCCTACTGAAAGTACAAATTTTAAGTAAATGTAGATACATGACTACGAAAAAAGAAAAGAAATATAACTTCCAGAAATCAACACTGTAGAGATAGTTAGCAAACTTCTTTACTTGATGAAATCACAAGAGTTTGTGTTGAGGAAATTTTTATTTATTATAACATGAATTCAGACAGGTTTCTACTTTTCAAGTGTTTGAAGTAAGATATAGATATTAATCAGAGAACCCCTGGAGAGTATCTATTGAAATTTCTTCTTTTAAGATTCATTGATTCCACAACTCGCTAGTTTGTATTTAGCCTCATGAATCAGGATAGCCTTGGGAGCTTTTGGGAATGCTAATCAACACAACTCTTAAGACTTTGTAGTTTCAAATTCTTCAAGGTGTGCCTTTCATAAGCAATTTTTTTTCTAAATGAAGATTCAACAGTGCATTTGTGCAGACACAGACTGATACCCAACCCTCCCCGTCTTCTCCCCCAACCCACAACACACACACCATATACCCATTACTTCATTACTCATTTAAGTTTGGGACAAGTCTGAATTACTTATGCCAAAGATACAAATGCTATTTGATTATCATGACCTAGTATGCAACTGCCTCCAGACCAAGACAGAACACCTCACTGTGGGAAATGAAGTAACCATGTAGACAGAATGTCTACTGAAAGAGTCATAATGTAGACCAAAAATGGTATGCTTAGTTGCACCCACCGACTATCTAACATGGGATAAAAGCAGTACATTCAGGATTTATCATAAGCAGAGAAAGAGGGCAAATGCGATGAACAAATGACAGGGGCTAGGATTTTATACTACTTGCAATCTAATATGTTAACTTGTTACTGTTTCATTGATATAGACAGAAGAACAAAACTCCTGACATGTAGGAAAGGAGTTTTTCCTTCATGGAATAGTAAGAAGCATGAGATTCTTGTTACCATTGACTCCTCTTATCCCCCAAGTCCAGGAAGAATGATGGAGAAAGGAGGGGATTATTGCACACACTGTGCACCATCACAGCTGAAAAACACTGAAGTTAACACTCTTAAAAATGCTCTTTTTAAACAGTCTTTTGAAAGCAAGCTTCACCTTTGTTCTGGGAGAAATATTACTTCAACCTTCAAGGTTCTTCATTGTAAACACAATCTTGAGAAATGGCCCAAGTCAAGAGTGGTCATGATCTTGTATTCTGGTCATTCTCAGGAAAAGATGTAGAAGCATTAAAAATCCATGGAATATTGTATCTTCAGTTAGCAAGTGGTCCAGTACCCCATGTCATCTACCACAGTTTTGCCAAGGGTCCTCTCTCAGCTCACAGTTAAACCACATGTGGCAGTTCTTTCTGACCAGTTGACAGATGAAGAAAAAGAATAGTTTTGATTCATATATCAGTTAATTTATTATATAGACTTTTTAAAAAAATGGGCTGCTATTATAAAATCTCAAAATTCATTTGTATGTCTGAAAGACCTGTGAGGAGAAAAAAAAAATATCTTCCAGGTCAGCCTAGCTCCAACCAGTGAATATATAGAAAGAGAAGTGACCTAAAGTAAGACTATAATCTGATTCAGAGCCATTGGTAAATAGCTTAGCACGTTAATCAATGGCCTAAAAGAGAAAGATTGAATGGTGGCTTGAAGGTCCACAGGGAAGACATACAGGACATATAAAAAATTACAGAAAGCATGAACTTGTATCACACATCCACCATATAGCATCCAACATAGAAGAGATGCAAGTAGGCACAATGTCTTGTCAAAAGCTGGTATCAGATAGTCCCCCAATACAAATAGCAGTGTGCTCATAAACAGAGTAGCCATGGTGACAAGGATGGAGAATATTTTTGAGCCCAAGAACATGGACTCTTACTCAAGGGTAATCTAATTACTGAGACTCCATTGTGTACTACTTTCCCTCAACATGGGCCAATACAAATGCTGAGACTTCAATATGACACCATCTCTCAAAATGTTCTAGGAGACACTTTGTGATAAAGTGCTTATATTGATTCTTTCCACACGGAATGGGTAATGATTTATCTTGACTGTGAATGAGGCTATTCAGCATATGGATTTATTTTTCTGCCTACAGGGTCTTAGCTAGCACCACTTTCTGAGAGCTTGCTTAGGGTTTACTCCAGAATTCCAGGAACCACCAGAATCTGGAAGAAACAAGGGAGAATTTTTGCCTAGAACATTTATAGGCAGCCTGGCCCTGCCCACACCTTCATTTCAGACTTGCAGCCTCTACAACTATGAGATGATAAATTTCTGTTATTTTAAGTCACCAGTTTATAGCAATTTGTTACCATAGCTCTAGCTAACTAATACCCACAGAGGTGCTAGCCCAGATTAGAGGAACTTCCAATGAATGAAGCTGAAAGGTGACAGGTATTAATTGCCATTTTGAGATTAGCTGTGATAGTTTCTCCTATGTATCTTTTTGCAGTTTTCCCAGAAAGAGCCTCACCAGTATCCTGGAAACAGTTCCCTCAACTCAATAAAATGAGTTTGACTACTCCAAGGAAAGGTCATAGTGGATATGTTCATGCCCAAACCAGATCCTTTTTTATACTGAAATGCTTATTCTTTCATCTGAGGTTAGTGTTGTTGGTTTTGTGCTATAAACAAAACTTCCATGAGAATTGTTCTTGGTTGAAAAGATTTGCCTTGCCAAGATCATGTTTTTCCCTTCATGATGCTGCTTGCATACAATGACAGGTACATATGTGGTACAGAGGCCCAGATCCCTTGCCTTAAGGTGGGACAACTCTGAAAGTTATTTTAGGTCCAGAATGGTCCATGAGATGGTGTTTGCATCAAAGCTCAACCTTTCATTATGCTCAGTTTAATATCTTTTACACTCTCAAATGTGTATTTGCCAGTACATTTATACATCTTTATCTCCTTGCTTCCCAGGAGATCCAACATAACAAGTTAAATTTCACATTTTACTTAATGCTTTTTGACAGAACAGCATTATTATTTATTTAAGCTAACCCATGTAGAAACAACCATCTAGTAATCTACATTTTTAACATAATTTTAATAATGCTAAAGTTTTTTTTAATAGAAAGCAAATAATTTGTAGATGTTATTCATACTATATTTTCCATACCACCATATTATCAGCATTTAAATCTTTTTTTTTTTTACAATTTTATTTATTTATTTGTCAGAGAGAGAGAGAGAGAGAGAGTACAAGCAGGAGGGACAGCAGGCAGAGGGAGAAGCAAGATCCTCACTGAGAAAAGAGCCCAATGCAGGGCTTAGTTCCAGGACACTAGGATCATGACCTGAGCCGAAGGCAGACACTTAACCAACTGAGCCAGCCAGATGTCCCAGCATTTTAAATATTTTTACTTCACTTACTGGTGGGTAAATATATAGGGAATATTCTGATGTTGGGCCATACTCTCTGTAACCCTATCTCTAAACTATCCATATATTGTACAACATCCAGTTTTTAGAAACTGGGAAGAACTCTGAGGGTAATGACTTATTTTTAGCTATATTATTAAGACTTTAAAATATTCAAAGAGATAGATTCTCTAGCCTTGTATGGGAGAAGGAAGAAAAATAAAATCAGATGTTCTTTTTGGCATACCATTATGTATGCCTCCACTCTGTGGCTTATTTTCTAGGAAAAACAAAAATCACTGTCAATCTGAAGATTTTTATTTTCATGATTTTATTGGACAGTCTCCTGTGATTATTTTACAGTGAGTAGTATACAATGACTTCCAGGATTGCCATACTTGCATTAAAGTGGTGAATACATTGGCTTTTGTATAAATGTACAAATCAAAACAGTAAACATATTTGCAACAAAGTCAGTTTATTTCTCAAATTATTTATTTTTTAAAGTTTTTTTAAATTTAATTTTTTTTTCTCAGTGTTTCAAAATTCATTGTTTATGCACCATATCCAGTGCTCCATGCAACATGTGCCCTCCATAATACCCACCAGCAAGCTCACCCCACCCCCTCTCCAAAACCCTCAGTTTGTTTCTCAGAATCCACAGTCTCTCATGGTTTGTCTCCCCTTCCAATTTCCCCCAACTCACTTCTCTTCATCTCCGAATGTCCTCTGTGTTATTCCTTATGCTCCACAAGTAAGTGAAACCATACGATATTTGACTCTCTCTGCTTGACTTATTTCACTCAGTATAATCTCCTCCAGTCCCAACCATGTTGATATAAAAGCTGGGTATTCATCCTTTCTGATGGAGGTTTAGTACTCCATTGTATATATGGACCATATCTTCTTTATCCATTCATCCGTTGAAGGGTATTTTGGTTCTTTCCACACTTTGATTACTGTGACCATTGCTGCTATAAACATTGGGATACAGGTGGCTCTTCTTTTACTACATCTGTATCTTTGGACTAAATACCTAGTAGTGCAATTGCAGGGTCATAGGGTATCTCTATTTTTAATTTATTAAGGAACCTCCACACTGTTTTCCAAAGTGGCTTCCAACTTACATTCCCACCAACAGTCTAAGAGGGCTCCCCTTTCTCCACATCCTGTCCCACACTTGCTGTTTACTATCTTGTTGATTTTGGCCATTCTAAGTGGTATAAGATGGTCTCTCAATGTGGTTTTGATTTGAATCTCCCAGATGGCTAATGCTGATGAACATTTTTTCATGTGTCTGTTAGCCATTTGCATATCTTCTTTGGAGAAGTGTCTGTTCATGTCTTCTGCCCATTTTTTGACTTATCTGTTTTATGTGAGTTGAGTTTGAGGAGCTCTTTACAGATCTTGGATATCAGCCCTTTGTCTGTAATGTCATTTGCAAATATCTTCTCCCATTCTGTTGGTTGCCTCTTTGTTCTATTGACTGGTTCCTTTGCTGTGCAGAAGCTTTTGATCTTGATGAAGTCCCAAAAGTTCATTTTTGCTTTTGTTTCCTTTGCCTTTGGAGACATGTCTTGAAAGAAGTTGCTGTGGCTGATGTCAAAGACGTTACTGCCTATGTTCTCTTCTAGGATTTTGATTTATTCCTGCTTCACAGTGAGTTATTTTCTCACTTTTGAGTTTATCTTTGTATATGGTGTAAGAGAATGGTCGAGTTTCATTCTTCTACACTTAGCTGTCCAATTTCCCTAGCACCCTTTATTGAAGAGACTGTCTTTTCTCCAAAGTGTATTTTTTCCTGCTTTGTGAAAGATTATTAGACCATAAAGTGAAGCTTCATATCTGGGCTATCTACTGTGTTCCACTGGTCTATGTGTCTGTTTTTGTGCCACTACCATGCTGTTTTGGTGATCACATCCCTTCACTTTCAATCTGGATGTATTCTTAGGTTTCAAATTGGTCTTCTGTAGACAACATATGGACAAGTCCTGTCGTTTTATTTAGTTTGCAACCCTGTGCCACTTCATGGGAACATTGAGACCATTCATGTTTAGAGTGATTATTGAAAGATATGTTTGTTTTTACTAGCATCATCTTGCCTGTGAAGTCTTAGTTTCTATATATTGTTTCTGTAAATTTCTGTTCTATGACACTCTTGGGTTCTTTCTTCTTTTATAGAACCCTCCCCCCCTTAATATTTCTTGTAGTGCCGGCTTGGTGGTCACATGCCCTTTTAAACCTTGCAAGTCTTGGAAGGTCTTTATCTCTCCATACATTTTGAATGTCAGCCTTGTTGGATAAAGTATTCTTGGCTGCATGGTCTTCTCATTTAGTACCCTAAATATGTCTTGCTAGCCCTTTCTGGCTTGCCAGGTTTCTGTGGACAGGTCTGATGTTATTCTGAAAGACCTTCCTCTGTACCTAAGGAATCTCTTCTTCCAGCTGCTCTCAAAAACTCTTGTCTAAAAGTATGATTCATCAGTCTCACAACCAAGTGTCTTGAGGTCGTATAGATTTGTTGATCTTGGGGGGTGATCTTTCTGCCTCTAGAACACAAGCGCTGGTTCCAGTCCCCACATTGGGAAAATTTTAATGGAGAATTTGTTCAACTATATCTTCTAGTCTTCTTTCTCTCTCCTGCCCCTCAGGGATCCCAAAAATTCTGACATTGGAATGTTTCATGATGTCATTTATTTCCCTAATTATATTTTTATGGCTTCTGAACTGTTTGTTCCAGGCATTTTCCTGATCCTCCTTCTCTATCAGTTTGTCCTCTGGATCACTAGTTCTATCTTCTGCCTTGGTTACCCTACCTGTTAAAGTATTTAGATTAGATTGGATCTCATTGACAGCATTTTAAATTTCTTCCTGGATGGCTTTCACTTTTTGCTCTAATTGATTCCATGTTGCCACTAATGGTTTGCTCCACCCTAGCCATTTGCCTTGATAATCATTACCCTGAATTCCCTTTCCGACATACTGTTTATGTCCATATCCAATAGCTCTGATGGAGAGGACAAAGTCTCTTGAATTTTTCTTCTGTTGGGTGTTCCTCCTCCTAGTCATTTTGGTGGGAGGTAGTTGAGGGGATATGTAGCTGAATATGTCAACTGTGATCCAGGCAAGGTGCACCCTGAAATGCTTCTGAGCAATTAGAAATCACCACCAAAAGAAAGGGGAAAAAAAAGAGAGAGAGAGAGAGAGAGAGAGAAAGAGAAAAACAGGGGCACCTGGGTGGCTCAGTGGGTTAAGCCGCTGCCTTCGGCTCAGGTCATGATCTCAGGGTCCTGGGATCGAGTCCCACATCGGGGGTCTCTGCTCAGCGGGGAGCCTGCTTCCTCCTCTCTCTCTCTGCCTACTTGTAATCTCTCTCTGTCAAATAAATAAGTAAAATCTTTAAAAAAAAAAAAAAAGTGAAAAACAAAGACAGAAAAAAAAAAAAGAGAAAGAGAGAGAGAGAGAGAAGCCCCAGCCAGAATGGGCCCCAAAGTTAAGATTTATAAGGTATACAAACAAAAATGGACAAACAAAAAACTGAAAAAAGTAAATGACAAGGGGAAAAGAAAAAAAAAAAAAAAAAGAACCCAGCCAAATGAACCCCAAGTCTAAGCTTTATATATAATACCAGAACAAAAACAAATACACAGAAACACTGACAGAAGAAAAAGATGGGATGGTGGTTATAAATCCTGAATGTGGGTGATGAAGACTATTTTGATTCTTCCTGGGTGTTTCTTGATATCTTTATTAAAGGACTTAACTTTCCAGAGAAAAAAGGATCTTAAAACTGGTTTATATATAGGGGTAGTATTGATTAGGGAGAGGATTACCTTGAAGTTTATATCTATATATATATTAAAAAATTAGAAAAGCAAAAGAAAAACACAGGTATGTATGAAAAAAGTTCAAGTTAAAAGGTTATTATGGAATATGTTATATTAAACCTCTAGTTGTAATGGTAAGTAGGTTAAAAAATTAGAAAGAACAAGAATAGTGAGAAAAAGAAAATTAAAAATAAAGTTGTATTTATGAAATATACAGGTTTTAGGGCAATACCAGGAGCTTAATATATTGTTTTCCCTGATACTGAGGTTCTACAGTTTTATGGGGACCCTGTGGTGGTTGTCCTCTCATTCTTTTGGCTGGCTTTCTTGGGGAGAGGCCTGCCATGTTGTTTTTCAGGCAGTCTTCCTTGGGTTGAATCCTCTTGCCCCCATCAGGGGGCTGGGGTCTGTTGAAACTGGTTTTTCAGGCTTTTCTTCTCTGAATATTTTTGTTGTTTGACATCTTTTTGCAGTTTTGGAGGTTTAGTGGAAAGCAAACTGCACCCAGACCTCCATCTCAGAGAGAAGCCTCTGTCTGCTCCCCTCTGGGTTGTCCAGAACACACAGACTCTCCCTCTGCAAACTCCTCTGAGCTGCGCAAACTCCCATAGGCAGTGCACATCCCCAGCCATTGTCTCAGGGGTTGCCCAAAGTGCCCGCCTGTCCCTGCACACTGCCCCCCCACCCCCACCCCATGCCAAAACCATGAGCAATCTTGGTCCAGGGAGCCCACTTCCAGTGGCTGCCTTTGTCTGGACTGCTCTCTGGGGTAGTTCCTTCAAGTTCAGGCTGGGAGTGTTCAGACTCTCTGCAGTTCCTAGAGACCACTGGCTAGCAAGGAACACTCTCAGGCATGGGTGAGGAGCATGGTTCAGGCACCAGTTGCCCAGTGAGCACAGAGTGCAAAAGGCTGTGGTTCTAGGGAGCACCCATGAGACTCCTTCACGTGTGCCAGGAGGAATGAGCCCTGGTCCCAGCAGTGATATAAGCCATATAACCCTGTGGGTCTGGGACAAGGAACTAGAGGCTCTACTGCTGCACTCTCTCTGGCATGGGTGGTCACCGAGGGTGGCCATCCTTGGTCTGTAGGCTTAGGCCCATACCCATGACTGCCTGATTCCACCAGTTGCCTTTTAAGATCTTTTGCTCTTTTTCAGTGCTTTTAACTGGACTCCAAGGCAATGCTGGTCCCCAATCCCAGAGCACTTTCATATTGAGGTATTACTCTCCAATGGTTTGTTTCTGGTGGCTCCCTCCTTCTTCTGTTTATCCTCTGATATCAGTACAATTGTTCCCAGTACATTTTACGTGTCCACTGGCATCTTCTGGTCCTCTAGAGATCCAGAAGTGTATAATCCTACAACTCAGGCTGGTTTCATGGGTGTTCAGAGTGTTCTGGTAGATAATTAGCTCACTTTAAGGGACTGGTTGAAACAGGGTCTCCTACTTCTCTGCCATATTTCCCCTCCTCTATTTCTGAAATTATTAAAGTACCACCTTAAAATATATGTTTATAAATGGATATGATGTTTCTCTATTTTTTTTTTATTTTTCTGTAATAATGTTATTCTTTAAGGAAAATGTTATGTTGTCTTTGGAGCACCAAAGAGTGGGATGAATTCTCCAAAGAGATTATCTGGATCACTGGAGCTTTAAAATGTAGGCTAATCCCCTGCGAGGATTATTTGGTCTTTAGAGTTTTTGAAATGATTTGGAATAAAGGATTTAGTATAAATATGACCTGAATTTATGCTGATTCGCAGTAATAATAATAGTACCTTAATTTTTATTTAAAGATTAACTTTGGGTAAAACTTCCACATTATAGCCCTCAAATAAACAATTAAAGACAATTATACATGTGATTTTAGATGTCTGAAGTTCATATGTCAGTTAAATGTTTCAATGGTATATAACAAAAGGATGAAAAATTATCTCCATTTGGAACAAAGAGAAGATTTTGTTGTTCTGGATATTAGAAGATCATTACATATAACCCTCACTCTGGTCACAAGTAGAAAATCTGAGGTGATTCCTATTAGCTCAATTTTCTCACAGAGATTAAGAACACTAATTATTGAATAGAGGCCTTGCACTGAGCTCCAACTGCTGCTTGCTGAATATGTAACTGGATCATTTGATCATTTAATGTCTTATGATATATATTTTTGATGTGCATATGAGGATTAAAGAGTCTATTATGAATATTAGGGATGATAATCTATGTAAAATGACTAATACAATGCTTGCCACACATGCAGATATTGAAGCCAGTTTACGGTTTGTTTCTCAGGCTGTTGCACATTATCTCACAGACCAGACAACTAAGTTCTTAAAAGCTTTGATGAACATTATACTAACAAAAATATGCAAATGTTTAAGTAAGAAAGGAAAAGCACTTATTTAAGTCCATATCTATATTTTTCCAAGACATAAATTAAACTTACTATTCAAAAGTATGCTTTGGGCCAAAATGTATTAAACTATGTTTTCCATAAGAAATAATTTTATAACAGAGAACTGTGACAAATACACAGCTATGGAGAGAAAGTGTAAAATTATGATAAAATTGGTTACACATTTTTTTTTTTCAACAAGGAAAAACAAGACACTTAATGCCTCATAGCATGGAGGACTTTAGAAGAAAGGAAAAAATGAAGTGGGGTAGAAATCAGAGGGGAAGACAAAGCATGAGAAACTGTGGACTCTGAGAAACAAGTTGAGGGTTTTAGAGGGGAGGGAGGTGGGGGGATGGGTTGGCTTGGTGATGGGTATTAAGGAGGGCACGTATTGCACGGAATACTGGGTGTTATATGGAAACATGAATCTTGGAACACTACATCAAGAGCTAATGGCGTTCTATATGGTGACTAACATAACATAATAAAAAAAAAAGACACTTTAAATGCCTCTTGACTATGAAGTATGACAATCTGTTTCCTGCGCCTCCCCCCTTGAAATCAATGTTAATAAGTGTAGTTTAGAATACTATGGAAAACAATGCACACTGTCGATATCCATACTGACTGTGAGTTTTTAAAATCTTATAAAGTTATATTTAATTCAGAACAATTAATGACACTTATGGATATTACACTTTATGTTAACATAAACTTCAGATATATGCCATTTTAATTTATATTTATTTTCTAATTATTGGTGTATGAACAAAGCTACTATAGTAGCTGTTTTCAACTGATGATACATGAAACAATGTAATATCCTTTTCCTTTACCACCTCTAACTGAATCGGGCAAAAGAAATAAAAACATTTTCAGACAGTGAATACATCATTTCGGAAATTTCTCTGAAGTCAGGTGGAATGAATCTGCCAAATGAACGAAAGTGAGCCACAGCTGCTGCCCCAAAATTGATCTATTTAGTAGGATATATCTGTTTAATCTCTCATGATGGATCATGACACAAAAAGCATCTTGACATGAACTGAACTTGACATTTGTCAAATTAATTTCTCATTTTCTCTCCAGAAACAAGAAATGTTGCTAATTTGCAGCATATTCACAGCATATACCAACATTTATGTAATTACATAACATATGGCACATGATTAAAATGGTCTATGCAATATTGTATTCAAAATGAACACTCATTCAAATAGAACTTAACTATTCAATTTTAGTGAAGTGCCTATGTGTTATTTCAGCAAAATACTTGGTTTTGAACATATTTGTTGTTGTTCTTATTTTTTATTTTTCTAACTCCTTGTCAGTGAAGCTGATTTGTTTAATTTTTATCAATTTTCATATAAAATTCACATATTTTCATAGTGAATTTAAATATAAGGGTAAATAATAATAAATTATAGTAATAATTAAAAATACTATAGAGAAACTTGTTTTTTTTCCTTTTTACAAAGTAAAGCATATCTCTGCGTGGTATATCTTTGTTGTTTTTGTTGTTGTTTGTTTAAGTAAGATAATATATTAAAATTATGATTTAAAAATAAGTTCTGAACATTATGCAGATCAAAGTTTAGAAAGAATCAAATCTGGAAGCAGAGAAACCAAGAAGGAAGCTATTTGTAGAAGCCAGGGAAGACATAAAAGATGATAGTGTATTATATGAGTACTACAGTACACAGAACAAATATATATATAAATATAAGAGTAAGAAATTTGGGGGAAAAGATGATGAATTAAGTTTTAGATATGATGGTTTTCAAATGCCTAGATTTGTATTTACTGAGCTAAAAATAAATTGTGCTAAACTGGTATAAATTCCAAAGGAAAAAACAAAATGTGAGCCTGATTTTAAGTCTCTAGTACCTGACTTTGGTTACTGGTCATGGGTGAGGTCACTCAGGCAAAAAGAGTGTTACTCTCTTATACTGGGTGCATTCTTTCCTCAGATTTTTCATTAGTAGGTGAGCTGCTATTCATAGCTTACACTTCAATTTACATAGATTAATAAGCATTCTGCAACATTGTATTATTGGGTATTTGATATGCTGATTTAATTAAACAAACAAACAACAACAACAAAAAGCCAAAGAGCTGCCATTCCAAAATAAATTGCTCCTAAGTGACTGACATACTTGAAAAAAAAAAGATACTTTAAGTCCATGTACTTTATCTTATGAGATTGCTTCTTAATAATTTACAATTTAATTTGATTTAAAAAAAATATGTAAGAGGAAGGAATATTATCTGGCCATTTCAAAATAAATCATTATCTCTGTCTCTGATAATATATAGGTAGATTGTATCAGACCACGCTCTATAAAACACTTGTAAACAATAGGAGACATTTTAGAAAGCAACCATTGTTGACATTTATAAGAAATAAGTCAAGCAGAGAAAGACAACTATCATATGATCTCCCTGATATGAGGAAGTGGTGATGCAACATGGGGGCTTAAGTGGGTAGAAGAAGAATCAATGAAACAAGATGGGATTGGGAGGGAGACAAACCATAAATGACTCTTAATCTCACAAAACAAACTGAGGGTTGCTGGGGGGAGGGGGTTGGGAGAAGGGGGGTGGGGTTATGGACATTGGGGAGGGTATGTGCTTTGGTGAGTGCTGTGAAGTGTGTCAACCTGGTGATTCACAGACCTGTACCCCTGGGGATAAAAATATATGTTTATAAAAAATAAAAAATTAATTAAAAATTAAAAAAACAAAAAAACAAAAACAACAACAGAAAAACTCATAAACTAGAGAAGTGTACCATGAAAGAAGAGAACTGAGGTTGAATATTTAATAATTCTTACTTGAGAGCACTCTCTGTACCACAGATGTCAGAGAAGTAAGGTGGAAACTCAAACAAAACGCCCTGGGTTTCTTGCAGTGGTAACAAGATATTGAAATTTGGGGTTGCCAGAGCAGCTGAAAGGTGAAGTTGAAAACTTAAGAAAGGAACTGTAGATAGAGAAGTTTAAATTTCCATTTCAAGCTGAGTTAAACATACAAAAAGCATACCTAAGCTTATCGCCAAACTGTCGAAGACAAAACAAAGTAAAATGAATGAATGAGAAAGAATTAAAATCCCTCATAGTACCAGAAAGCAGAGAATGAAAAATTAAAAAAAGTCATTTACCTACACAGAAATAACTGTATTAATGATACTGAATTTTAATCAGAATAATGGGAACTAGAAGTCAATAAACCGAAATATTCAAAGTGCTAAACTGAAAGAATGACAGAGCAACCCTGTGTTTTATATCCTGAGAAATCGTATTTCAAAAATAAGGACAAAGTAAAACATTTTCATATAACTCTTAACTGTAAAAATTCATCTGTATATTGTAATATAAGCCAAAGGGAGAGTTTCAGGCTGAAGGAAGATAATCCCATGGGAAACTTAGCTCTTCTGGGTGAAATGAAGAGTGATAATGGACATGGGAAATGTAAAATATCTTTATGGTGTTATATTTATTATATATATGTGAATATAATATATGTGACAACTACACAAAAGATGGGGCAGTAAACTGAATCGTACCATTAACCGGTTCTTACATTTTATGTGAGGTAATAAAATATTAACTCAAAACAAACTTGATAGATTAATGATGCAATTATAATACTTAGATCAAGCACTAAAAATAAGCAAATAGGTATAGCTTAAAATTCAATAGAATAAAAGTGCAGTACTACCTAAAAAAATTAAACTAGAAGAAAAAAGGAAAGAATAACCTAGGAACAAAATAACAGAAAAAATGGAAAACAAACAAAATGGTAAGCCTAAAGCCAACTATAACAATAATCATATTAACTTAAAAAGTACTACACTTTTCAAATAAAAATATAGAACCCATGTTGGAGAAAGATGGCTTCTTTATTCTTTATTCTGTTTGGTGTACACTCTTATGACTGACCGAATATTTTATTCTGTTACTGTGCCATACCACTTCATGCTTGTTCAGTGAATGTTAACATTGGTAGCCAGAGTCTCTGTTTTAGTCCTTGTCTTTGAATTTTATAGCTTGTGAAAATTATCCATAGATTCATTGTCTTTATCAGTCTTAGACTGTCAGTTGTATTAGATTTTTTTTTTAATTTTCTGTGTTATATTTGTATAAAGATTTTAGTAGGACTTTGGAATTGATTACAATAGAGCCTGTTCTACATATTCCATTTGATACAAATATTTCAGCCTAAAGGGGAGCTTGGGTGGCTCAATCAGTTAAGTGTCTGCCTTCTGCTCAGATCAGGATCTCAGGGTCCTGGGATTGAGTCCCTCATAAGGTTCCCTGCTCAGCAGGAAGTCTGTTTCTCCTTCTCCCTCTGCCTCTCCCCCCTGCTCATACTCACTCTTTCTCTCTCTCCCTCTCAAATAAATAAAATCTTAAAAAAAAAAACCCACAAATATTTCAGTTTATTGTGGTTTTATTGTTTATAACATATAATTAGTATATTTTCTTATTTTATTAAGACTAAATGATGATTCACCAAATACTTTCCTATATTTTCTTGAAATGCTTTTAAGGTATAATTTTCTTTAAATTTAGATTTCAAAATTCTGAATTTTGTATCAGTAAATGTAAATTATGTAGCACAGAGATAGATACTGTTAACATTACTATTACTTTCCATTTATATTATATAATTTTAATTCACAATTGTATGAGGAGGGGATAACACAGTAATGGAAGATGGTTGGAAGAAAGGCAGGCAGGGGCAAGGGACCCTCATTCTAAGAGGAAACTACCCTTAAAAAGAAAACAATTCTATACCACGATGGAAGGAGCCCTTCACTGTTTGCCATGTGAACAACTACCTGATAGGTAGATGAACATGAAGGTTAATCAGATGAAAACAGCCTGCCAACAAGCCCATAAAGATTTCTAGACTTAGTAACACCCATGGCAACTCTTTCGGATCCCTTCCCTTTTTGTTAGCTGTGTACTATATCTCAATAAACTTCACTATTGCTTAATAAACTTTGCTTTGCTGCCCACCAATCTTCCTCTGGTCTACCTCTTTATTCTTCAAAGCAGAGTGACCAAGAACTGCAGGCTTTGAAGAAAAGAAATTTTGCAACAGAAGCACAAGTGAAGAATGACATATTTTTTAATAATACTAGAGATTAAGAATTTTAATGTGTATAAAAAGCATGTATCTTAAGTAAGGACAAATTACTCTATGAAATAGCTTAAAATCATTTTAGTTTCCTAAAAGATTTAATGGGATTAATCTGCTCTTCCACTAGGGAATGCCTCACATAGTCAAATTGGGGCTTTTGTTGAATAAAGCTTATATCACAGCCCCTTATCAAAAATGAGCTTTTGCGAGGATGTATTTTACTTCGACAAATACATCTTCAATCCCTATCAAAATAATTATTGTTAGCCAGACTCTATCATTTTTCATTGAACAAGAGATTGAAATAACATAACCTAGATATTACCAAAGTTGATAATGAATTGAAAGATTAACTAAATAACCATTCAACCTAGAGATTTTTTTTTTTAGTATAATTGATATTCTGGAGATAATGTTTATCATATATTTGGTATATTTGGAGGACAATAAGAAGTTAAGAGGAGGAAAGTGAGTAGCAATTTAAATGCATTTCATGCACATAAACATTCCTAAAGGTGTTGTTTCATATTGCTATTATTTATAATACACTATTTTCTAAAGCACAGCAGTTTTGAAGATTTAAATTATCTAAGAACTAGCTAGTATTCATTCAATTGTATTATGTTAATTCTTATAAAAATTTAGTTCTCAGTTTCTCTTTTAAAGCATACAGATGTTAAATGCCAAGTTGATTAAGGGAAAATCTAGAAAGCATCACATACAGCACCAGGTATATTTGGAATCTTTTTTTTTCTTTAAGATGCCTGGAAAAGCCCAGAGATAGTCTATGGAATATTTAAGGTTTGGTAAACAATCAAATCATTAAGTAGTTCAGCAACCAAGTTATGCTTATCCACCCTAAAAACTATACTTACAACACTCTCTTTTATTCTTCACTCTGGAATGTGTTGTTGATATGCTTTGATTTATTTGTTTCAACTTCAATTCCAAATTTGTAAATCAGATATTGTTTCTATCCCAGTGTAATTTTTAAAAAAATTTTTTTAGATTTTATTTATTTGCCAGAGAGAGAATGCAAAATGAGGAGGAGCAGCAGTCAGAGGGAGAAGCAGACTCCCCAGCTGAGCAAGAAGCCTGATGTGGGATTCCACCCCAGGACCCTAGGATCATGACCTGAGCTGAAGACTACAGCTTAACCCACTGAGCCACCCAGGTGTTCCCCCAGTGTAATCATTTGAGAAGTGTTGTTGAAATACTTTTTTTTTTAGTTGTATGCCTTCTACATATGTGAATTTAATGAAAATAATGATACACTTATGTTTCAAAGGCATTGAAATTATGAAAACAAAATAAGTCAGAAAAATAATTATATTATGTACTTCCAATTCTTAAAAGCCTTTAACTGATGTTGTTCTTAGTAGATCAGTGTTTTATATAATTTTTACAAAGTAATTTTTAATCACAACATCAACATTACATCCTTGTTTTGCCTCTCCTCTATTTCTTAAAAACAATTGGTACATATTTCATTAGAAAGAACCTCAGAAAAATTTGCATTCAGATTTTAAATTGTATAAGATTGATCTCCATGGAGTTTTGTTTCCAGAATCCTTTTTGTTTTGCTTAGAATTTTACTATGGATGCTCGTTCTCTAAATTCAATTATAGGAAAAGAATATAACATAAATTTATGATTTGTATATATATAACATGTTTATGCATATTTAAGATTGTTTCCAGTGAAAGAAGCATAAATGCAAATACAGTTTTTTTTTCATTAGATATTCAGTTCTCAAAAACTGTAAATTGGATTGCAAGACTGACTATTGGAAAAAATGAATATTGATATGGAAAAAAAATTTGACTCCTTCCTCACACCATATTCAAAAATCAACTCAGAAAAATCTAAATGTAGAAGTTAAAGGCTTAAAACTATTTGAAGAAAACATAGTTATAAATCTTTCTGAACTTGAATGAGGCAATGGTTTCTTGCATATAAATGCAAAAGAAGCAGCATCAAAAGAGAAAAAAAGATAAACTAATCATCATCAAAATTAAATATGAATCAGCTGACACTATGTTAGTCAATTTGATCTACTATAACAAATTTCCATAGACTGGGTGGTTTCTGAAGGCTAGAATTCTGAAATCAGGGTGCTGGCAAGGATTAATTCTTGGTGAATGCTCTCCTCATAGTTTACAGAGGAACTTCTTATGACTCACATGATAGAAAGAGAATAAGATATTGCTTTGAATTTTTCTTAGAAAGGCATTGATCTTATTCATGAAGGCTCTACTCTCGACCTAATTACTTCCCAAAGGCCCCACTTCCCAATACCATCATGTTGGGATTGAATTCAACATATGAATTTTAGGAGAACACAAATATTCAGTTCATAACAGACACTATCAATCAAATGAAGATGCAACAACAATATGAGAAAAAAATTTGCAAACTTCGTATCTGATAAGGGGCCATCAGAATATATTCAAAGTATATAAAGAACTCTTTCAACTAAACAATGTAAATGTATGATTCCATTAAAACAATGAAAAAGAATTTGAATATTGTTTCTAAAAGAGATATAAAAGTGGTCAATAAGCAGAAGAAAAATGTTCAACATCATTAGTCGTTAAGGAAATTCAAATTAAAACCACAATGATAGAACACTTTATGAGTTAGATACAGTCAAGTGTACAATAACAAGTGCTCACTAGGATGTAGAGAATTTTGAACTCCCATACATTACTGGTAGAAAAGTAAAATGGTATAGCTGCTTTGGAAAATAGTTTGACAGTTCCTCAAAAGGTTAAACATAAGTTACCTAATAACCATCAAATTCTTTTCTAGGAATGTACTCAAGAAAATTGGGGGAAAAAAAATATATATCTCCTTATGCATGGATGTCCAGAGTAGCATTATTAATAAAGCTAAAAGTAGCTATAATTCATATATCTATTAATAAGTGCATAGGTCAACAGACAGTGGATATGCATTCAATGTAATATTATCAATAAAAAGGAATAAAGTACCAATATATGCTACAATATGTATAAACGTTGAAAACCTTATGCTAAGTGAAAGAAACCAGATAAAAAAGGACACACAAAATTTTATTTGTATGAAATATACAGAATAGATAAATTTTTTTAAAGTACAGAAGTGGTAACCAGGAACTGAGATATAGGAAATGGAAAATGACTGCTAACAGGTGTGAGATATCTTTTGGAAATGGTGTAAATGTTCTAAAATTAGACAGTGAAGATAGTTCCAAAGCTCTGAGAGTATAAAAAAAAAAAAAAAAAAAACGAAGTTGTACATGCAAAACGAGCTAATTTTATGGTATGTATATTGTATTTCAACAGGATGAGGAAAAATTGATTTGTGATTAAAATAGTCTAATCTTTTATAAAATATAAGAAACTTTTTTTCAGTTAAATAATAAATAGTAGATTTTTGTAAATGCTTATTTTAAAAAATAGTAATATAAAGCAGGGCATCATGTATTAATTTTTTCTAATTATATTTCAAAAATTACCTTTCATGAGATACAAACTTCATATATAAGTTACTTAAATTTCAAATGTATTCATTTAGTTGAAAAAAATTACACAAAAAATTTTAAAAATTTACTTAATAAAATGTGAGGTACTATGGTAGAAAGGAGTTAAAATACTCCCAAAATAAGCATGGAACTTCCCCTGAGAAATGTCACAGATTAATGTGAAAGACTGGAAAAAAGATGAAAAGAATATAATTATACATGATCAGTGCTAAGAGGGGGAAAAACACTGTAATGTGAAATAGAAAGGAGTACCTGTATAAAGTATCACAAACTGGGTCACTCAAAATGACAGACATTTTTCTGTTATAGTTCCACAGGCTAGGACTATGAAATCAGTTGTTGGCACAGCCATGCTTCCTCGGAAGCCTCTGGACACTTCTTTGCAAGATTTCCTTGTCTTGTGGCAGACATCTTCACAAAAGTGACTGTCTTCTCCCTGTATCTCTGTCTCTTCACATTATGTTCTCTTCAAAGAACACAAGTCATAGTGGATTTGTAGACCACCCTACTCTAGCATGATTGCATCTTAGCTGATTACATCTGCAATGACCTTGTTTCCAAAGGTACTAGGAGTTAGGGTACAACTTCAACATAAATTTTTGTGAGGAACACAATTCAATCCATGATAAGACTTAATCTGGATTCCACCCCCTTTCTCTCTCCCCCGGGGAGGAAGCCTGATATCTCAGGATCTCAGATGTTCTACCACCAGCAGGATGTTCTGGGGGAAGAAACATCTACAAGCCCTTGTTCCCTAGGGTCCTTGTCTCAGACTCCACTGTAAGAAGTCTGCCTCACGTCACTTAGCAAACAAATCCCCATCCTGATGAATCCCCTCTATCACACTCAAGGTCACCATGACAGCAGTGCCCCTCCCCAGGTTCTAGCCAGGTGTGGGAAACAGGCTCTGGCCCAAAGTTTGTGCAGGGCAGGAATGCCAAAGGCTAGCCTAAAAAGTGAATTGTGCATGTATACGCTGCAAATCTCTAACCTTTCAGGCAACCAAAGGCTGGGGACAGGAAGGAGATTCTGGAGCAGAACCCCAAGACCAATTTTTGCCAAAGCCCAAGGCTGCAGCAGCCAGAAGCCACAGTTCCATTGTCTTCAGGGCTGTTCCTCCAGGCAGCTATGAAGTGTCTCAAATTCATCTCAGGAGACTATCAGTGCCTGGTGTTCCTTAAGACTTTTTCCTGAAGAAGCCTCAGAGCATGATTTTATTCTCTCTCTCTCTGTCTCCCTCTCTGTCTTTATCTATCTCTGTCTGTATCTCTGTTTGTTTTGTTTTGGTTTTTTTGTTTGTTTTGTTTTTAACAGGACTGTGGCAAGGTAAACTCCCTTTGTCCCTTGTGAACCAACACGCTCTTGGGATTCCCTTTGTTGCCCCTCCTCCTGCCTTGGAGGCCCTCCTGCCCTGATACCACTGTACAGGCCCAGGTGTACCAGGGCCGAGGGCCGAGAAAGTGTTAATGATTGGCAGTACTGAGTAGGGAAGAACAGAAGTGAAAATCCAAGATTAAGTTCAGCTACACGGAAGGACCATTTTTTTAAAAAATAGATTTTGTTTAGAGAAGGATAAATACAAAAGAGATCTGACACCAAACTCGGACTACCTGCAGAGAGCATTTTGGTTTGGGATGGTAACATGCATTTTTGTAATTACTGTGGAGTGTACAAAGCTCTTTCACCTCCACTTCATCGAATAACTCCTTGGGTTTGTGGTTATTGCATTCATTTTGCAGAGGAGGGACTGGACCAAAAGGGATAAGTTGAATTTGTCTCAAGTCACAACTCCAAATTGAAGACAGAAAGCTCAGTGTGCATAATTTTGTTTTATATATATCAATTTATTAGGATATTGATAAAACTATTTCAACTAAATTTCTTTTTTTTTTTAAGATTTTATTTATTTATTTGACGCAGAGAGATAGAGGGGACAAGCAGGAAGAGATGCAGCCAGAGGGAGAGGGAGAAGCAAGCTCTTTTCCCTCTCCCTCAGGGAGCTCAATGTGGGGCTCTATCCCCAAGACCCTAGGATCATGACCTGAGCACCCAGGTACCCCTCAACTTAATTTCTTTAGTGTCTGTACAGTAATGCTGTAGAGAAAGCAGCAATCATTATGGTTCCAACTCTGAAAGCCAATAGCAGTAGAGTTTCTTGTTCCTTCTTCTCACCTTGGGATGAAGCTGATTCCATTCGGCCAGCACTATTGCTGGTGTCCTGAATCACATCAGTGATGAAGAGAGGTCCAACTAACACAGGACGTCTATTCAAATACAAGTTATTTCTTATTTGGGTTCTTGTTTTTCAGTAGGTATATTCATGATTTATAATTGGAAATTAAATTTCAGAAAGTTTCTATATCTGCCGATGTATTAAAGAGATGAATTAATAACATACTTCAAACTTAACAATATGGTCTGGCAACTGGATTCATTAAAAATAGGGTTTTGATTTTGAATAGGTGATTTTAATCTCACTTTCAGTAGTAAATGTCACTTAGTATTCATAAATCTATTTTGATATTAACAATGTGTGATAAATGTTTAAGATTAATGCTTACCTTAACTCTACAATGAATATATTATTTCATATTATTAAAGATATTAAATCAAATTTTGTAATACTCCTTTTTATTAATGTAAATTTTAATGATAATATAAAGTTTCATGAAGATAATTATTAACTTTCAGATTAATATGTAAAAAATCTTTTTAATGAGATATTCCCAAGAAAAAATTAAAGGTATATAATTTTTTTCTACATGACAATGAGTTAAGAGGTAAATATAACACCTGTAATGTTTAAGGAATTTGAGAACAGATAGGAGACAGTAATATATTTACTCTGAAATCTAAAATACTACCTATGACATTATCGGATAAAACAGTAAATCTTAAATCTGTTTTTCTAGTTCCTTTAGAAATGTTAACGATGCACCCAGCAATTGCACTACTGGGTATTTACCCTAAAGATACAAACGTAGCGATCCAAAGGAGCATGTGCACCCGAATGTTTATAGCAGCAATGTCCACAATAGCCAAACTATGGAAAGAACCTAGATGTCCATCAACAGATGAATAGATCAAGAAGATGTGGTGTATATACACAATGGAATACTATGCAGCCATCAAAATAAATGAAATCTTGCCATTTGCAACATGGATGGAACTAGAGCGTATCATGCTTAGCGAAATAAGCAGAGAAAGACAACTATCATATGATCTCCCTGATATGAGGAAGTGGTGATGCAACATGGGGGCTTAAGTGGGTAGAAGAAGAATCAATGAAACAAGATGGGATTGGGAGGGAGACAAACCATAAGTGACTCTTAATCTCACAAAACAAACTGAGGGTTGCTGGGGGGAGGGGGTTTGGGAGAAGAGGGTGGGATTATGGACATTTGGGAGGGTGTGTGCTTTGGTGAGTGCTGTGAAGTATGTAAACCTGGTGATTCACAGACCTGTACCCCTGGGGATAAAAATATATGTTTATAAAAAATAAAAAATTTAAAAAAATAAATAAAATAAAATAAAATAAAATAAAAAGATGAGCCATGACAGATAGGAGATTTTTTAAAATAAGAATAGAGTATATTACTATAAAATCACACAAGCCATCATATACTAGCAGAATTTTTTTAAAAAGAACAGTACTTTTTCAATCACATTAAAATATTTCTTAATTAAAAAAAAAAGAAAGAAATGTTAATGATGCTCCTAGATAAACAAACACATAAGCATACACAAAAATATTCACAAATCTTGACAAGGAAATACTTATAAACCATGAAAATAAAAAGATATAAAGTTATAAAATTGTTTATCAATATAGTAGTATTTCTACAACTCGGATGTTATCTAGACCTGGAAGAATGTTGATATTAGAAAAAGGGAGAAAGGGACGAAGAGAAATGAGAAAGGCTGCTTGAAGGGAAATTGAGTATTTTCCCAAAAGCAATAAAATTTGCTTGTTAAAAAAATGGCTGTTTCTTAGGGATAGGTAAAAGTGGTTCAAGTTTTACACATAGTAGAAATTAGTTTGTGAATGTTTTAAAATTATATGCCTATTTATCTTGAGTAGGTAATACATGTACATGTTACAAATATCAAAAGTTTCTGAAAGGCAGATGGGGAGAAAAGATTATTAAACTTCTCTTTTCCTACCCAGTCAGAGGTAACTACTGTTATCTGTTTCTTTGGGGTTAACCTAAAAGGCGTTTTTAACTAACTTTCTCATTTGTGTGCTCTAAATGCAAATATTTAAAGAAGTTGATGGTTTACCCGAGGTCACATCACAGATTCGTTACAAATTGGGACACTCTTAAAACATGCTCCCCCATGGTGCCACAGATCTACGAATTTGATCTGCCCTCCGACAAAATGATGCAATGAGAATGACAACATGAAATATGATGTTTTTTGTTGGCTAAACAGCTGGCATGCTTCTCTCCCAGCGTCATTCTGAGCTCATACATGCTTACTTTTTTGTTTCAGCTGTTAAGGAGCATATTCTTTTGCTCTTTATAAAATGTGATCTCTCTTTACTTATATTTTACTCCTAAGAGAATAATTTTCTTTTCCATTTCACTTGGCCACTCGATTAGCTTTCAAATTATGAAGTCCTTTATCAAAGAGGCTTTCTCTGGACTTAACACAAGACGAGCTTATTCACCTTCCCCACCCTATGTCCACCTCCACCCCCAACAATATAGGACCATAGCATTCCACAGCAACATCCTTTCAATTACTTGTTTGGTGTTAAGCTTCTCCACTAGCCCCAAAGCTCCATGAGTGAAGGGGCTTTATGTTTGTACACTGTGGTACACTCACCACCCATCCTAATGCCCTGACAAAGAAGAGAATTGCAAAATATATGTGCTAAATAAATAAAACTAGCTAACAGGTATTACTACATACCAGACACTGTTCTACATAAATGATAGATAGATGATAAATAGATAGGTAGACAGATAATAGATTTCAAACGTATATCTTTATGACAACAATCTATGATGTAAATGCTATGATCCCCACTTACAGATGAAGAAACTAAGGAAGAGCAAGATTAAGTACCTTGTCCAAGGTCACACACCTAAAAATGAGAGAGCTGAAATGCAAACAAGGTGATCCTACTTCAAGACCTGTGCTTTCAGCCAATGTAAAATGCATTTATTTTCAGTGGTTGTATTACCATTATAGGGATTTCAGGAGGGGAGTCCGTAGCAAGGCAAGGACTCTGAATGACTGCAGGTTAAAAAAAAAAAAAAATTCTTAAAAGTATAAAATACATTTTTTTAAAAAAGATTTATTTATTTATTTATTTGACAGACAGAGATCACAAGTAGGCAGAGAGGCAGGCAGAGAGAGAGGAAGGGAAGCAGGCTTCCAGCTGAGCAGAGAGCCTGATGCAGGCCTCGATCCCAGGACCCTGGGATCATGACCTGAGTCAAAGGCAGAGGCTTTAACCCCCTGAGTCACCCAGGTGCCCCTACATTTTTAATTAATATAACACACAACGTCATAATTGTCACAGAAATTGTGAATGAAAGTTTTTAGTTTTATTTTATAATGTATATCGGTTTCCCCTATTTTGACCTAGAACTGAATTCAGAAAGAGACTCCTTTGTATTCAGGCAAAGGAATACTATATTGTTTGCTTTTTGGTGTTTTCCACTAGCATGAAACATTTATTTTAACCATCTTATTTGAAGTGCCAAGGCAAGCCACATGATAAATCAGCTTTGAGCATCTTCTGGGACTTAATAAACCTCACTCATTATTCTTCTCCTTCAGTTTTAAGCTGGTGGTAGCTCAACATGGTGTTCTTTAAAAAATGGAATCATACTAAGATAACATCTGTTCAAGTCAGTTTCTCTTAGTTTTGGAGTTATTAAAGATAAAATATTTGAATATGAATTAAACTTGTAATATTGCTTTAACAGCCATATGCAGTTTTCTTCATATTAAAGTTCTCATCTCCATTTATCCTTTAAAGTTACTTAAATATTTACCAATTTTAAAATGTTTACCTCTTTCTCTTTCCTTCTCTCTCCCTCTCTCTATATATAATCTCTCTCTTTATATGTGTGTGTGTGTATATATATATATATATATATATATATATAAACTCTCTCTATATATATCTATAAACTCTATATAAATATATATAATTTCTCTTTATATATAGATAAACTCTATTTATATATAAACTCTTTCTCTGTCTCTCGCTATGTATATATATAAACTCTCTCTATATATATACATATATATATATATATATATATATATATATATATATATATATAATTGTGGAAAACCAATAGATCTGTGACCAACTTAATAACTTATTTAATACATATTTGTACTTCAAAAGGGTATCACTTTATTTTCCCCATGTCTTTTTTACATTGTATATAACTTAGTATAAGTTTTATATAATAATTATTTTGTAAAGCAAAACTTGTAAATAGATTCCATGGAATTCTAGTAAACTACTTTAAACAAAGTGATTTGCTTATAATTTCTCCAAAATGAGAAGTAAATACTTGCAGTAGGGTAGAAATATTCCTATTTCATTTCGACACTTATGCTAATATTGTGACATTTGGGCCAGTACGAATTTTTATTGCATCCATTCCTCATGTAGCAGAGACATCCATCTCTCCACCAAAATTATTTCTCCCCATCACTCATATAACTAGAAGTACCAGTCACATGGTTATTATATTTTAGAATCTCCCCTTCAGTTATGTGAAACTGTTAAAGAAAAATTATTCCGAAATTTATTGAAATAGATAAGGAGGACATTATTCAAGGCTACTGCAGTAAGAACATTACAGTAGGGAAGAAAGATCAAACTCAACTCCAAATATGAGGACAAGTGGGGATTTATAACCAAGAGACAGGATGAGGGGGTCAGTAGAGGGAAAGTTACTGAGAAGACATCAAAGGAAGGAAGATTATTGCTAAACTGACCTAACAGGATTCTTGGTAAAGACAGGCCAAGGACTTTGATATCAAAAGTGGGGGATTAAAAAAAAAAAAGTAGGGGATGAAAAACCTGATTTTGGATATCAAAGGTGTTTAAATATGGGGGCCGTGTTTCCTCACTAAACTGACTTAGCAAGATTTTTGCGAAGACTCGCTTGAAGACTAGACAGAGGCCAAGAGCAAGGCTTAGACTGAGAAAGAGATTCAAGTAACCTTACTAAAGTTTGATTAAGGAGAGAGTTTTTCATAAAGCCAAGTGGCCATGTTATCTCCAGTGGAAGACAAACAAAAGTGGTATGTAGAACTTCCAAGAGCAGATACTTAGGGATAAGCCATGACTTCTGCGAGGCCTCCTTCTGTCCTTAAGCTGTGGTACAATTGTGAATGTGAACTAGCTTCAATAATGCAGATAATGATATTGCTTTATGAGCTGACCATAAAACAATGAACAAATAAAACGAACCATCAGAAACGAGAAAACAAGGGGAAACTATCTTTCTGAATGCTAACACGGAACAGACACATTCTATTATCAGAAAAGTAAAATTCCATTTTATTGAGTTAGTGTATTTTGGGTCTTTTAGTTAGAGCAGATGAACATGTTGGAATGGAAACTGCCCATCAATAATATAAAATATGTTCTACTGGCATAGTTATTTAAGAGCAGGGAAAAAAAAAAAAAAAGAAGCAGAAATTGCAAGTGGAAAAACTTACTTACAAGAACTAGAAAGATAATTCAACCACTCGAGCTCCGAGGGAGACGCAAGACACAACCAAGGATGGTATTTAGTAAACTTTTGCACACAAGCAAAATCCATAATGCAGCAATTTGCAAAGAGAGACGAAAGAGGATAGAATCTAGAGATCAAAGGACTCAAAGATTTGGAAAGTCCAACTCACCAGGATCCAAAAAATGGGAGATTAGGATGATGTCTCTCACTCACCTTTTTCCAACCACATTATTTCAGAGGTCCTCAAGCTAAGGTCTTTAATATGACAAAGGAAGAGAAGTACAGCATTTATTTCCTGTGTTACAAGCCACTCCAAACCTAAGAAACTAACTTAGAAAATAACAATGATTTATTATTACTCATGATTCTATTGGTTGTCTGGGATTATCTGAGCTATTTTTCTTCAAGGGAAAGAGAAATCACTCATATTGCTGCATAAAGCTGGCTGAAACTAGAATATCCAAAAAGTCCTCTTCCTCCGCACCCACCCCAGGATCTTTATCCATATGGCCTCTCATCATTGAAAAGTCTAGTCCGAGTCTCCTTTCTTCATCAAAACTGTATTCTAAAAACATACATGCCAAAAAATCAAGTCCAATGTGTATGTATGCGTTTGCCAAGCCTCTGTAATACACTTGCTAATTCCTCATTGGCCAAAGAATGTCACATGGTCAGGATCAGGGTCCGTGTGGGAGGACCACACAAAGGTGTCCGAAGTAGTGGGAAAAGACATAGGTAAATGCAAAAATGATTCATATAAAAGAACATGGAGAGCGGTCACTGATACATGGAACAGACTGGAAGCAAAGTTTCTACAAGCCTACAGAGTTGCAGAGAAAAATCTGTTTCCTAAGAAAACATGAGTTTCTGTAGAAAAAGCCAAAAATAACTGTTAGATTACCAAATTTTTATTAACAGGAAACAGTATGCAAAAGTTATATATGCCTCCTAGTAATTTATACCATACAGTTCTGCTTCAGTTATATCTAAGGAGTAAATGGTAAATGAGAACATCCCAAAGGACAAGCCATGGTGATGGGACTTCCTTCTCCCTCCCTTGCCTCCCTCTCTCCTTCTCTTCTTCCTACCTTCCCTCCTTCCCTTTCTCCTTCTTTCCTTCCTTCCTTCCTTCCCTCATTCCTTCCCTCCTGCCTTCATCTCTTTCTTCCTTCCTTCCTCACCCCTTCCGTCCACTCCTTATTTAAGAAAGGTAGAGGTTTTTTTTAGAAAAATTAAATCATAAACTTAATAAATTCCAGAAATAATGTATTTTTAGCATCCATGAAAAGCTATGACAAGGAACATCTGAATAAGGATCTTAGTGTGTCAGAAATTTTAGTAACTGCACATATATGTAAATATATAATATATATTATATACATTAAATATATATTTTAATATATATATTAAATATCTGATTCTGTGTTTTCCTCTTAGAGATTAACAGAATTATTGAGGGAACTAGAGAATATTATTAATTTTTTAGGGTACACAGAAAAAATTGATTATATGTCATGAGGCTCAACATGAAGGAAAAATAATTGAGCATCGTTAAAATATCATCTCTTCAAATCATTAGATTCTGATGTAAAAATGTTTAAGTAATATGAGTTTTAGTCCATTAATGCATTCACTTTAGAATCTTTAATTTGTAGGAAAAAAACTGTGAACAATGTGTTTAAATCAAATGCCTTGGAATTGATACTTTAAATGAAAATTTAAGTTTCATTAATTTACATGAAATTACTGACTTTCTTATAGAAGTATATTCTTTAAGCTTATAATTTATGAAATTGTGGAAGCTTATTCTGAAGATGATTCTGTTTTAAAATGTTTTAAATGTTGCTCTCAGAAAAATTGGGGAAATGAGATAGTTTTCTCATTTTTATGAAGAATTACATCTTCACTGGAGTAAGTTTTAATTACAGAATAAAATTTGATTTGTTTTTATTTATAACATTAGATCACTAAATTTGTTTAAAAATTGTGTTGTCAAGTGAACCTAAGATATTACCATCACTGTTTTTAATAAAAATAAATTAATTTGCATTTTTACATCAGGCTCAAATTATGCATTTATTATAAAACCAATGACCTACAAAGGAATTCTACTAGGGTATCTTTCCAGAAACTTTCATTACACTTATATATTTTAAATGATTAAAACTGATATTCGAAGGTGACAACAGAAGGTAAGAATTCCCTTATGCAACCAATATCTTCATTTTCATAAAGACTTATTTATTTTACAGAGAAGAGAATCTTCATGTGTACAAACGTAGTTCATGACAAAACAATTGAATTATATTATATGTGTATGAAACAATCTCCATGAAGAAGTTGAGAGGGGAAGTTGTAACATTGAAATTCCTATGTTAGTAATGTAAGACTAAGGCAAAAGAAACTGGATGAGCACATTCCTTAGTTTATAAAGTTGTTTCCCATGGGTGTAATAATGCTAGGATTCTGATACTGCTGCATATATATATATATATATATATATATATATATATATATATGAACATTGAAGTTAATGAGTGGCAGATGATTAGAGTTAGGTTTCTCAATGTTGGGATGTAGAATTACAGATAAGCAAGGGGAGGATTCTGGAATGATCTATCTGGTAATAGAGTTTGAGACATCAGTGTGATCTCGTGTTTAGCTTAATGTGTGTGTGTGCATGTGCAGCTATATACAGAAGTACTTATGGATGTGTGTACACAACAGTTTAATACATATGCATGTTTTTCTTCGTTCATGGGTTTTGACAAAGAAATATTATCATGTATCCATAAGTATACTATCATACAGAATTGTTTTGCTACTCCCCCAAATTCCCTGTGCTTCAACCAGTAAACCTTCCCCCCAACTCCTCCAAACTTCAAGCAACTAATCTTTTTATCATCACTATAGTTTCAACTTTTCTTGAATGTCATATAGCTGATTCATAGAGAATGCTGCCTTTTCAGACTGGGTTCTTTCACTAAGCATATACATTTGTGTCTTTCATGACTTTTTGTTGCTGGATGACTCATTTTGTTGTATTGTTAAATACTATTACATTGTATGTATATATCACAACTTATTCATTCATTCAACAGTTGGAGGACATTTTTGGCTGCATCTATTTTGGGGCCATATGAATATATATGTTATAAAAATTCACATGCAGGTTTTTGTGTGGATATGGGTTTTCAAATCAGTGAAATCAGTATTTTAGATCATGATTGCTAGATCATAAGCTATAACTATGTTTACCTTTACTAGAAACTAGTACTGTTCCAAAATGGCTATACCATTTTGCATTCTAATAAAAAATGAATGATTGTTTCTGATGCTGTGCATCTTTGCCAAAAGTTGTTACTGTCAGATTTTTTTTTTTTTTTAGTTCTAGCTATTCTACAACATGTATAGTGATATTCATTGTTATTTTAATTTGCAATCCTTTAATGATAGATTATGTGGGACATCATTTCATGTTTATTCCCATCTCTATATCCTCTTTTGTGAGACATCTGTTCAGATCTTTTGCCAATTTTTTTAATTAGGCTGTGTGTTTTCCCGTTGTTAAGCTTTAAGTGTCTTCTGTATATTTTGAATTAGATATGTGTTTTGTAAATATTTCCTCCCAGTCTGTGAATTGGGTTTTCACTTTCCAACAGTATTTTTGTGTAACAAAAGTTTTTAATTTAAATCAAGCCCCATTTCATTTTTTCTTTCTTTTATCAATGATGCTTTTGATGTTGTATGTAATAACTCAAGACAAAACCAGAGGTGAACTAGATTTTTGTAAGCTTTCCTCTAGAAAATTTATAATTTAGGGTTTTACATTGGTCCATGATCCATTTTGAATTATTTTTTTGTGTATGGTGTAAGGTCTGTCTCTAGGGTTTGATTTTATTTCTCTTTTGTGTATGAATATTGACACCCACATTTTCCACCACTCTTTCTTAAAAAGTCTATTCCTCCTCAATGGAGTTATCTGTCCTCATTTTTCAAAGATCAGGTGAGTATATTTGTTTAGGTCTCTGTCTAGGCTCTCTATTGTTTTCCATTGATCTTCATGTCTGTTATTTTATATGCATTGGATCTATTGAACAAATTGGAAAGAATTGACATCTTTTTTGTCCATGACCACAAAATAGCTCTCCATTCACTTATATTTTCTGTAATTTATCTCCTCAGGATTTTGTAGTTTTCCTCATATAGATCCTATACATATTTTGCTAGAATATTATTTACAAATTTTATTTTTGATGCTAATGTATACGATTTTTTTAAAGATTTTATTTATTTATTTGACAGACAGAGATCACAAGTAGGCAGAGAGGCAGGCAGAGAGAGAGGAGGAAGCAGGCTCCCCACTGAGCAGAAAGCCCAATGTGGGACTGGATCCCAGGATCCCAGGATTATGACCTGAGCTGAAGGCAGAGGCTTTAACCCACTGAGCCACCAAGGTGCCCCTGTACGTAATATTTTTTTATCTTTTATTTTTAAATTACTGTTGTTTATTGATGGTGTATAGGCAAACAATTTACATATGTATAATTTATATGTATATAGTGTAAATAACTATTACATATAATTATATATATAACAATTTACATTTATACCCTGAGACCTAGCTATACTCATCTAATAATTCAGGGAGTTCTATTGTTGACCCTTTAGGGTTTTCTACAAATATAATAATATCATCTTCAAACAGTGACAATTTTATTCCTCCTTTCCAATCAAAATAATATATATTTACTTTTCTTAATGTTGGTTTGGAGTTCTGAGTCAACATTTTACCTAGTCTGGAAGAGAAATCATCTAGTTTTTTCATCATATTTTTTTGTAGATGTCCTTTAACAAGTTGAGGATATTCCAAACTATTTTTAGTTTCTGAATTTTTGTCGTGAATGCATGTTGTATTTTACCAAATTATTTTCTGCATCAATTGAGATGATCATATTATTTTTCTACTTTGCGATGCTTATGCAGTGTGATTGATTTTACAATGTTATATCAGTCTTGTTCACCTGCAATAAACTCCCCTTTTTTATCGTGAATAGCTATTTTTATACATTGTTTGTTCAATTTGTTAATGTTTTGTTGACATTTTTCCACCACTGATTATGAGAAATATTCATCTATAGGTTTCCTTACTTATATTATCTTTGTATATTATTAGTATTAGGGTAATGCTTGCCTTAAAGAATGAGTTTAAAACTGTTTCCTTATCCTTTATTTTCTGGAAGAGATTGTGGAAAACAATAACATTTCTTCATTCAATAATTTTGGTAGAATTCACTAGTGAGACCACTTGGACCTTTTAAAATCTTTTTTGAAAGGTGGTTAATTATAAATTCAAATTCTTTAACAGATACAGGCTTTTTCAGATAATTTATTTCTCCTTGGATTCAATTTTGTAGTTTATGCCTTTGAAGATATGAGACTGTTTCATCTATTATCAAATTTATGGGCATAGAGCTTTTCACAGTATTCCTTTATTATCCTTTTAATGTTCACGGGCTTAGGAATGATGACTCCTCTTTCATTGCTGATGTTAGTGATTTCTGTCTTCTATTCTAATTGGTTAACCTGGCTAGAGGTTTATCATTTTTTTGACCTTTCTGAATAATCCACTTTTCATTTTTTGACATTATTGTTTTCCTGTATTCAATTTCTTTGACTTCTATTTTAATTTCTCTTTATTTTCTTCTGTTTGCTTTATCCTTATAATATTCTTTTTTCTCTGTTTTCTTCAGGTGATCCTTTTTAGATCAGGATCATGACCTGTGCTGAAGGCAGACTCTTAACCAACTGAGCTACCCAGGTGCCCCCATCAAAGACATTTTTGAATTTTTTTTCTTTTGATTTTTATCTTAGAATTTCCATCCTTCTACTTCAGAGTTTCTATCCTTCTACTTGCAATTTCTGTCTGTTCTTACATGCTCTTCTTTTTTAACTGAGAACTTTCAACATACTAATCATAGATACTTTATATTTCCTGTCTGATGATCTGTGTCTTATTAGGAGTATGATTTTGATGCTTGCTTTGTCTTTTCAGAATACTTTTTCTGATATAACATCCTCTGTAATTTTTTTCTTTTTTTCATAATTTTGTTTTATAACTTTGAAGGCCATAGATAATGTATCAGGTAATAAGAAGTGAGGTTAAAGATCTTAAAATGGTATTTTATGTAAATCTTTCTAGGAGTTGGCAGTGTTTATTGATTATTGTAACTGTTTGTGTCAGAAACTTCAAACCCTCCAGTGTCCTTGATTTTCATCCCTTCTGTTGTCTTTGGGATTCCATAAGAACCTTTTTTTCTCAAATATTGTTTCTTCCTGCTTTTTCAGTAATAACCCACAGTTATTTACAGTGGTGCCTTGTTGATAACCACACCAACAGGTGTAAGATGTGTGGGAAGAGAAATGTTCTATATCTTATAATTTAATCTCAGTATTTCAGGCTTGCCTCTGGGCTATTATCTTCACACATACTCTTCTACCCACTCAGATGAGAAAGGAAGGCTAGAGAATGCTGGACTCAGTGAAATGTTCTTAGCTTACAAGTGACAAGGCTCTGGCTAAGTATTTCACCTTGGAATATAAGCTATTTTAATGAAAACTCTCTGGGCACTTTTACCCATCCTTTGCCAGAGTCACTGAGATATCATTTCTGGCTATTTACAGTGAGAAATTTGTGGAGTTTTTGAAGATTAAATCCATGAAAATGAGAGTCCCTCGAAGATGGCAGGTCTCAGTAGTTTCTCACTCAATGTAGTCCACAATCAGCCTTAGCAGTTAGTCAGAATGACCAGTGAAGTATCCCCACTAATTTATTACTTTAGTTGGTAGACTTTCTGTTCTAGGTAGGACCTTGGCAATAAGTATTTCAATTTGCCTACCTATCCAGATTTCATACAGGTGGCTTGTCCTGCAATTTCAGTTTTCTGAGATAAGGAACAAGAAAAATTGTTAATTTTTATTTTGCTCACATATTCTTTTGGTAATGATGAAAGTAATGAGTTCCAAGTTCTTTACATATTAAAGCAAAACTAGAAGTTTAACTGTAATTTTTAACTTGGAGTTCATAGGAACCTGTCAAAATCAGCTAGACATAAAAAAAGACAGAACAATATAACCAATATTAAGTAGAAAGTACAGAAAATAGGGAGAAAAAAATACAGTGAACAAACTAACTAGATTCATCAGCCATATACTTTCAAATGACTATGTATATTATGATAAGGAATTGAAATAAAAGATTGATAATTTTGGGGGCACCTGGGTGGCTCAGTGGGCCGCTGCCTTCAGCTCAGGTCATGAGATCAGACCCTGAGATCTCAGGGTCCTGGGATGGAGTCCCGCATCGGGCTCTCTGCTCAGCGGGGAGCCTGCTTCCTCCTCTCTCTCTCTCTGCCTGCCTCTCTGCCTACTTGTGATGTCTCTCTGTCAAATAAATAAATAAATAAATAAATAAATAAATCATTAAAAAGATTGATAATTTTATTAGAGAAGCTAATGAGAGTTTTAATGGAAAACAGGAAACAATAATAAAGAACTCATGAAAAATTTTAGGAATGCTGAAAAAAAACACAAAAATAGCTCAATGGCTATGTTTAGCATTAATTTCAAACACCTAAAGAGAGAAGAATCAACTAGAGAAAAGAAATCAGAAAAAGAAATAAGAATAAAACACAGAAAAAAGAAATTATAAAAAACAGGCAGAAGCATGGTGGTGAAGTATGTCTATGGCAAAGGTTTACATATGTACATTTTAAGTCTCAGAAGATGGGCTTAAATAAGACAGAAGTATTATTTGAATAAATAATGGCTGAGAATTTTTCAATATTGAAAAATAAATTAATCTACATCTTTAAGAAGACTTGCAATTCCCAGAGCAGTATATACCATGTGCTGATAATAGAAAAACTACTGAAAACCAAAGACTAAAATAAAACATCTTGCAACAGTTTGAGGAGAAAAGAGAGACATTATTTTTCAAAAGAGAAACAGTAAAACTGACTGCGACTTCTGCAAAACACAGAGAAAGACAATGGGTTGATGTATTCAATTCCTAGAGATAACACTTTCAGTTTAACAACTGAAAATCTTTCTCTTCGCATATGTTGTAGTTCTCTTGTTTGCAAAAGCAGAAAAAGAATTAAAATCTTTATTATGGATTCAAATTTTTTAAAAAAGTAAGTATGCTGAAAATTGTCATTTTTATTTTTTAAGTGAGAATTTGAGGTTATCCTTAGAATGTTTACTATTGTCCACTTTAAATTTCATTTGAGATGGTAGGAGAGTATCTAAAGTAACACTGAATAATTTGGATCAGTATTAAAGCAGTGTAAAGGAGTGTAATTTCTCCTTAAGATGGAGTAAAATTATACATTAAATGTATATAGTTTAAGATAAATTGTGAAACAATTAAATATAAAATCTCTTTATGTGCACGGATATTAAATTAGTAAAAGCTCTTTGTAGCTTTAAATTAGTAAAAGCTCTTTGTAGCTTACCTAATTGCTGATGGAGATGTAGTGCTGAGAGAGGCTCCAAACAGACTGATTTGATCTCGTAGGAAAAGCTAGGAAGTTGCTGTTCCAGCATCTACGACCTTATAATTTAGATTGTTTAAAGCACCTTTAAAGACAATACATAATCTTTCATATCACTAAAACGCCTCAAAATTAAGAATTTTTTTTTCCTTTGAAATGGCAATTCAAATTTTCTACAATCAGTGGTGTTATAGCCTCTCTGTTAAGGAGATTTATAGATTCAATAAGATGTGGGAGAGATCTCACATACCCAAGAATCTGGAAAAGATCATTCATTCAACAATTTCTAAAGCTTCAACTTCTTAATTAATCACATTAGGGCTGTACGGTGGGTAATATTATTCTGGAATGTATACACATTTTCTTGCCTTCAACAGTTAAGGATAAATAAAGAATGCACAATTTTCAAATAATTAAGCATTTCTGAGGGCAGATTACTTACTGGTTTGTATGTCTGTGTATGTTTTTCTGAACTTTGATTTAATTGTGTCTTCCTTTCTTCCTGAAGTTATTTTGATTCTTTGGATAGCCTAGTATATCTATGAGTTAGGGTAATTAGCTCTTCTGATTTAATGACTCAGGTTGTTTAAACAACAGAAAAAGTAGAAAACTTTTTCCCTGTGTCTGTTTAATTCAGGATGTAAAACCTTAAGACTAAGCATGCTCATTGCTGCCTTTAGTACCTCTCTAAATCATGTTGCCACCTTTGTAATTTTGCTTGTAATCTGACTAGGAAGTCAAAATTCTGTGAGGAAGTACCTTTAAACAGTCATTTTGATCTTTACCTACAACAGTAAATCTCAGAGTGTGAACCACTTACTGCCTATTTCAGAATGTTTGCTTAAATTCTTTTGGAAAAGATGCAGAAGTATGCATTTATTACAACTTTCCAAATATTCTGATACATACTAAAAATGTAGAACCTTTGGTCTCAGATAACACATTTCCCCATTCTATTCCAAAGACTTTAACATGAAACAGCAGCCCAGATCTTCTTATCAGTCTTGAGAATCAGTCTTGAGCCACCATGTCATGTGAACGTAGTTTCTAATTGCTCTTATACTTAAATGGTGATTTAATAGTGTTTGAAGTTAGCCTTGCTTATGTATATACCATGTGAAATGATTAACAATTTTCAAAGTACAATTTATATTTTTTGTTATCTTAGTAAGGCTTATAGTATCATTATGGTTTTGAAACTACCGTCTATGTAGTCAGAATTCCAATAAGAGTATCTTCACCTATATTTTTCTATTGGAGAAATTTAACCTTGTATCTAATAATAAATCAGCTGCTGGCTGAAAACCTATTCTAAAAAGAAGGATTGAGAGGAGTGACTGTTATATTTGACTTTATTCACAGTTTACTTTTGCTTATAATGCTGTCCCAGCTAATACACTGTTTCTTTTTTAATACTGAAATTGGCTAATATCAATTCTAAGTATATCACACCCCTTTGGATTCCAAATAACACACTGCTTGCTACATATTCAATGGGTTAACTCTAGTTATTTTAGGTCCCTGGCTGCCTGGTCCAAATTTCCCCCACTGTCACTGGCTTTGGCTTCCTACCAAACCTCTTGGATGAGATTGCAATTATTTTGACAGTAAACTTCTCAGAGAGATGTAAGTTGAGAAAATTAGATTCCCATATAGTATGTAAAACTTACCTTTGATTAGAGTCACAATTTCTCTTAGCCATTTAATATATGTTGCCATTGAATTAAAATAGGTTGTATGTAAAAAAAAATTTTAGATTATTTATTTATTTATCTGACAGAGATCACAAGTAGGCAGGCAGGCAGGCAGAGAGAGAGGAGGAAGCAGGCTCCCTGCTGAGCAGAGAGCCCGATGCGGGACTCAATCCCAGGACCCTGAGATCATGACCTGAGCTGAAGGCAGCGGCCTAACCCACTGAGCCACCCAGGTGCCCTTGTAAAAATATTTTTATCACATTTCACTTCTCATTTATAAATATTGTATAATATATGAATATAACTAAATATAACCATTACATTTCATTTGATTGGAGGGAATAATTTTTCCTTTTGACAATTTTTGAGCCTATTATTTTTGTTATTTGTGGTCATAATGATAGGCAAAAAGTTGTGCCAGACAGAAGATACATTTTTTTTCTTAGATTTATGTTTAGTTGTTTAGATATCTTTCCTTTTTTTCCAATTTTACTGAGAAATAATTGACATGTATTATTATATAAGTTCAAAGCATACAGCAGTTTGGTTTGATTTACATATATTGTGAAATAGTTACCACAGTAGTTTCAACAAACATCCATTTATCAATATAGATACAATAAAAAGAAAAAAAAAAGGAAATAAATTTTCCTTGTGATGGAAGATCTTAGGGTTTATTCACTTAAAAACTTCCCTGCATATCTTTCCTGTAAAATATATATAGTATTTATAAATATAGAGTATTTCCTCTATAACAACTTTCCTGTATAACACACAGGAGCGTTAGCTATAGCCATTATATTGATTATTACATTCTAGTACTTATTTATCTTGTAACTAGGAGTTTGTATCTTTAACACCTTCCTCCAATTTACCTTCCCCCCACCCTCTGCCTCTGGTAACCACAAGTCTGATTTCTTTTGCTATAAGTTTGTGTATGTGTATGTGTTTTAAGATTTCACATATAAGTGAAATCATACAGTATTTGTCCTTCTCTTTCTTACTGATTTCATTTAGCATAAGTCCTTCATTGTTGTCACAAATGACAGAATTTCCTCACTTCTTTGGCTGAATAATATTCCACACTGAATAATATACACACAGACATGCACACGCACACACACACACACAAACACACACACCACATCATCTGTATTCATCAACCCACTGATGGACCCTTAAGTTGTTTTGCTTCCATGTTTTGGCTATTATAAATAATGCTGCTATACACACCGTGTACAGATATCTTTCCAAGTTAGTGTTTCTGTTCCCTTTGGCTACAGGCATATCTTGGATATACTGCAGATTCAGTTCCAGACTAAAATCAAGTATCACAATAAAGTTAGTCAAATGGGTTTTTGGTTTCTTAGGGGATATAAAAGTTATGTTTATACAGTATTGTGGTCTATTAAGTGTAACACAGCATTATACCTGAAAAAACAGTATACATACCTTAATTAAAAACACTTTATTGCTGAAGCACATGGATGGCTCAGTAAGTTAACTGTCTGCTTTCAGCTCAGGTCATGATCCTGGGGTCTTGGGATAGAGCCCCACATCAGGCTCTCTGGTTGGTAGACAATTTGCTTCTCCCTTTCACTCTGCCCCTGCTTCTGCTCATGTTCTCTCTCATTCTCTCAAATAAATAAATAAAATCTCTTAAAAAGTATTTTGTTTCTGAGACAATAAAGTTGGTTAAGTCAGCAGCTCTTAATTTTGGTCATGTCATGATCTTGGGGTCCTGGGATCAAGCTCCATGTTGGGCTCCATGTTCTGTGGGGAATCTACTTGAGGATTCTCTCCCCCACCCATCTCTACTCCCACTCACATTGCTTGCTCCAAAATAAATAAATAAATCTTTAAAAAATTAAAAATTCTTTATTGCTAAAAAATATATTAACATCCTCTGAACTTTTACCAAGTTACAATCATTTTGCTGGTGGAGGGTCTTGTTTCAGTGCTGATAGCTACTGACTGATCAGGGTGGTGGTTGATGAAGGTTTGTATGCTGTAGCAATTACTTAAAATAAGACAATAAAATTTGTTACATCAATTCTTGTCTTCACAAACAACTTCTCTGTAACATTCCATGCTGCTGTTTGGTAACATTTTCCTCATAGTAGAACTTCTTTCAAAATTAAAGTCAATTCTCATGAACTCTGCTGCTGCTTTATCTACTAAGTTTACATAATATTCTAAATTCCTTGTTGTCATTTCAACATTCTTCACAGCATCTTCACCAAGAATAGATTCTATCTCAAGAAAACACTTTCTCTGCTCATCTATAAGAAGCAACTCCTTATCTGTTTAAATTGTATCATGAGATTGACACAATTTAGTTTAAAAAAATCATGTATTTACTTGAGAGAGAGAGAGAAGGAGAGAGCACAAGTGGGAAGAGAGGCAGAAGCAAAGGGGGAAGGCAGCTCCCCACCAACCATCACTTCTGCTTGCGGGCCTCTTGGCTTCAGTGCTCCTGAGCCTGCGGCTTCCAGGAGTTTTTGCCAGCCCTTCCGGTCTAAGGTTAGAAGCACTCTCTATAGTAGAACGGTATGTTGTAGCTTTTTAGCTTTGTGGAAGAGGAGCAACCATTCCAGGCTACTATCATTTTCCTAAGTAGGATCTCCTAGAGGCACTGGTGGGGAGCTTTCCTCTGTATGGGCTATGAATTAATCCCCCTGCCTGTGTGTAGCGTGGGAATGATCCACTCTCTATAAGGACTTTGCTCTGTGAGTGATCAGCTGAGTTCACCTGTGTTTCAGGTCATGTGCGGCTGTATGCCAGTTTCCAGAAGTTGTCTTCAGTTCTTCTGACCAGATGGGTCTGAAAATCATTCCACAGTGGGTGGTGTTGTGATTCAGCTTGTTGCCTTAGCACAGGCAAACTGGGTTTCACAGTGGGAACAACTTCTTATTTGATAATCTGCATCATGCAGATCTATACCCCACTGGGTTCCCTGGCCAGAGTGTGTCCCTGATTTGGTCCTACAGATTAAGCAAAATCTTTGGTTGGAATTACTAGTTGGTTCCACAGGTATGAACTTGGTCCGACAAGACCTGTGTTCTTGTTGTTTCAAGCCCCCCACCGCTTTTCAATCACAGTTTAATTTCTAGTGGTTGAGCCCTATAGATTCCCCTGCAATCCCCATAGCATAAGATTAGAATAAGGGCTGCCCACAATGTGGCCCCAATGCTAGGGAAGACTGAATGTCTCCCAAGGTTTTCTTTTCCCACTAGAAGATCTTGAGGCTCAAGGTAGACTTCTCCACTGGTACTGTCCTGGCCTGGGAGAGAGCAATGTGGCCAATGTGGCCTGGCAGCTCTGCAGTGCTGTAGTAGCACCTTTGCAGTGCATCTGTCTTGGTTTCTGAGGTGTGTGTGAGAAGGGGAAGTGTCATTCTTAAATAATTGTTAGTTGTTTTTCCTGTGAGGGGGAGCCATGTCAGGAACAACCTATTTGTCATCTTGGTGACATCTTATTTATGAGATAACTTAAGATATTTTTCTAATGACTTTTAGTATTCCTGTAATAGAACATCAGGTATTTTTCATCTTCTCTCCAGATACACAAGAGGTACTTACATACTTTAAAAATATTTTAAGTAAATAATTTCCCATATTTTTACTCATTCATGTTAATAAACATTACACATATAAGGAAAGGAAATTGTATTCAGTATCTAACCTGATATTCTGATCCAAGTCACTAATGAAAATTGTTGTTAAATTCTCCATAAATATGAACTCTTATGAATGTTACAAATATTTTAGTCAAAGATTCTTTAAATTATAATTATTCTTTCTTGATTTCTCCCTATCTACAAATAAGAATTTTGAATATATATACATAGGCCTAAATATATTTGAATATATTATGTACATGAGTCTCAATTCAAGACGAATTTATGAATTCTAAGTTTATATGACTTGCTGACAGAAACACACTGATAGATTTAGGTTTCTTTTGGGGAATGCCAGAGATTTCCACACATTTATTAGTGATGACTGGCTAGTCAGCAGCCTATTACTTGTAGAATTTTAATTTCAAAGTAGACTAACAAGATTTGACTGATGTCTGCCTGTGCACATTCTCAAGTGATAATCAGTATAAAATTACTCGTTGGTAGAGGCTTATGTCATAAGCTAACTGTCTAAATGATGAATATATAATGAAATTAAACAGAATTGAGACAGATGGTTCTAACTTTTGATAAATGTGCTTATCTTCATAATTAGATAATAAGTCCATTGTCTGGAAGATCAATTGGGACATAATAACTTTTAAAACTAAATCATTTCATTGTTTGGCATTTATGAGACATGGTAAAAAACAAATTCCATTTTAGTTTACTTAAAATATTCCTTATTTTCTTCCTAAGCACTTGATTAAAAATAGAAAATCAGATATTGTCATTTTGTGTCCTCATATAAAATTATGTGTTTGTTATATAGACTAGAAAATCATTTCAAAATAAATTTTTATAGACTAATGGCTTCTATTGGGTAAGAAAGAGGAAATAAAGCATTAGAAGTAGTCTAAATCAAATAGTTGATATTAAAGGGAGAGAAAGTGAATAATCTTGTAAAATTTACATTGTCTTTATACAAGTCATGAAATAAAAACAGATCAGTATGCTTATTTTTCTGGGAAGATCCTTAGATGTTTAATATATTCATATTTGCTTTTCTATATGAATTAGGCATTTTCAACTAAAATACACATATAAGAAATAGCAATATAACTTTCAAAAAAGTTTCAATCGGCAGTGACAGTAGCGAGATACCCAAATAAGGCATCCCTACCTCAGTACTGAACACAGTTTACCATCTCACCATGGAAAAAAATTGCCTCTATGGAAACTGGGATCCTGCAACAAACTGTAAGGGATCCAGGAGGAGTGTTATCCACTTGTGCATCAGATAATAAGCATAAAGATTGTGGTCCCAGCTGCAGAACATGACGTGGACTGTGAACTGGCTCCAGCCCCTCTCAACCATTGTCTAGGATCCCCTGAAAAACACTGATTTAGGAAATCACCCATAGATGAAAAAGCTTTCGTGGAAGTTCAGGATTTTGTCAGAAAAGGTCCAGCACCTCTTTGGAGCAAAAAAATCTAACCTTAGAGAATGTAATAGGAAAACTCCCATTACCCATGTTTCACAATGGCACAGCTCAGTGCCAAGAAAGCCCTTTTTGGTCTTGATGTCTTGCATGGAGAAAAATGAAAGCACATGAGTGAGTGCCCAGTTTCTCAAGCTGTGGGAGAGGTAGCCCGAGGTCTCTTTCTCTAGCCCCTTCCAGAGTACCCAGTCATGAGCTACTGGACTGGGGGGCAGTTAGCCGCTGAGAGAAGAGCAGCCAGGGCTTGGAAGTTATCAAAAGAATGCTAATTCTAACCAATTCTAACTGAATCAAACTCATCAGTAGGCCAGCCCACTGCCGGAATTTCTCACCTGTGGATACCCCTGATTGGCCCATAGATACCAGCAGCATTCTGCTTGTCACACCTATGCATCTGCCATTACCCTGTGCACTGTGTGCATTCCAGTGGCAGTGAGAGAGAGCTTCGCCAGATGGCTAATGAGAACACACAGGAAACTAGGAAACTAGACGAAATCTACTGACCAAGGACAGACTGCAAAATTGATCACTTAGCACTATCCTTAGAAACGTCAAAGAGAGAGAAAGCCCTAGGACTGATAACTTAGAAGGATCAAGAGGAAAAACACAATCTTAAGAATTCTGCCACAGGAGAGAGCTAGCAAGAAGAATGGAACAAGTATAGCCATAGAAGGTCTGAGAAAACCTCAGAATCTCTAGCAAAGCTGATGGAAGGGAATTCTCTGTTTCCAAAGTCAGTCAGTAGACTGGAGGAGGCAACTCCTACTTCAAAGGGGAAGACGACTACCCAGGTCTTCAGGGAACACGAAAAATCAAAGAAAAATGATGCCACCAAAAGATTATAATATCCTCTATTAACTGACCCCTAAAGACATGCTGATTTTCACTTTACCTGATAAAGAATTCAAAATAGTTGTTTTGAGGAAGCTCAATGAGCTATAAGAAAACACAAAGACAATGCAACAAAATCAAGAAAACAATACAAAAACAAAATGAGATGCTTAACAAAGATATAGAAATCATATAAAAAGAACCCAAAAGAAATTATGAAGCTGAAGAATATGAGTGGGGAGAAAAAAATGCAGTAGAAAGCATCAGGATCAGATGGATCAAGCAGGTAAAAGGATCCATGAGAAAAGACAGCTTTGAAATTATCCAGAGAATAGCAAAGGAAAAAGAATGAAAATAATGCAGAAAGCCTACATGAACTATGGAGTACTATCAAGAGAAACAATCTACATATTATTGGCATCCCAGAAGGAAAACAGGATGAGGTGGGAAAGAAAGCTTATTTAAAGAATAATGGCTGAGAACTCCCCAAATCTTAGGAGAGATTTGCCCATCCAAATTTATAAAGCTCATAGGCCTCCAAATAAATTCTATGTAAAAAGATTTCCTCCAAGCACATTATAACAAAACTGTCAAAAATCAAATGCAGAGAGAATCTGAAAAGCAGCAAGAAAAAAAGAAGCTTATCACTCACAAGAGCCCCCTCCCTACAGCCCCTGCCCAAGGCTATCAGCATATTTCTCAGCAGAAATCTTACATGCTTGCAGAGAATGGGACAATATATTAAAAGTACAGAAAGAAAACAAAAACAAAACAAAAACAAAAAAACCTCTAAGAATATTTATTCATCTGGGTTGTTTTTCAGAAAGTGAGATGAAGATATTCCCAGATAAAAACAAAAAGCTAAAGGACTCATCACCTGTAGACCTGCTTTACAAAAAATGGTTAAGAGTTTTTAAAGCTGAGATGAAAGGACACTAATTAGTGTTCTTTCTTTCTTTTTTTTTTTTTGACAATGAAGATATTTATTTATTTATTTATTTATTTATTTATTTATTTATTTTTTGCAAATATAAACATATATTTTTATCCCCAGGGGTACAGGTCTGTGAATCACCAGGTTTACACACTTCACAGCACTCACCAAAGCACATACCCTCCCCAATGTCCATAATCCCACCCCCTTCTCCCAACCCCCCTCCCCCCAGCAGCCCTCAGTTTGTTTTGTGAGATTAAGAGTCACTTATGGTTTGTCTCCCTCCCAATCCCATCTTGTTTCATTTATTCTTCTCCTACCCACTTAAGCCCCCATGTCGCATCACCATATTTGAATAGCTACTGGAGTACTGGCCATGTTTTTCTATTAATGTAACAGAATGCCATGGCATTTGCTTTACTTGCTTTACTCCAATCATTGCATTTCATTATTTTGTTGATGTTCATTACATTTTATTAACTTACCACCAGCAAATAGTGAATATAATCTTTGTTAATGTATTTATACCACTCAATTTTTATATATCCTGTGTGCAATTATTTACACTTTAAGGAATTCAAAATTGCACTTAACTTTGCTACTTTATTTGACATAGAAATAAGAATTAAGTCTATCATGAGTTAAAAAGTGTATTCATGTCTGACCATGTCATTTTTCTAAATGTATAGAATTTATTTAGAAACTGATACATTAATATATGAATAAGACATAAAATACATATTTCAAAAAATTAGAAGTTACAGATACACTTTAATGCATCATTTGTCTCTTTCTGTTGCTTGTGTCTGAATTTTTCCACTGCTCTTTTTTAATTGCAATTTTTCATATTTTTTTCCAAAAAACTTTTCTATCACAGCATTAATTTCTTTATCAACTCACATTTGTTGACTAATAATCATGTAATAATATCAGCAAAATTGTCTTATCCATCTATATGGCATATACTTATTAATATAGATCATGATAACCATTTCCAATTCTTGAATAAATAGTCACTATTAGGAGTCTGGATGGGAGGAAACCCACTTTTTAAGAAAATATAAACATTTGTGAGGAAAAGTTACTGAGTAATAAGGAAAATGCAGAAGAATTAACAGAAATTTATTATGAAAATATCTGTCAAATTCAGATCATTTTGTCTATGAAATTTAGAACAAAATTAGTAAATATAGTAATATTTACAGTAAAAATAAAATGATCTCACATATTAAGATCTGTATACAGTTAATTTAATTTTATTTTATTTTATTTATTTTTTTTAAAGATTTTATATTTTTATTTGACAGACAGAGATCACAGGTAGGCAGAGAGGCAAGCAGAGAGAGAGGAGGAAGCAGGCTCCCTGCTGAGCAGAGAGCCCGATGCAGGGCTCGATCCCAGGACCCTGTGATCATGACCTCAGCCGAAGGCAGAGGCTTTAACCCACTGAGCCACCCAGGCGCCCCTGTATACAGTTAATTTTAAACTAAATTTGCCATATCCATGTATTTGAATTTTAAGAGTGAGATTATGCCATTGGACCCAAGAAGAGAAACTAATTGACTTTTGATTGAAAGTCAGTGTTAAACAAAGACCATCTATGCTAAACTAATACTCTTTCAAAATCATAATAATATTCTATATGAATATAGACAGGAGTAGATAGATGGGTTGATGAATGGATAGACAAATAGACTGGCAAACACATTTGATAAATAACAAAAGATTATTGTAGTGACATCAATTACCAAAGCAAAGTCTTGTATTTTTGCTATTATCAATGAAGTTGAATAGATTTATTTTTTTCCTACTTTTGTATTTTGTCTTTATTGCAATAAAACATAAGATTTTTTTGTTTCATTGTTTGTTTTTTTATCTTTCTCAACTTTTTATTTAAATCCCAGTTCTTTGGGCACCTGGGTGGCTCAGTGGGCTAAGCCACTGCCTTTGGCTCAGTTCATGATCTCAGGGTCCTGGGATTGAGTCCCGAATCAGGCTCTCTGCTCAGCAGGGAGCCTGCTTCCCTTCCTCTCTCTGCCTGCCTCTCTCTGCCTACTTGTGATCTCTCTCTGTCAAAAAAAAAAAAAAAAAAAAAAATCTAATAAATCCCAGTTCATTAACATAGGTGCATCATTCATTTCAGGTGTAGAATTTAGTGATTCAACACTTACATATAGCACCCAGTGCTCACGGCAACAACCGTCCTCCTTAATACCCATCACCCATTTAACCCACTCCCCTGCTCACCTCCCCTCCAGTAACCCTCAGTTTGTTCTCTGTAGTTAAGAGTCTGTTTACTGATTTGCCTCTGTTTTTGCACCCTATGTTCATCTGTTTTGTTTAAACATAGACTTCTTGAAAACAAACAAACAAACAAACAAACTCCTGTTTATTTTTTCACAACCATGTTCCAAGACGTTTAGTAAATCAAGAACAACCGTATGTCATGTAATTCAGGCTTTCATGGTCAATCTCCATGTTTGCTTTCCTAAAAACCAAAGTTGTCACAGTAATATTTAAGGACTGAAATTTGTGCCATAGGTGTGTAAGGTGGTAAATAAAGGAAGAGTGAATAATGGAAAAGAAAGGAGGTATATTTTAAATTAAAGTAAAATTCAATCTAATTGGGTTTGGTATCAAAATGCATTGGCATCTCCATTGAGATCTTTAATTCTCACCCAGTATTAAGACTTAGATGAAATATACAAATTTTGTTTTTTCTTAGAGCATAAACTTATTCCTATTGTTCTAGGAATGTTTGGACTGATAGATTGAATCACTGTGATGAACATTTTCATGGAAACTTTTGTTTTTTTAGAATTAATTTATTTTTATTTTTTTATTTTTTTTTAAGATTTTATTTATTTATTTGACAGACAGAGATCACAAGTAGGCAGAGAGGCAGGCAGAGAGAGAGGAGGAAGCAGGCTCCCCGCTGAGCAGAGAGCCCGATGCGGGACTTGATCCCAGGACCCCGGGATCATGACCCGAGCCGAAGGCAGAGGCTTTAACCTACTGAGCCACCCAGGCGCCCCAGAATTAATTTATTTTTTAAAGATTTTATTTATTTATTTGACAGACAGAGATCACAAGTAGGCAGAGAGGCAGGCAGAGAGAGAGAGAGGGAAGCAGGCTCCCCACTGAGCAGAAAGCCCGATGTGGGACTTGATCCCAGGACCCTGAGAACATGATCTGATCCAAAGGTAGAGGCTTAACACAGTGAGCCACCCAGGTGCCCCTCATGGAAACTTTTAAAAAGGAAAACTTGGAATATGATTATTTTATAAAGCTAATAAATCTAAATAAGAAGCTTATAATTTTTAAATTAAATTAAATTAAATTTTTTTCAGTGATCCAAAATTTATTGTGCATGACCCACACTCAGTGCTCCATGCAATACATGCCCTCCTTAATACCCACCACTGGACTCACCCAACCCCCCCTCCAACCTCCCTCCCCTCCAAAACTTTCAGTTTGTTTCTCAGAATCCACAGTCTCTCATGGTTTGTCTTCCCCTCCAATTTCCCCCAACTCACTTCTCCTCCCCATCTTCCAATGTCTTCCGTGTTATTCCTTATGCTCCAAAAGTAAGTGAATCCATATGATAATTGACTCTCTCTGCAAGGTTTATTTCACTCAACATTATCTCCTCGAGTCCCATCCATGTCGTTACAAAGTTGGGTATTCATCCTTTCCGATGGAGGCATAATACTCCATTGTATATATGGACCATATCTTCTTTATCCATTCATCCATTGAAGGGCATCTTAGTTCTTTCCACAGTTTGGCAACTGTGGCCATTGCTGCTATGAACATGGAGTACAGATGGCCCTTCTTTCCACTACATCAGTATCTTTGGGGTAAATACCAGTAGTGCAATTGCAAGGGTCATAGAGTATCTCTATTTTTAATTTCTTAAGGAATTCCACATTGTTTTCCAAAGTGGCTGCACCAACTTGCATTCCCACCAACAGTGTAAGAGGGTTCCCCTTTTTCCACATCCTCTCCAACACTTGTTTGCTGTCTTGTTGATTTTGGCCATTCTAACTGGTGTAAGGTGGTATCTCAGTGTGGTTTTGATTTGAATCTCCCTGATGGCTAATGATGATGAACATTTTTTCATGTGTCTATTAGCCGTTTGTATGTCTTCTTTGGAGAAGTATATATTCATGTCTTCTGCCCATTTTTTGACATGATTATCTGCTTTATGTGTGTTGAGTTTGAGTTCTTTATAGATCTTGGATATCAGCCCTTTGTCTTTAGTGTCATTTGCAAATATCTCCCCCCATTCTGTGGGTTGCCTGTTTGTTTTGTTGACTGTTTCCTTTGCTGTGCAGAAGCTTTTGGTCTTGATGAAGTCCCAAAAGTTCATTTTCACTTTTGTTTCCTTTGCCTTTGGAGACAAGAAGTTGCTGTGGCCAATGTTGAAGAGGTTACTGCCTATGTCCTTCTCTAGTATTTTGATAGATTCCTGCCTCACATTGAGGTCTTTTATCCATTTACTTTTGTCTTTGTGTATGGTGTAAGAAAAGCTTATGATTTTTAAGAAATATTTGTTTTGTTTTTAAACTACTTAATTGCTGTGTATAATTTTGACTTTCCTATGAATCAATAATGCTATCAGCAACTTACAAAGAAGATTTTATTTAAAGATTCAACATTATTGCTTATAAATACCTAATATTACTATCAAAATACTGATTTCCTTTTGGAGATGTTTTGATAAGAGGTGAAGTTGAAAGAGTTATTCTCCTATTCTATTGCCAAGTACTTAATCAGAGAAGCTCCACTTTTTAGATTAAATTTAAAGAACAATGATATTTAGAAATGTTTTTCATTAGTTTTACATAGGATATTCTATATTTAACAACCAGATTGGCAGTTACTGTAAACTATCCTCACTTATTTCTAATGATTATCAAATTGACAAAATTAAGTGCTTATTTTATTCTTCCAAAATTCTTTTTTATTTTGTGGTTGATATATTGTTATTGTTAAAATTCTTGAAATAAAATAGCAAATGTGAATATTTAGTTTTACTTCATGAAATGTAATGCTCTAGATGCATAGTCATTCTGAAATCAGAAACATAAATAATCTTGATGGTAACAAAACCAGGGTGAAATGTAAAAAAAAAAAAAAAAACACAGCATTTCTTAAGTCTTTTGGTAATTCTGAGCATCAGATGGAAGTGGGGGTGGGGATAAATACATACAGTAGGGGGTAGGAGTCAAGATGGTGGAGAAGTAGCAGGCTGAGTCTACTTCAGCTAGCAGGAGATCAGCTAGATAGCTTATCTAAAGATTGCAAACAACTGCAAATCCATCGGCAGATCGAAGAGAATAAGAACAGTAATTCTGGAAACAGAAAACAACCACTTTCTGAAAGGTAGGACTGGCGGAGAAGTGAATCCAAAGCGACGGGAAGATAGACCCCGGGGGGAAGGGCCGGCTCCTGGCAAGCGGCGGAGCAATGGAGCACAAAATCGGGACTTTTAAAAGTCTGTTCCGCTGAGGGACATTGCTCCAGAGGCTAAACTGTGGCGAGCCCACACGGGGTCAGCATGACCTCAGGTCCCGCAGAAACACAGAAGGATCGGGGGTGTCTGAGTGTCGCAGAGATTGCGGGTATTGGAACGGGAAAGCCGGCTACAGAGACAGGCGACAGTAAGCTCCCAGCTCGGGGGTTACCTTGAACTGGTCGCAGGCTCTGTGAGCTCAGAGCGCGGCCGGAGGTCAGGCAGACGGGAGTAACTGGGTGCTGTTCTCTGAGGGCGCACTGAGGAGTGGGGCCCCGGGCTCTTGGCTCCTCCGGGCTGGAGACCAGGAGGCCGCCATTTGTATTCCCGTCCTCCGGAACTCTACAGAAAGCGCTCAGGGAACAAAAGCTCCTGAAAGCAAACCCGAGCGGACTACTCAGCCTGGCGCCTGGTAAGGGCGGTGCAATTCCGCCTGGGGCAAAGACACTTGAGAATCACTACACCAGGCCCCTCCCCCAGAAGATCAACAAGAAATCCAGCCAAGACCAAGTTCACCTACCAAGGAGTGCGGTTTCAATACCAAGGAGAGCAGAATTCCAGAGGAGGAGAAAGCAAAGCACAGAACTCATGACTTTCTCCCTGTAATTTTTTTAGTCTTGCAGTTAATTTAACTTTTTTTTTTCATTTTTTTTTCTCTTCTTCTGCTAAAATTTTTTTTAACTTTTACCCATTTCTTTTTTAACGTTTTTTAACTAGCTTATCTAATATATATTTTTTTTCTTTATAATATTTTTCTTTATTCGTTTTCTTTTTTTAATTATTTTCTTTTTTTTCTTTCTTTTTGAACCTCTTTTTTTTTTAATACTTATTTATTTATTTGAGAGAGAGAAAGTGAGACAGAGCATGAGCGAGGGGAAGGTCAGAGAGAGAAGCAGAATCACCATGGAGCCGAGAGCCCAATGCGGGACTGGATCCCGGGACTCCAGGATCGTGACCTGAGCCGAAGGCAGTCGTCCAACCAACTGAGACACCCAGGCATCACTTGAACCTCTTTTTATCCCCTTTCTCCCCCCTCACGATTTAGGATCTCTTCTGATTTGATTAAAGCATATTTTCCTGGGGTTTTTGCCACCCTTTTAGTATTTTATTTGCTCCTTCATATACTCTTATCTGGACAAAATGACAAGGCAGGAAAATTCACCACAAAAAAAAAGAACAAGAGGCAGTACCGAAGGCTAGGGACCTAATCAATACAGACATTGGTAATATGTCAGATCTAGAGTTCAGAATGACAATTCTCAAGGTTCTAGCTGGGCTAGAAAAAGGCATGGAAGATATTAGAGAAACCCTCTCGGGAGATATAAAACCCTTTCTGGAGAAATAAAAGAACTAAAATCTAACCAAGTTGAAATCAAAAAAGCTATTAAAGAGGTGTAATCAAAAATGGAGGCTCTCATTGTTAGGATAAATGAGGCAGAAGAAAGAATTAGTGATATAGAAGACCAAATGACAGAGAATAAAGAAGCTGAGCAAAAGAGGGACAAACAGCTACTGGACCATGAGGGGAGAATTCGAGAGATAAGTGACACCATAAGACGAAACAACATTAGAATAATTGGGATTCCAGAAGAAGAAGAAAGAGAGAGGGGAGCAGAAGGTATAATGGAGAGAATTATTGAGGAGAATTTCCCCAATATGGCAAAGGGAACGAGCATCAGAATTCAGGAGGTTCAGAGAACGCCCCTCAAAATCAATAAGAATAGGCCCACACCCCGTCACCTAATAGTAAAACACTCAAGTCTAAGTGACAAAGAGAAAATCCTGAAAGCAGCCCGGGAAAAGAGATCTGTAACATACAATGGTAAAAATATTAGATTGGCAGCTGACTTATCCATAGAGACCTGGCAGGCCAGAAAGAACTGGCATGATATTTTCAAAGCACTAAACGAGAAAAACATGCAGCCAAGAATACTATATCCAGCTAGTCTATCATTAAAAATAGAAGGAGAGATAAAAAGCTTCCAGGACAAACAAAACTGAAAGAATTTGCAAACACCAAACCCGCTCTACAGGAAATATTGAAAGGAGTCCTCTGAGCAAAGAGAGAGCCTACAAGTGGTAGATCAGTAAGGAACAGAAACAATATAGAGTAACAGTCACCTTACAGGCAATACAATGGCACTAAATTCATATCTTTCAATAGTTACCCTGAATGTTAATGGGCTAAATGCTCCAATCAAAAGACACAGGGTATCAGAATGAATAAAGAAACAAAACCCATCTATATGTTGCTTCCAAGAAACTCATTTTAAGCCTGAAGACACCTCCAGATTTAAAGTGAGGGGTGGAAAAGTATTTACCATGCAAATGGACATCAGAAGAAAGCAGAAGTGGCAATCCTTATATCAGATCAATTAGATTTTAAGCCAAAGACTATAATAAGAGATGAGGAAGAACACTATATCATTCTCAAAGGGTCTGTCCAACAAGAAGATCTAATACATTAAATATCTATGCCCCCAACGTGGGAGCAGCCAACTATATACACCAATTAATAACAAAATCAAAGAAACACATCAACAATAATACAATAATAGTAGGGGACTTTAACACTCCCCTCACTGAAATGGACAGATCATCCAAGCAAAAGATCAACAAGTAAATAAAGACCTTAGACAACACACTGGACCAGATGGACATCACAGATATATTCAGAACATTTCATCCCAAAGCAACAGAATACATATTCTTCTCTAGTGCACTTGGAACATTCTCCAGAATAGATCACATCCTCGGTCCTAAATCAGGACTCAACCAGTATCAAAAGATTGGGATCATTCCCTGCATATTTTCAGACCACAGTGCTCTGAAGCTAGAACTCAACCACAAGAGGAAGTTTGGAAAGAACCCAAATACATGGAGACTAAACAGCATCCTTCTAAAGAATGAATGGGTCAACCGGGAAATTAAAGAAGAATTGAAAAAAATCATGGAAACAAATGATAATGAAAATACAACGGTTCAAAATCTGTGGGACACAACAAAGGCAGTCCTGAAAGGAAAATATATAGTGGTACAAGCCTTTTGAAGAAACAAGAAAGGTCTCAGGTACACAACCTAACCCTCCACCTAAAGGAGCTGGAGAAAGAACAAGAAAGAAACCCTAAGCCCAGCAGGAGAAGAGAAATCATAAAGATCAGAGCAGAAATCAATGAAATAGAAACCAAAAAAACAATAGAGCAAATCAACGAAACTAGGAGCTGGTTCTTTGAAAGAATTAATAAAATTGATAAACCCCTGGCCAGACTTATCAAAAAGAAAAGAGAAAGGACCCAAATAAATAAAATCATGAATGAAAGAGCAGAGATCACAACTAACACCAAAGAAATACAAACTATTATAAGAACATACTATGAGCAACTCTACGCCAACAAATTTCACAATCTGGAAGAAATGGATGCATTCCTAGAAACATATAAACTACCACAACTGAACCAGGAAGAAATAGAAAGCCTGAACAGACCCATAACCAGTAAGGAGATTGAAACAGTCATTAAGTCTCCAAACAAACAAAAGCCCAGGGCCAAATGGCTTTCCAGGGGAATTCTACCAAACATTTAAAGAAGAACTAATTCCTATTCTCCTGAAACTGTTCCAAAAAATAAAAATGGAAGGAAAACTTCCAAACTCATTTTATGAGGCCAGTATCACTTTGATCCCAAAACCAGACAAGGATCCCATCAAAAAAGAGAGCTATAGACCAATATACTTGATGAACACAGATGCGAAAATTCTCACCAAAATACTAGCCAATAGGATTCAACAGTACATTAAAAGGATTATTCACCATGACCAAGTGGGATTTATTCCAGGGCTGCAAGGTTGGTTCAACATCCGCAAATCAATCAATGTGATACAACACATCAATAAAAGAAAGAATAAGAACCACATGATACCCTCAATAGATGCTGAAAAAGCATTTGACAAAGTCCAGCATCCCTTCCTGATCAAAACTCTTCAAAGTGTAGGGATAGAGGGCACATACCTCAATATCATCAAAGCCATCTATGAGAAACCCACTGCAAATATCATTCTCAATGGAGAAAAACTGAAAGCTTTTCCGCCAAGGTCAGGAACACGGCAGGGATGTCCATTATCACCACTGCTATTCAACATAGTACTAGAAGTCCTAGCCTCAGCAATCAGACAACAAAAGGAAATTAAAGGTATCCAAATCGGCAAAGAAAAAATCAAATTATCACTCTTTGCAGATGATATAATACTATATGTGGAAAACCCAAAAGACTCCACTCCAAAACTGCTAGAACTTGTACAGGAATTCAGTAAAGTGTCAGGATATAAAATCAATGCACAGAAATCAGTTGCATTTATCTACGCCAACAACAAGACAGAAGAAAGAGAAATTAAGGAGTCAATCCCAATTACAATTGCACCCCAAACCATAAGATGCCTAGGAATAAGCCTAACCAAAGAGGCACAAAATCTATACTCAGAAAACTATAAAGTACTCATGAAAGAAATTGAGGAAGACACAAAGAAATGGAAAAATGTTCCATGCTCCTGGATTGGAAGAATAAATATTGTGAAAATGTCTATGCTACCTAAAGCAATCTACACATTTAATGCAATTCCTATCAAAGTACCATCCATCTTTTTCAAAGAAATGGAACAAATAATTCTAAAATTTATATGGAACCAGAAAAGACCTCGAATAGCCAAAGGGATATTGAAAAGGAAAGCCAAAGTTGGTGGCATCATAATTCCAGACTTCAAGAACTATTACAAAGCTGTCATCATCAAGACAGCATGGTACTGACACAAAAACAGACACATAGATCATGGAACAGAATGGAGAGCCCATAAATAGACCCTCAACTCTATGGTCAACTAATCTTTGACAAAGCAGAAAAGAATGTCCAGTGGAAAAAAGACAGCCTCTTCAATAAATGGTGTTGGGAAAATTGGATAGCCACATGCAGAAAAATGAAATTGGACCATTTCCTTACACCACACACAAAAATAGACTCAAAATGGATGAAGGACCTCAATGTGAGAAAGGAATCCATCAAAATCCTTGAGGAGAACACAGGCAGCAACGTCTTCGACCTCAGCCACAGCAACATCTTCCTAGGAACATCGCCAAAGGCAAGGGAAGAAAGGGAAAAAATGAACTATTGGGATTTCATCAAGATCAAAAGCTTTTGCACAGCAAAGTAAACAGTTAACAAAATCAAAAGACAACTGACAGAATGGGAGAAGATATTTGCAAACGACATATCAGATAAAGGACTAATGTCCAAAATCTATAAAGAACTTAGCAAACTCAACACCCAAAGAACACATAATCCAATCAAGAAATGGGCAGAGGACATGAACAGACATTTCTGCAAAGAAGACATCCAGATGGCCAACAGACACATGAAAAAGTGCTCCATATCACTCGGCATCAGGGAAATACAAATCAAAACCACAATGAGAGACAACCTCACACCAGTCAGAATGGCTAAAATCAATAAGTCAGGAAATGACAGATGCTGGCGAGGATGCGGAGAAAGGGGAACCCTCCTACACTGTTGGTGGGAATGCAAGCTGGTGCAGCCACTCTGGAAAACAGCATGGAGGTTCCTCAAAATGTTGAAGATAGAACTGCCCTATGACCCAGCAATTGCACTACTGGGTATTTACCCTAAAGATACAAACGTAGTGATCCAAAGGGGCACGTGCACCCGAATGTTTATAGCAGCAATGTCCACAATAGCCAAACTATGGAAAGAACCTAGATGTCCATCAACAGATGAATGGATCAAGAAGATGTGGTATATATACACAATGGAATACTATGCAGCCATCAAAAGAAATGAAATCTTGCCATTTGCGACAACATGGATGGAACTAGAGCGTATCATGCTTAGTGAAATAAGTCAAGCAGAGAAAGACAACTATCATATGATCTCCCTGATATGAGGAAGTGGTGATGCAACATGGGGGCTTAAGTGGGTAGGAGAAGAATCAATGAAACAAGATGGGATTGGGAGGGAGACAAACCATAAGTGACACTTAATCTCACAAAACAAACTGAGGGTTGCTAGGGGGAGGGGGTTTGGGAGAAGGGGGGTGGGATTATGGACATTGGGGAGGGTATGTCCATTGGTGAGTGTGTGAAGTGTGTAAACCTGGCGATTCACAGACCTGTACCCCTGGGGATAAAAATATATGTTTATAAAAAATAAAAAATTAAATTAAAATACATACAGTATTAAAAAAATACATACAGTACTATATATTTATATATATACAGTTGTATATATTATATATATACAATTATATATATAATTAATTATATATACAGTTGTATATATCTTCTAATTACATAAAAGAATTATGAAATATGTATCACTACATATTAATGAAGGTAATTCTGTTTCAGAGTGTATCTGTTTCTGAGAAAGCAATTTGGCTCTGATTGCTGGTGATTTTTTTTTTTTTTGAAAGTTCCAAGTAGTTACTTAATATTTGGTATGATCTGGTGATGTGTATTTGGAGTTAGATGAATTAATTTTTTATTCAATTTTTCTTGGCATTAGTATTCATTTCTTAGAGCCAGCATAACAAAGCAATACAAATTAGGTGGCTTAGAAATTTATTATCTTACAGCTTGGCTAGAAGTCAGACCCTTTCTCCCTTGGAAACCCATAGGGGAATCATTCCTCACCTCTGCTTAGTTTCTGGTAGTCTCAGACTTCTTTGGTTTGTGGCAGCATAAATCCAGTCTTTGCATGACAGTATCTTGAAGTCTCTTCACATAATCTTCCCTCTGTGGATGTTATAGACTGTGTCCAAATTTCTCATGTTTATTTTTTATTTTTATTTTTTAAAGATTTTATTTATTTATTTGACAGAGAGAGATCACAAGTAGGCAGAGAGGCAGGCAGAGAGAGAGGAGGAAGCAGGCTCCCTGCTGAGCAGAGACCGATGTGGGGCTCGATCCCAGACCCTGGAATCATGACTTGAGCCAAAGACAGAGGCTTAATCCACTGAGCCACCCAAGCGCCCCCAAATTTCTCATGTTTATAAGGACTCCAGCCATACTGAATTAGGGCCAATCTAATGACCTCATCTTAATTTGACTACATCTGCGAAGACTCTATTTCCAAATAAGGTCAGATTCTAAGGCCTGGAGGCTAGAATTTCAGTATATCATTTTGAGAGGACACAATTCAACCCTTAACAGTATCCACTAATGTAGTCAGAGAAATATTATTTTCTTCCACTCTTTTTCTTCCCAACCTATTATTCTGTTGCTGGTATCTTGCATTTACTAGATTCTCTACTTCATTTCCAAAGATATAATTGATATTAATTTACCGCTTCCAGTCGTCGACGAGAGAAGAATTAGGCACAGACAAGTCAGCTGCAAAACACTGGGAGCAGGGGACAACATTCGAAAAAGACTGCTGCCACAAGCAACTCCACAGTCTCACTTTTATTGGATAGAAACAATAGCCAACAGAAGGACTGATGAAGGTCAAACTTAATCCCGTCTTGCAGACAAGCAAGGAGGAGGATAAAGTTTATAGTTAAACAAGAACATTCAAAGGGCTCATCTAACTAACAACAGGTGCTTCTGGGAAGAGAGAGGAGCCATCAGGAAAAAGAAAAGCAGGCGGTTTTTGTTCCACCCTGAGCTGACCGGGCGTTCGGGCTGCCTGGCTTCAGGGTCTTACATTGTCTTTCTCCCCAAAGACCTGTTGTCAGTATATGTATTTCTTAAGGCCATGTCTAAATGTGCTTGGCAACTAGTAAAATCCTCCAGGGGTTACAGTTTAAGTAACAAATTGTTCGGAGGGGCAGCAGCATTAATTCATGTTAATAAGCCCTAAGGTAAAAATTTTATACATACACACGTACAGACACACACACATAACCTCCCATTTATTCCACCACATGCTTTTTGTCTATGCCTGAAGTTGGGGTCTCCAAAAGATGAAGTGGAATCTTCCTTGAATCCCAATATCAAACATTATTATCAAGTTAATATACACATTGATGTTTTTAATTTTTGGTTGAATGGAGATTCCATTCTATTCTTCTATTACTACAAAATCTAGAAACAAGGAAATACATTGAACTGAAAAGTACTAGGAAAGAAATGAGTAGACATGATGGTTTAGAGAGTAAGCAGGCATTCTGAGACAAGGAAAAGTGTTATCAGGAAATCATCTCCCAGAGAAGTGGCATTTGATGGATCTGCATGTTTGAGAAGTAGCTGGGAGATGTGTGCTTTAGGAATAGGAAAAACCAAAATCATAGGACCTAAGGTGAGAATAAGGTGGTGTTGAAAATAGTGATGGAGGAACGCATCCTGCTTTTCTTCCCAGAGATCAGTGAAAACAAAGGGGAGGAAATACTAAAAACTCAAACCCTTTAACAAATAAAACTAATGAAGTTCCAAACTACAAAAGCAGAAGGTTGATGGACAGAGTTGCATAGGAAATTAAGTTGAGAGTTCATGGTTATAGATCTCAGGAAAAAAACTGCTAAGGAAATAGAGACCAGAATTAAAACATCACACAATTTTATAAGAAAAAATAAAATAGAAAGGAATAGATAAAAAAGCAAACATGATCACAATGTGACAATTTATTAAATAATAATAATTTAAAAATTCATGTTGGTATATAGCTGACTGCAAATAGAATAGCTATATCTTGACAAGCCACTAAAGTCTAGATTTTATTTTTTTTTAATTTTGTCAGTTAAATAAGGTAATGGACAGATATATTATGAAATTATTTTAATTCTAAAACAGGTATTAAGAAAAAACAAACAACAACAACAAAAACAAAAAGAAATATACACACAGGGTCTGGATTTCCAAAGCTGCTCTGATCCGAGACTGACTGTGATCCAGCATGCGAGGCCTACATCATAGCACAACTTCTTTCTGTGTATATGCTCAGTTTTACTTTTCTCTCTACACCTCCTTCTTCTTATAATGTTCTCTTCCATCACAATTTCATCTTGCATGTATCCTATCACAGTCTTTCCTGTCTCATTCCATAGCAAAACCTTTTAAGTGCTGCTTCCAACACTCTCTACTTCGTAGTCTCAGGACTTCTTAGTTAAAACCAGTGAGAAATGACTAGACTTGGCAAGTTATGTTTTTGAGCCAAGAGACATATAATTAATGGGCAACTCATCGATTTTCAATTCTTTGGGGAAGGCATCATCCCTGGGTGATTCTGAAACTGCTGGCTTGAAAAAGACCACTATAGTGTTAAATAAACGTAGAAGGTAGCATAAACATGCCTATGGACAAATGTCCTTTACCTACAAGCCTTTATACTATTCTTCCTGTACTTAGAAGTCAAAGATGCAACCAAACGTACTTTGCTAATGAAATTATAAATTGCCACAACTTTCTGGATTTAGCAACATCTACTGAAATTAAAAAATATATATCTTCCAGTTCTGCATCAGACTTTTAGGGTCCCTTCTCTAAATATCATCACCTGTAGAAATTGATATATACAAGACTGAAACATGACTTGTAATAACATAGATTGAAAGAATTTAAATTCTCATTCATCAGGACCTCATTTAATAAATTATTTTATATCCACTTAATGGGATGTTCTGCTGAAATAGAACATATTAAACAGTTTATTAATTCTGACATGAAACTTTCTTTGCTATGTAACATTAAATTTTTAAAAATGGTGCTAAACATTACATATACTATGGCAATATATATGTATTTTTTGCTCGCATATGTTCAAAATATCTCAATCACAAAGAAAACTGCTGGTGTTTGCTGCTACTGGTAGTCTCCCAAGGTGGTGAGGAAACAGATTAGTCCTGGGACAATTTTTGCCTAATTTAATTATGAAACATTTTTAATCCAAGTAGGTATAACTACCTAATCAAACACTATTTTGAAAAGAATAAAAGAAAATAACCATATCTTTTAGGGTGAATAATCTATAGGAAGTTCAGAGACCATTTAGAAATCTCTTGAACTTATAAGAGATGATGATGATTTGGATTTTAGATACACTTTGTATCTAAATAATCATTAAATTGATACTATTTGCTAAAAAACTAGACAGGAAAGAAGAGTGAAAAAATGTGAGGAGCCAAATGTAATTCCCAAAACTTTGACCTCATTATCAGGATGGATGTTGACAATATTTGCAGAGACTGGGGAAATTTTAGAGAGAGAGGTGTAGTGGAGGTGCTCTAAGCAGGTGCCTCTTGGGAGATTAGAAACAGCTTATGGGGACGCCTGGGTGGCTCAGTTGGTTACGCAGCTGCCTTCGGCTCAGGTCATGATCCCAGCGTCCTGGGATCGAGTCCCGCATCCGGCTCCTTGCTCGGCACGGAGCCTGCTTCTCCCTCTGCCTCTGCCTGCCATTCTGTCCGCCTGTACTCGCTCTCTCTCTGACAAATAAATAAAATCTTTAAAAAAAAAAAAGAAAGAAAAGAAACAGCTTATGGCCTGAGCTACAACCAACCATGACTGTCCTCTCAGATAAGTCCGCACACATGTGAGTACCTGGAACATTCGAGGTCACAGTGACAGAACCATGAGCAGAGCCATCATGCACTTGCTTTTATGGTAACTGTGGCATCAGGGAGTGGTGGTCCAGAAGGCCTGCCAGGCAGAGTTTTCATGAGGAAGTTTACTTAGGCTGTGAGATGCAATGAGCAGAACTTGAATAAATGGGACCTGTGTATAACAAGTCTTTAGGGTAGAAAGAAACAAAGAAAACAATTTTGTCTGAAGTGAAGAAATAGGCAGGAGGCCAAACATGGAAGGTCTATATAACATAGAAAGCGATTAAGGCTGAGGCGGGCAAATACTTTAAAAAATGAATCAAGTTCTGACTTGGGAACATGTAGCAATAAATAAATAAATAAAAAGAAATTTTACTTAAACATTAAAAATGATAATTTAACAGCCTTGTCACTGTGTTTTACTTTCATACTTATTTTACTTATTAAAAGTTGATTTTCTTTGGATAACCACTTTCCAGAAAAAATTACTTCACAAGTAGATACAATTAGGGTGGGTTTATAGGACAGAAGTACCCTCAACATATTTATTATTGAAAGCATAGACCTTTAAACACTATGATAGAATGATAAATGCTAAATTAAAATGATACATACATGACAAATGAATTAAATTTTCTGTGGGGAATAGCAGAACAGCATTAGTATTAAAGTGGCGATCATAAGGGGACAAAAGTAATTTAGTTAAGAAAATAAAAAATACTTTTAATGACACAGATGATATAATAGAATGTCTAATACTCATGCTGTGTGCTTTATATAGGTATTTCCTTTTAATGCCAGGCAATGGAGCAAACAAGACATTTTTGTTAGATTTTTTTCTACATTTTCTCATATAGTAGCAATTTGTATCTATTTGTAATTAAAATGACATTAAGCAGCCCAATTTTCAGTTATACAATATTTTACATTAAAGACCTCATATAAAAAAACATTCATTAAGTCTATGGACTCAGTTATATAATAGGCATTACTGAGTCCCTGTGTGAATATAATGATAAATTATCTAATTGCCTTCAAAAGAAGACTTCAGTTTGGAATTTATTCATATAGTGACTTTCATTGTTTCTTAATTGATTCATGCATGTGTGATTTATCTGACCAACACTCTGAAAAATTATAGAGCAGAAATATTACAAATAATTCATCCTTTGAATATACACCAATGATATGTTGAGACAAGGTGTTTAGAAATACTAATAAGTGTGGGATGAAACAAAAGAAAGATTTGGTGTAAGAAATGTGTGTTTGACTCCATTTGGCTTCTCTCTCTGTGTCTCTCTCTTTGTCTCTCTGTCTCTCTCTTCCTCCCTATACTATTTTGATTATTTTCAAGAAACTACACTTGAATTTACTGAGAAAAAGTACATTTCCATTTAGAAAACTAAAGGAAAGCTATTATTATCCAATAGAATGATTTTCTCAAAGCCTACGTATAAGGCAATAAAATTTTCCTTATAATACCCCAACACAGGGTGCCTGGGTGGCTCAGTCAGTTAAACACTTGCCTTCAGTTCAGGTCATGAACTGGGGGTTCTGAGATGGAGTTACATGTTGGGGTTCCTGTTCAGCGGGGAGACTGCTCTTCCTTTCTCTCTCTCTCTCTCTGCTGCCCCCTCTTTCCCTGTTTGTGATCTGTCTCTCTCTCTCTCTCTCTCTCTGTGTCAAATAAGTAAATAAGTAAGAAATATTTAAAAAAAAAACACTTGCAAAACAACAACAACAAAACCACATAGAACTCTCCTACGCATAGCTATTTTCTAATAAAATTTTATGTAAATTTATGAGCATTGGCACGAAATGATTGTTTAATTACTGCTGAGTGACAGGGTCTATCCTTAGTGGTGTTTGGGAGGAAGATGTTTAGTCATTAGAAATTTCTAAAAGAGCAATGCATAACATTTGTGAGTCTAAGATTTCCTTAAAAGTATATAAAAAGTTTTGCTATATTCCTTTTCCTTTATTTAATAAGTTCTAGAGCAAGAAAATACACAATTGTGATGAAAGACAAAGTTGTTTAAGTAATTTTGAATATCAAATATTTAAAATTACAATATTTTAATGGTCCCACATAACTGACAAATATAATTCAATTGTTAAACTACCAAACTCTGTCATTAAATAAATATAAATATTGTTTCTTTATCTTAATACCCATAAACTTACTCTATTTTGCATTCTTTGGGGAAAGTTTTTGCAGCTTTTTCACTTTTTTTGACTATTAGAATTATTAGCCAGGTGGTACAATCATTCTCATCATCCCCTCTTGTATGTATATTAATTTTGATAGATTTTCATTTAGAGTCTAAAAGATTTTCTTTTCAAAATTTCCATTAAAATTATTTTTCTGTTTTTTATTAAAATACAAAAATATTAAATCTTTCTAAATGTTCATTGTAAATATAGTTTTTATTTTTTATTTTTTTGTCCTTTCGGTTCAATTTTACCAGTTCTCAAGCCCAAACAAGACCTAGAACAGATAATTGCCATCTGACAGTTTTATTTACTTTTTAGATTTCTGATTTGAGATGTCTTTACAGTAATTAGACAGTACTCTTTAGAACCAGTATCATTAGGTATTTAGGATATAAATGTAACATTACCCCTTGTACATATAGAAGCATATTGTGTCACTGACAATAAAATACTGCTTTTGGAAGTGACAGGGCTGGAAGGAAGTCAATTTCATCCCTTTAAGTCTCACATTCTTGTGTGAGATTTTTTCTCTTTTCATAAGAAAGGTCTTCTAACTGCTCTGAATTTTAGTACATTATCTGGACCATAGGAGCTTTTTATTCTATGTGTCTACAAGACACATATCTATGATGGCTTAAATAAAAAAGGAAGTTTATGAACTTATATATGGTATGAGTTCCAGAGGTGAAAGGTGCCATTCAGGCATGGTTGAATTTAGAGCTCCACCAGTTTCTCTCCATTCTTTGGTTCTGTATTCTACTATGTTGGCTTTCTTTGTGTTGGAGGTTAAGAAGTAGCAAACTGATGTTAATGGCCTTTCTTCATCTTTTTCTTTCCATGAATTATCAAGAGTCATAAATAATAATGCTTGAAGTCCAAGTGTCATCATATTGCTCATATAAATAAATCCTTCACTCTCTCTGTATCTTCTCTTTCTGTGATGAGCACTTTAGTCTTTGAGGTCAGGAGAGTATTGATATATGATTAAAATGGGAATTTTGATGCCTCAAAGTTGATAGTGACAGTAGTACGTATCATGTACTCTACACTTTTAAAATGAGTGCTTTGGAAATGCTATGAGGTTGGCTTAAATATCAAGAAACTACATCCCTTGGCATCATGATCTTTCACCTATATATATTAAATTTTTCTGAGATGAACATGTTTGTGGAGACAGTATAATGAGCATAGGTTAGTGTTAGTGTTTGGTTTTTCCTTTGCTCCATTCCTATATCAGGTGAAAAACAAAAAAAAAAAAGTTGACAGGGTATTTTACAATAATATGTCATAGTTTTCTGGAGATTGTAAGGTAGGGACAAGTGCCTGGCACTGATTTAGGAAAATTCAGTATCAGATAGCTGGCCGGAGGAAGAGGCAGGGGCATCCTGTTCTTCTGCTTATAAAGAGTAGAAGTATCAGATGTATCCTGTGGGGCAGAGCTGATGTCTGGATATCCTTGCTAAGGCTTTTAACATAGAAAATGACACTAAAAGAAAGAATCTTTTGAATTGCATCCAAAGAAACCAAATTTGATGAGGACTTCATAAGCAATGAACTGAAGAGTCAATTTTCAGTGTTGGAGAAGGTGATGTCAGATATTTATAATCAAGGACTGCTAAAAGACAAAAAGTACCCACAAGAATAAAAGTGAAATTAGGTATCCATACTCCAGAAAATATCAGCATCTTACTACGATTGATCCTCCCAAGCAATGTGTCCTTTACCCTCTACTCATCTTCTGTTGTTGTTGTTGTTGTTGTTTTTTAAGATTTTATTTATTTACTTGATAGAGAGAGACGCAGCAAAAGGGGGAACACAGGCAGGGAGAGTGGGCTCCCCACTGAGCAGGGAGCTCATTTCAGGGTCCTATCCCAGGACCCTGGGATCATGACCTGAGACGAAGGCAGAGGCTTAACGAATGTGTCACTCTGGCACCCCTCATCTTCGGTTTTACATCCAGTTTCCACCACATCTACTGTGAGCAAATCTAAGGAAAGAAGAGAAAGCATAAGGATCAAAAAGACAAACCACTGTTATTTTTAGCAAAATGGATCTTTATTGTGTTTTACCTATTACCATTCTTATGATTATTTAGGTAATTATTTCTTTTCTTATTATTAATGCTCTCACATATTTTACATTTTATATTTGTTGACATGATTCTCTGAACATCTTTAGTGCCATGTATATAAATCTATTCTTTTTCTTAACTTTTATTGGTTTACCTTTAAAAAAATAAAATTCAGTTAATTAACAGATAGTGTATTATTAGTTTCAAAGTGGAATTCAGTGATTCATCGGTCTTACATATTATCCAGTGCTTATTACGTCATGTACCCTCCTTAATGTCCATCACCCCGTTATTCCATCCCTCAACGCCCTACCCTCCAGCAACCCTCTGTCAGTTTTGGCCAGCAAACCCTGAGGCAGTGAATGAGATGATTACTCCAGACACAATAGAAAGAGAAAGGAAAGGCTTGGGGACCAGAGGCTCTAGAGGCAGATTCTCCCTCCACCTTTATTGTGAATGTTATCAATACCACTAGGGACTAAGAAAAGCAAGAAGGAGCGTGAAGCTGTAATAATCAAGACAGTGTCATAGGGAGTATCGTGTGAATAGAACAAGTGTGCTTCTGAGAAGCATGCAGACAGACAGCGCATGGAGACCATGACCTCCAAAGATAAATGTTCCTCCTAAGTCAAGCATTTAGTCTCTCAATGAGTGCATTGAGCCACAATAAGGATCCGGCTGTTTTCAGCCCAGAAGCTCTAAAGGAGGCCCAGTTTTCTGGACACTCCTTCTTTCCTTTTCAACTGGTTTCATCCAGGGAGGCATGTGCTTATTGAATCTTCACTAGCCAAGCACTTTGAATCCCCACAACCCTCGGTTTGTTTCCTATGACTAAGAGGCTCTTACAGTTTAATCTCCCTTTCTGATTTCATTTTGATTTATTTTTCCCTCCCTTCCTCTATGATACTATTTTGTTTCTTAAATTCCACATATGAGTGAGATCATATGATAATTATCTTTCTCTGATTGACTTATTTTCCTTAGCATAATACCCTCTAGTTCATCCACGTCATTGCAAATGGCAAGATTTCACTTGTTTTGGTGGCTGAGGAATATTCCGTTGTGTATATAAACTGTATCTTCTTTATCCATTCATCTGTTGATGGGCATCTGGGCTCTTTCCATAGTTTGGGTATTGTGGACATTGCTGCTATAAATATGGGGGTGTAGGTGTCCTTTTGGATCACTACATTTGTATCTTTGTGGTAAATCTCTCATAGGGCAATTGCTGGGTGGTACAGTGGCTCTAGTTTCAACTTTTTTAGGAACTTCCATGCTGTTTTCCAGAGTGGCTACACCAGCTTGCATTCCCACCAACAGTATAGGAAGGTTTCCCTTTCTCCACATCTTCAGCAAAATCTGTCATTTCCTGACTTGTTAATTTTAGTCATTCTGACTGGTGTGAGTTGGTATCTCATTATGGTTTTGATCTATATTGCCTTAATGCTGAGTGAAGTTGAGCATTTTTCATGGTCTATTGGCCATTTTATGTTTTTGGAGAACTCTGCCCATTTCTTTCTTTCTTTCTTTCTTTCTTTCTTTCTTTCTTTCTTTCTTTCTTTCTTTCTTTCTTTCTTTCTTTCTTTTTTAAATTTATTTATTTGACAGACAAAGATCACAAGTAGTCAGAGAGGCAGGGAGAGAGAGAGGAGGAAGCAGGCTCCCCGCCCAGCAGAAAGCCTGATGCGGGGCTTGATCCCAAGACCCTGAGATCATGACCTGAGCCCTTCGGCTGAAGGCAGAGGCTTTAACCCACTGAGCCACCCAGGTGTCCCACTCTGCCCATTTCTTCATTAGATTATTTGTTCTTTGGGTGTTGAGTTTGCTAAGTTCTTTATAGATTTTGGATACTAGCCCTTTATCTGATAAGATATTTGCATATATTTTCTCATATTCTGTCAGACTTCTTTTAGTTTTGTTGACTGTTCCTGTGCTGTACAAAAGCTTTTTATCTTGATGAAGTCCCAATAGTTCATGTCTGCCTTTGTTTCTCTTGCCTTTGGAGATGTGTCTAGCAAGATGTTGTTATGGCCAAGGTCACAGATGTTGCTGCCTGTGTTGTTCTCCTTTAGGATTTTGATGGATTTCTGTCTCACATTGAGGTATTTCATTCATTATGAGTCTTTTTTTGTGTATGATGTAAGGAAATAATCAAGTTTCATTTTTTCTATATGTGACTGTCCAATTTTCTCAACACCATTTGTTGAAGAGCCTTTTTTTCTTTCCTATTTTGTTAAAGATTAATTGACATAAGGTTTGAGGGTGCATTTCTGGGTTCTCTATTCTGTTCCATTGACCTATGAGTCTTATGAGTCTGCCTTTTTTTTTTTAAATTTTATTTATTTATTTGAGAGAGAGAAAGGAAGACCATGAGCAGGGGGGAGGAGGCAGAGGGAGAGGGAGAAGCAGACTCCCCACTGAGCAGGGAGGCCAACATGGGGCTCAATCCCAGGACCCTGAGATCATAACCTGAGCCAAAGGCAGATGCTTAATGGACTGAGTCACCCCCAACTCCCCCCCCCCCTTTTTTTTAATGTGTCTATTTTTGTGACAGTACCATTCTGTCTCTTGATGATTATAGCTTTGTAATAGAACTTGAAGAACTGCATTGTGATGCCACCAGCCTTGGTTTTCTTTTTCAACATTCTTCTGGCAATTCAGGATCTTTTCTGGTTCCATACAAATTTTAGGATTATTTCTTCCAGCTCTGTGAAAAAAGTTGGTGGTATTTTGATAAGAATTGTATTGAATGTATAGATTGCTCTAGGTAACATAGACGTTTTAATAATATTTGTTCTTCCAATCCATGTGCATGGAATGAATGTTTTTCCATTTCTTTGTGTCTTCCTAATTTCTTTCATGAGTGTTCTACAGTTTTATTAGTACAGATTCTTTGCCTCTTTGGTTAGGTTTATTCCTAAACCTTTGGTTTTGTATATATGCTGCCGAAGCGAGCACCTAAACCTATAGTTTTGGATGTAATTGTAAATGGGATTGACTCCTTAATTTTTCTTTCTTCTGTCTCCTTTTTAGTGTATAGAAATGCAACTGGTTTCTGTGCATTGATTTTATATCCTTCACTTTGCTGACTTCCTATATGAGTTCTAGCAATTTTAGGGTGGAATCTTTTGGGTTTGCCACATAGGGTATCATGTCATCTATGAAGAGTGAGAGTTTATCTTAATCATTGGTGATTCATAAACTTTTTCTTTTTGTTGTTTGATTGCTGAGGCCATATATATCTATTCTAAAATAAAGTAATTATTGACTTCGTTATTCTGTACACTTCAACATATTCCATTATTCTTTGAAGTATTCCATTACATGAATTTATAAACATCCAACATTATAAAATAATAATACACAAAAATGTAGAAATGGTATAAAGAAGAGGAAATTCTTGATTTTAAATATGTATGTGTGTATATATACATAGATGCATATATCTTGATTCTAGCCTAATAGTTTTGTATTTTTGATATGCTCTAAATACCTACCATGATTCCAACTCTTAATTATTGATCTCTTTATACAACCCTACTCTCCTCTCATCTGTGGATTTTGAATTTAGGTACAAGTACCATGGCTAACACTTCCTCTGTCAAAAACAATTAAATAAATCTTTCATAAATTTCATAAATTGGGATATATGTCATTAGTTGATATATATCATTAGCACTGATAAATAACTTTCCCCAGCTTTAATAATCAAATACCTAGGATGGAAGTGTAGGTGGCTGGTTGAGACATTCTTTCTGAAGAATAAAAAATATCTCTAACTTTGAAGGAATCTTTCTTATTTTTCCTTCAGTTAGTGATTCTGAATTTCATATAGAGAAAAAAAAAAATGTGGCCTTCACAAACCTAACACAAAACAGTAACAAAATAAAGCAAATAAAAAACAAAATCAAATACCCATATTACTTTTTTGCTATTCAAAATGTAGGTATATAAATTTAACTGACTTTTGAAGTTTTTTAGAACTATTTTGAAAATAAAAAATACATTTAGAACTGGTATATTTTTAATCAATACCTGGAGTATAGTATGTCCATTACCAATATAAACTTATATCTATTTGCATTTCTTCCACTTTCTCTGTGATATGTAGATAGATACTTCTGAGGATCTATTATTAAAATATATTTTGAATCCATGTTCCTGATAAATTCCAAATTCAGACTTCTTCATTGCTTAATTTACCAATTTCATTAGTTTCTTATTGATTTCTATATTCTTATAATACCATTCTCTAATCTCTACACTTGGATACCCAATAAATCTTTTAAGTGAATTATATCATCTCATACTCCTACATAAAAACTTTTCCATCTCACTTTGAAATAAACAAATACTCACACTACTTCCTAGCCCATTGTGTTAGTTTGCTAGGTCTGCCGTAACAAAATTCCATAGACTCAGTGACTTAAACAGCAGAAATCTATTTGGTCCAAGATCAAGATGCCAGCTGACTTAGTTTCCTCTGAAGCCTCTTTCTTTGACTTGCAGATGGCTTCCCCCCTTGCTGCCTCTTGACACAATTGCCCCTCAATGTGCAGGTGCCCTTGGTGTGTCTCTTTCTTATCTTATAAGGACACCAGTCATATTGAATTAGAACCTGACACAATAGCCTCATTTTAATGTACTGACCTTTTTAAAGTCCTTTTCTTCAAATACAATTATATCCTGAGGTATTAAGGCTTAAGTCTTCTACAAATAGATAGATTTTAAGGGTACACAACTCAGGCTTTAACACATGTTTTGTTATGTCTTGTATTAATTGATCCTTATTTATATTCCCAACTGTCTCATGTCACTCACTCTCCTTCACTTTGTTCCAGCTAACAGATTTTTTGCTTAGTTTTGTTTTTTAATTAGTGTAAATTTTCTTTCTTTCTGATCTGGTGACTCTTACATGTCCCAATTTTCTTATCAAACTTGATTAATTTCATAAATGATCATTTTGTTTAAAATATTCTTTGTCATGAAGAAAAATGCTAAAAATACACTTTAAATTTGTTTCATTATCTGGATCAGAGTTGTATTTTTTAGGATTTATTAGTACAACTGGACCATTCATATATATCAGACATGTTATTCTCCTTTATTCATACTGACAAAATATGTGAAGTTTGAAAAAAAATTTGATCAAGAGTTTATAGAAAGAAGTTGATATACAGAACACTTCTTTTTTGTTTTAGTCTTTTTAAAGAATTAGTAGACTTTATATTCTAGAAAATTTTAGATTTACATAAAAATAAACCAAGAAATACAAAGATTATCATGTACCCTACACACACACACACACACACACCACATCACACACCACACATAAAGAGTTTTACTATTAACATATTTTTACAATTAATGAACAGTTACTGATACATCATTATTAATTAAAATAATTTTTCTTCGTTGTATAGTACTGTTCTTTTTGTATTGGCAAATTTATTATGTCATCTATCCAGCATTACAATATTATACTGAATAATTTAATTCAACTCAATTGGCTAAATAGCTAGAAGGTTAATTTCAAGGTCATATGTTTAAGACTATATTTAGTTTTGCACCAAACCAGTAAACTGTCTATCAAAGTGACTATCATTTCCATCCCCACTAAAATGAATGAGCTCCTGTTGCTCTGCATCATTGTCTAGGTTTTAAACAATCTAATAGGTGTATAATAATATCTCATTGTTGCTTTAATTTGTAATTCCTTAATTTCTTATGATGTTGAGTATTTTTTCATATGTTTATTTACCATCTTTACATCTTCTTTGGTGTAATGTCTGTTCAGTTCTTTTGCCCATTTGTTATTTGGGCTATTTGTTTTCTTATTGTTGAGTTTTAACAGGATTTGCATGTTTTGGGTAGGGAGGTTCCTCATAAAGTTGAAAATAGAGCTACCTTATGACCCACCAATTGCATAACTAAGGGTTTACCCCAGAGATACAAAGGTAGTGATCCAAAGGGGAACCTGCACCCCAATATTTATAGAAGTAATATCCATAATAGCGAAACTATAGAAAGATCCCAGATGCCCACCAATAGATGAATGGTTAAAAAAGATGTGGTTTATATACACAATGGAATAATACTCAGCCATCAAAAAAATTATATCTTGTCATTTGCAACAATCTGGTTGGAACTAGAGGGAATTACACAAAGTGAAGTAAGTCAATCAGAGAAAGGCAATTATCATATGATCTCACATTTGAGATCTCACATGAGATTTCATATTATCCCACATATGTGTAGTTTTAGAAACAAAACAGAGTATCACAGAAGAAGGGAGGGAAAAATAAAACAAGATGAAATCAGAAAGGGAGGCAATCCATAAGAGACTCTTAATCATAGGAAAGAAACAGTTGCTGGAATGGAGGAGTGGTTGATAGGACAACTGGGTGATGGACATGAAGGAGAGATGTGGTGTAATGAGCACTTGGTATTAATTAATTAATAAAACTGATGAATCACTGACCTCTACTTATGAAGCTAATAATAGATTATATGTCATTTAATTGGATTTAAATTAAGAATAAACAACAAAAAAGAGTATTTTCATATTTTGAATACTAGTTGTTTATCAGATATGTATTTTGCAAATGTTTTCCCTAGTCCAAGGCTGGTATTTTCCTTCTGTTTGTGACTTTGATAGAGCAAAAGGTTATAGTTCAGGGAAGTCCAACTCTTTTTTTCCCCCTCATAGATCATTTTTGCCACACCCAAAATTACCTATGCTATTTTCAAAAAGTTTTACACTTTGATTTCTTTATTTTGAACCAAATATTTTCTATTACACCTGTAATTTCTTCTTTGACTCTTAAGAGAGTGCTGTTTAATTTTCATGTGTGTGCTTATCCATTTTAATGCTATTATTGATTTCTAGTTTTATCTCGTTGTTGGAGAAGAAATTTTGATTGTATAACTATTCTTGTTGAGACTCGTTTTGTGGTTTATATATAGTTTATTTTATAAGAAGTTTTATGTGCAGTTGACAAGAATGTGTATTCAGCTGTTATTAGGTGGCTCATTTAATATATATATATATATATATAAACATATATATAATATTATGTATATATGGTCCAGTTGTTTTACAATGTTGATCTTATTGATATTTAATCTGTTTGTACTCTTTTGTTTTCCTGCCTATTATCAAGGGGAGATATTGAAGTCACTAATAATTAAAAGTGTTCATTTCTCCCTTTAAGTTGGTCAAAGCTTGCATCATCCATCTTAGGGCTCTTTTCCTGGATATATATATTTATAATTGGTACTCTTCTTCACAAACTAAGCCCTTTATCAGTTTATAATATATTTTAACTTTAAATTTATTTTGTATGATATTAAGATAGCCATGCCAGTTGTCTTTACTTACTATTTGCATAGGATATCCTTTACCTGTCACTTTCAAACTATATGTGTGATTGGATCTAGTGCGAGTCTCTCAAAAATAGTATATATTTGGATCATTTTTGATTCATTATGACAGTCTCTGTCTTTTGTTTGTAGTATTAAATTAATCTACATCACAATAATTACTAATAAGGAAAAACTTATTTATACTGGTTTGCAGTAGTCTTCTGCATGTCTTACACTTTTTTTGGTCTTTCATTTCCACTATTACTACCTTGTTTTCTATTTTATTAAATTTTTGTAGTGAAATGCTTATGGATTAGAAGATTTAATACTGTTAAAATGACAATACTACCCCCAAAAATCTCCAGATTCACTCACCAAAATATCAATAACATTTTTTGTAGAAATTAAAATACATATTGTAAAATTTATGTGGAATTGCAAGTTTATGTGGGATTGCAAAAGGCCCTAGATATCAAAAATAATCTCAAAAAAGTTGGAGGACTCATATTTTATGGTTTCAAAACAATATAAAACCACAATATTTAAAATAGTATGATACTGTCATTAATTTAATCAACAGACCAATGGGTAGAATAGAGAGCCCAGAAATAAAGCCTCACATTTATGGCAAATATTTCAACAAGAGTACCAAACATATTCAAAGGAGAGAGGACTCTCTTCAACAAATGGTGCTGGGAAAACTGGATATCCACATGCAAAAGAATGATGTTGGGCTTTTATACCATACACAAACGTTGACTCAAAATTAATAAAAAACTAAAACACGAGTTCTAGTCAAATCAAATTCTTAGGAGTTTTTCCTTTCTTTCTCTATATGAGAAAGTCATGACTTGATCTGGCGGTTATTTTTTTACCTATGATACTAAAAGTACAGGCAACAAAAGAAAAATAAACTTCATAACTATTTAAAAATTTAGTACATGAAAGTACAGAATCAACTGAAAGGAAATGGGAATAATATTTATAAATTATATATCAGATAAGGAATTTATACTCTGAATATATAGTAACTCCTCAATACAGCAACAACAACCAAAAAAGCAAACAACCTCATTCAATAGCAGGAAAATAGCTTGAATAAATTTCTCCAAAAACATATACAAATGGCCAGTAAGCATAGGAAAATATGCTCAACATTACTAATGATATGGAAGGACAAAGTGAAACCACAAAATAAATATAAATATATATAATAAATATAAATATATGTAATAAATAAATATTAGTAATAATTTAAGAATAAACATATGTTGTGGTTATGGAAAAATACATAAGGGGAAAAAAGAATTACTAAGAACCAAATTAAATACAAAGAAAAATCGCACTAGCATTTCTTAGTAAAACTGATACAAATCAAAGATAAAGAGATGTATTAAAAACAAGCACTATAAAATACACTCTACTTACCAAATAAAATGTAAAGTTGGAGCTGACTTCTACAAGTGAAACTTTGACCAATAGTCTATCTATCTCCCTGCTTTCATAAACACCAACTTGAACCAGAAAATCACAAAGCAGTTCATGTTCTTGGCATTGGTATTAGCTCATACCTATATCTAAAAGTCTTTGAAATAGGTGCAAGTTCCCTTTTCCCTTGTATAGCATAACCCATCAAATAGCTACAAATATCTATCCAGAAGATTTGAAGGACTATATATTGAAATTACTTACATGTATTTTGAATCTTATTCAACAAGATTCAGCCAGTCACTGGATTTGTATCCATGAAGGGGTTTAGATCACTTCAAGAGACCGAAATATTCCACTGGGGTGGCTGCTTAATACCAGAATCCCCCTTTGTCTATGGTTTCACTTTTTATGGTTTCTGTTACCCGCAGTCAACCAAATGATCCTTCTTCTGACATATAGTCAGAAGGTCAATAGTCGTTTAATGCTGCCTACGTCATCCATGTCACTTCATGTGATCATGTAAGCATTTTGTCACCTCACACCATCACAAGAAAGAGAACGGTGAGTGTGCAATAAGATACTTAGACAGTATTTATCTTTATTTAAATTACAGTATATTTTTATAATTGTTCCACTTTATTATGCTATTGTTCATTTCTTACTCTGCCTAATATATAATTAAGCTCTATGATAGGTGTGCCTGTATAGGAAAAATACAGTATGTTTATGGCATAGTAGTTTGTGGAATCCACTAAGGTTCATGGAACAGATGCTACAAGAATGAGGTGGTACTATATTGTATCTTTCAGTTTTCCCTTATTTTACAAATTGAGCAAAACTTGAGTTATTCCATTAATTATCTTGGTCCTAGAATTTTATTTATTAACCAGTGCTAGAGCTGCTTCTAGGTCAAATCATCCTGTATGCACTACTTTGTTGTTCAAAGTATCCTGCATTGCATAAAGAAACAATTAGCTTCTGAAGTCTGAGAGCCCAGGACTCTGAGGAATATCAGGCATTCAACAACAGCGGCTTCCTCTGTCATCCTAATATCTAGTGAACAAGCACTGCAGAGAATCAAGTGAGCTCATCACATTTCCAATGGTATTAATCTATTAATATTCTTTTACCATATTTTCCCCATATCTAATAATGTCTTCCTATCAGTATGTAAATATGATTAGGAGTTAATGTAAATCAACATCAGACTGAGGAATCTTCTTTTTTTTTTTAATTTCAAAAGAGTATTAAATTTTCTACTACCAAGAGATTGTGACCAGATATTGAACTCATTGTTTTCTATCTGAAAACTAATTCAAGAGTGATGTCACTGTTAGAATATTCATATATAATGCAGAATTTCATAAGCCCTATTGTTGCACATTAGAAGATCACATATAATCACATATAATCTGTAAATCTTTTCTATAGAAGATTTTGTGCTAAGTTCAGGGAGTTTTTTTCTGACTTGATTATTTAGTTTCACTTAATTTCATTTTTCTAGATACTGTGCACATAATGCTGACAATTCCTGCTTTGTGCTTCTACTGTAGTTTATTGAGACATGCCTCTATGAACTAAACTTGGAAAAATACATTTTACCATGAAAGTCCATTTTGCTCCTGCTTATTCTAGGCGCTTTCTAAAAAATTGTGTCTGTTGTAAATTGGATAATGTTAAAGTGTTTGTGGCTAATTGACCTTTCTTTTGGGACTTTATCTATGCTCTTTGGAAATAACCTCAAGAGAAAAAGAGCGGAATTGCTAATTTGACTTCTTGTGAATACTATTTAAACACAAATCAAATATTCCACTTCAAATATATCTTTTACTTATTTCATTTGCTCACTTTGGGCTGAAAGGTAGTCATCCGCTGAAACAAGTTTATGTCCTAAAAAGCATAGCTACATGAAGCTAACACAGTTTTCTTGTAGAAACAAACACAAGAAACAAAAGGCAATTTAGAGAAAATCAGTTTCAAGTTACTTAAGTTTATTTGCTTAGTGCAGAAGAAAATTGTTTTGCTAATTAAGGGTTACTATTTCTTTAGACTATTTCCTTTTAGAGTTATTACACATATTCTTTCTTATATGTGCTTCTCTTGCATGTTGCCTTATCTTTTTATCTTATATACAGGTGTAAGGAGCTATTTTTTAAAAGTAAAATAATTCTAAAACTCAAACTATGTTACTTGATGCAGTGTTTTTTAACCAATGTGAGATATAAGCTTATAAATATTTTAGTATTCTTCCTTGAATTTTACTCCAAAATATATTTAGAGCTCTTCCTTCAAATATAAATTTAAATGGAAATTCAATGAAAAATAATGCTGATTAAAACTTTAAAAATTATATTTTTTAATGAAAAAGAGGAGAGCATTTCACTGATAGATTTAATGGAAATAACACCTTACTTTAATGGACTCTCAGTCAGAAGAAATCTATCGTTTTGAGGAATTTTATCACTTTCCATGTCATTTTTCTGATTATTCAGTAATGTAGAAATTCAAACTTGTGTTCATAAATATGATTTATTTCAATGAAATAAACATAAGTATATAAGAAGCATGTAAGTAGTGGTTGGCAAATTACAAGGTGCTAACTAATCAAACTAGTAAATATGATAACTTGAATCTCACAAGAAAAACTCTGATTTATTTTGTTGTTTGAAAAACTTGAGGGTCAATTTATGTAGAATACTCTTGCACTCACTTCTCCAGTTTATTTTTCTATGACCCACACTAGTTCCCTAAACTAGTTGTTTTTTGGGTTTTTTTTTGAGAGACTTATTTCAAAAGTAGTATTCACAAAACCATGCTCTTTATCTTTTTATACTTTTTATCAAAAATGCATCCTAATGGAAAAACAAAACTGTGGTGAAAAAAATCATACTATTGTAATATTTCTTTTACCACATGGTTTTATACTGAGGAGAAAAAAAGCATTTAAGTACTGTATCTTTCAATTTTGAGATTTGTGATATAGGAATGAATAGTATCTGATGTGACATGCTGGTAAATGCCTGAAATCAAGATCTTGGTTGGAAGACGTAGATTTGTAGTGCTGCCAATTTTATGATATAAATGACACTATTGAAAGGAGAATTGGACAGAGATACACACAATAGGCTCTTACAAGCCAGTGCAAGCCTTCAGCACATCATTTCTTTCCTCAAAGAGCTGTTGTGAGGGAAATAAGTAGTAATTTCTCCTAAAGTATTTTGAATATGATAGTGTTACAGAATTTATTATAATTTAGGCACTCAGAAACTCAAAACTATAGATTTTTAAAATTCTTATTGTTTGTTGGGTCTACTGCTCTAAAGGTCTCTCTTGCTACATTTTTTAAGGATAGCTTTCAGTTTTCTTAAGTTGGTTTATTGGTGGCGGTGAATAACAAAAATAGAGAGGAATTGAGTAATCACATGGAAAAGAAGTTAACAAATTTCCTCCAGTGTAACCTTAGTATAACATTAAAGATCATAGTGTAACCTTAAGGCGGCACCAAAAACAAAACAAAACAAAACAAAACAGGTAAGGTAGATCTATTGGAATGAAGAACTCTATCTATATAAAGATCAAAAATTAAGAAAGGTATAGAATATGGAATTTGAAAGGAATTTGACTTTACACGATTGTGCCAATTAAACAATATAATTTCCTTTTTCATCTGGCTAGATCTGAATTCAGAAAGTAAGGCAATTGGAAAGGAAACATGAACATGTAGTGAGGAAAACAAAGAAAAGGTGAACCCTATAAGAAAAAGCTGGACCCTGTGTTTGTCTCCCCCTGCTTCTAAGCTACCAGCACTGGTAATACAGGCGACCTTCAGGAGAAGCTGGACACTTTCATCATGAACTAAATATGCACATGGTCCAGGAGCTGGAGAGAATGAGGAAGATTGGGGAGTTTGTAGGAGGCCCAGATATTACTGCAAATAAGAGTGTGAGAGCTAGCATTTTATCAAAAAGTTAGTGGGCTACAACAGATTCTGGTGACACTACATATCTAATATGATTGTTGCTTCACTTATGCCTTCCAAAGATCCTTCAAGTTCACTTGACACATGTTCACCCAAACCAATATATGGCAGGAAATTCTCTGAGAAGAGATATTTACCTTTACATGACCAAATTTTCTCAGAATATAGTGGCTATCAGATAAACTTGTTCAGAATATAGTGGCTATCAGATAAACTTGTCCATTCTCTGAGAAGAAATATTTACCTATAGGAACCCAAATTTTCTCAGAATGTAGCAGCTATCAGATAAACTTGTCCATTGATAACATATAGACAAGAAGGATACAGGCAAAGAAGAAATAATAAAATCCCCAATTGGGACATGGCTGATAAGAAGTTAGCTGCCAGACTTCTTTGATACATAGACTTTTGAGCCTGTCTACTGATCACAACTGAGTTGTCTGGATATCCACAGTATACTCCTCCCATTGCAATCTTTGAGAAGTCCTGTGATTAATGGAATCCATTACACTTTCTTCTTTTGAAAATACCAAATAAAGAATAAATATAAAAAGTTTTAAATTACTTAAAATTATTAAATAGAAAATGCAGAGTTGAAAAAGTAAAATAACTGAAATTAAATATTCATGAGAAAATCACAATAGTAGATTTGAATGTGCAGAGCGGAAAATTAGTGAAATGGAAAATAGTGAAGTCTCAATTGAAACTTTGGTTTGAGGAATTGGAAGAAAAAAATAAAAATGAGTAAACCCTCAGAAATCTGTGAGATACCATCAAGTGTACAACATATACATAATGGGAGTTCCAAAGATAAGAAAAACAGAAAAAGAAAGATTACATGAAAAATAATGGCTAAAAACTTTATATATATATTTTGAAATCAAAGGCACTTAACAAACTTCAACTAAATTCAAATAGATCCACACTTAAACACATCATATTGAAATAATAAAAAGCCAAAAAAGGATGATTTATTACATACGAGGGGTCATCAATAATGTTATTACTAAATTATTAGTAAAGGTAAATTAATAGCTGACTTCTCATAGGAAGCTTTGGAGGCCAGAAAGTGCTGGGTTACCACATTCAAAGTCATTTAAAAACAAAAAACAAACAAACCAAACCAAACCAAACCAAACAAAACAAAACCTATCCCTCAAAAATTCTGTATCCAACAAAACATCTCTTTAGAAATAAAGGGAAAATCGAAACAAATTAAGACAAATAAAATCAGAAAAAAAAATCACAAGCAGATTTTGCCTACAAAAAATGCTAATGGGGTCTTTCAGGTTGAAATGGAACACTAGAAAGTAACTTGGATCATCACAGAGAAGAAAGGATCACTGGTAAACTACAGAGATGAATATTACACATAGAAGTGTTCTATGTGTAATACTTTTCTTTTGCTATATGTCTTTTTTAAAGATTTTATTGATTTATTTATTATATAAATAGAGAACAAATGAGGAGGGAGGAACAAATAAATTTGATTCTGAGCTCAGAGTCCAAGGCAGGTCTCAATTTCATGATCCTGAGATCATGACCTGAGCCAAAACCAAGAGTCAGACATTTAACCAACTGAGCCTCCCAGGTGTCCCTGACATAAGATTTCTTTTTTAAACTGCATAAAGTAATAATTACATATGTTTGGGCTTATCATTCATGAGGTTATGCTTTTTGTGATAATTATAGCACAAAGGAAAGAGAAGGTAATGAATCTTTATTAGAAAAAAAATTGTTATTATTGAAATTAATTTGGTATCAATAAGGACAAGATTATTTTAAGTTATTATGTTAACTGAAATTGTAATTACAATCACTAAGAAAACAATTTTATATATATGGTACAATAAAAAAAATTATTTAAAAGAAAAGAAGGCAATAATGGAAAAATAGAGAAACAAAAACCATAAAACATGTAGAAAGAATACAGAAAATTGATTATATAAATCTTATATTGTCCTCTATAAATATCAATAACTTTAAATATAAATAAAATAAACACTACAGTAAAAGGCTGGGATTTTCTAACACCAAATTAAAAATAAAAACCAAGATTTAACTACATGTCATGTATTGAAGTTAGATTTCAGTCTAAAAAGCAAAAGTTCGGAAAAATTATACTATACAAATAGCAACTGTGAAAGAGTTAAAGGACTTTCAAATTAAAAACAACAACAACAACAAAGACTATATTACTAAAGGTAAAGAAGGGACCGTTTTGTTATGTTTTGGAGTACAGTATAGTTTTGCTTTTAAAGCAATATTTTGTAGTAGTCTCAAATAAAACTACATACACCTTTTAATATTTACATTGAATGGGATTTCCTAATGAACACAAATTCTCTCCACTATAAATAGAATTATAATGGGACATTTCAAATAAAACTATTTAAAAAATATACCAGTTCTTTGTGAAAATTGTGCCTCCTTCCATTAATAAAATTGCAGCAAAATGCTCCCTAGGTAATTCCTCAGAAAGTTAATTAAATTTGAAAAAAAAATTATTTACTGAAAATAAAATAAGTGTGAGTCAAACAAATGGAAATTTGGCATTTTTCTTCTTTTTTCTTTTAAGACATTATTTATTTATTTATTTATTTATTTATTTATTTATTTCTGAGAGAGAAAGAGAGACAGAGACAGAGAGAGAGCCCGCACAAGCAGGGAGAGCAGCAGGCAGAGGGAAAAGCAGGCTCCCCACTGAGTTCCACTTGGGACTCAATCCAAGGACTCTGGGATCATGACCAAAGGCAGACACTTAACAGGTGGAGGCACCCAGGTGTGCTTACAAGATATTTTTCATAAAAATCATTAAATGATATGTTGATTTAGAATAAGATTGAAGTAAGTGACTTATTAAATGTTTAATGATCCAAAGAAAGAATTCTTGTGCATATTGGTACATATTTACAAACACATATCAAAGAAATTCACACCTAAACCATTCAGAATCTTGGGCTCCGTGGACCATGTGGGATAGTAGTCACTAATTTGATGGTTAATTTTACCTATCAACTCTACTGTGTCATCGTGTCCTTGGTTGAGGTTTGGATGATATTCTGGTTATGTCTGAGGGGGTGTTTCTGGATGAGATTAACATTTGATTTGATAGACGGAGTAAAGCAGATTGCCCTACCCAGTGTGGATGGGTCTTATCCTATCTACTAAAGGACCAAGTAGAACAAAAAAAGTGGAGTAAAGATAAATTCACTCTCTGCCTAGCTCTTTATGCTGGAACATTGATCTTTTGCCTTTGGACTCAGACTGGAACTGTACCATTGGCTTGTTAACTATAGATCTTGGGGCTTCTTACCCACCATTATCACAAGAACCACTTTCTTATAATAATGTGTGTGTGTATATATACGTGTATGAGAGGTAGAAATATATTTAGGAAATAAGTATAATGATACAAAAGCAGGAGAAATATTTTTAATTATTTAAATGACCCCCAATCAATATGGAGATAAGGTTTGGATCTCTTGTCTCATAAATTAAGAATCTCTATTTAGACCATGTCACTTTCAGTATTATACATATTTATCAACTTACATGTATTATCTCAAAGCAAAAAAAAATGCCTGGCAAGAGGTTAAGCTGGCAAGGAAGACTTGATTCAAATTTGCAGGAATAAGGTAGAGAGGCCAGAATGTAGTCTGACCTCAACTTTGCTGAAACAAATGATAGAGAGTTTATAGTAGTGGAGAATCTTGACTTTCACCAAAAGAGAAGTAAACGTTCTCCTCTCTACATAATAAGTGGTTAGTTTTACAACTTGCAATAGGGCACGCACCAAAGGTTAAGTTCCTTCCCCTGTCTCCCCCAGAGACTGGGAGATCCGTGTATTATCTTTAATTCATGATTACATTTCAGAGGGATGCATCCCTCTTCTTGAGAAAGGGATCCTAGGTTGTAAAACTGACAAATGTCTTTTAAAAAGATTTGTATCTCAAAGAAGCAAATAATTTATAATTACAAAGGATGCACAATTACATACCTTTTGTTATTATTTTGTTTCAAGTAACTGCTCTAAGAAAAGTCAGCTCAGGGTCCTAGAGTCAAATAAGAGCCATTCTAAAATTTCACCAAACCGAGGGGAACATTAATGCCCTATTGGTCAATTCATGGTAAGCTGCATCTCTTCTTTATTAAGAGTGGAATCAAAATAGATCAGTTTCCTCATTTTTTTCATATAACATATCAAATTTCTCAAAACTTAGAAAAATGTATGATGACAGCTAAAGACTTGTACACTTTAAGTTTGCCTGGAAATAGTTTGGCTGTTTTTCTTAAGTGAAACAAAGAATTAGAAAATTTGTAATAACTCCATCAAATTTAATTGCAAAATTGTAAAACATCCAATATCTGATTCACATAATGAATGCTTTCAATTTCTTAAGGTAGGGATATTTTGAAGTTTAGTGGGTTAGTATTTATTAACAGCATTTATGGTTCTAGGGAAACTAACAAATTAGACTAAGGTAGGAATAAAGAAACAGCTTAGCTAATTAGAGTTGTTTAGAGACATGTTTAAATCTTACATAAGATCCTCATGGACTGTATTGTGCAAACAATATTACTATACTACATTCTCTTTTTGTTTTGTTTTGTTTCAAATTCCTTAGAACTACTAAACTAGAAAGCAGACTCTACAATAGATACACTTTATTTGTGGGCTGCTACCTTGGGAGAAAGAAAATCATTTAGATGTATCTTTGCATCACCATCCCCTGTTGTTTAGTAGTACAAAGATCACGCTGGAATAGCTGTTTGTCTACTTCACCAATTTGAGAAAAGATGTTGTAATAAAAGTGAGTGCCAACAGGGGTAAAAAAAGATCTCACGTGTGTCTTAAATGTTCTTATTGGAGTGGAGAAAGACAGCACTCTTATTGCTCTTAAATTCCTTTTTTATTTTATCTGAGCATTCCTCTGTGCACATTCAAGCTCAGCAGGGAGTTTCAAAAAGAGGCAATAGAAAAGAGACTTGATAAACCAATATCTGAATAATTTAGGTGGCACTGAGGAGAACTGGGAATCATTAAGAGAGGCAATATCTAAGAGTAAGAGATTCAAGTCTTGAGCACTATTAGTAAGAGATCCAATATAAAGTAATCAGGAATTCCCTTATAGGCCTGGAGATTGAAACCATGGAGCATAGCTAGCTATTCTATAAAATGCTCCAGTTGGTTATGCCTAGAGCAAAACTTGCTTTTACAAATGCATCTAAATGTATTCACAGCCACCTGCAAGCTGCTGTTCTGGTTTGTTTTTATGGGAGACCGTATTCGGACTAAGGACAATGGCCTAACTTTTCCGCAGTTTAATTGACTGTGGTATTAGATTTACCATCCTGATATCATCATCCTCTTGCATTTTTTTTTTCAATCACCGTGAAGGTCCTTAAAAGTGAATTCACACTTTTAAACCTGCCAAAGCTTTCCATCCTGATATTCACCACCTCTCACTTCACAAAAAAAGGATCAAGTTTTTAAAGGCACAGGATTTTGTTACGGAAAACAGATAGGAGAAGATGAGAGGAATTTACACAGCAAAGAAGGAGGAACAAAGGCAGCTGTTTTACACCTCTCCTCTTCAAATTGTGTTAACTAAAACTGCTGATGTCTTTGGACCACAGCTACCACTTGTGCCTCACTGATTTGAAATCCCTTAAGGAAATTGCATTTAAATTAAAATCTATTTGCATTAGATTGCAAATTGCACAGCAAGGTGTGAAAACAGACATTAGTGACTAAAGACAAAATTAACATTTAATTTAGAGTTTTCTTTTTTTCTTTTTAGTCATCAAGAAAATGCTAGGAAGAAGTATTTCCTTTTAGTACCAAGGGGAATGTAACCAAAGGTATAGAAAAATGACAGTTAGATTCATGTCCAGACCAATAGAGAACAAGACCAAGTAGTTCTTAGTGTGTTAGAATGGTCTTGATTTTTTTCTTATATATTTGAAAAAGTTTTCCCTGTATTTTGGGAGAACTTTTATGGCCACTATTTTTCTTTTGGGAGGGTGTTTTGTAATGAATTCAATATTTTCTAATAAAGGAGTGTTCAGTTTCTCATTTTTTTTCCTTGTATCGATTTAGCCAAGTCATGCTTTATTTTATTTTTTGAGGGGTTTGTCCAATTTATCTAAATTGTCATTTTATTGGGATAACATTTTTCATATGTTCTTAAGTGACTCAAAAATCCATAATGAACAACCCCTTCTCCCCCACTCCCTATTTTTATTCTAATAATGACACTTGATTTTTTTTTTCTTTACCTATAGCATTCTAGAGTGTTATATAGTCGTTTAATGGATCAAGCTTTTGGCTTAACTGTTTTTTGTTTTGTTTTGTTTTACTAAATATTTGTTACTTTAGTTAGCAATCATTATCCTTTTCTTTCTCGACTTTGATTTGCTAGACTTTTTCTGCATGTAGAGATGGTAGCTTAGATCTATTAATTAAATGAAATCTTGTTTTTATTTGCGGTTATACTTTTACACATATATAATCATATATATTATACATTTAATTGTATATATTATTTACAAATAATTGCACACACAAAACTCCATTTATAAACTTCTCTTTAGCGATCACTTTAGCTCTATTAAAGGTATGTTGATATATACTGATACTCAGTTTAAAATATTTTTAATTTTTTTAAATTTTTTTCATTTGATTCTTTATTCAAGCCATAAAAAGTTCATATAGGTATTGTGTTATTTCAATCTAGTGGGAGATTTTTCTTGTTCTCAATTCCACTGTGATCAGATAATGCATCTCAGAGGATCTATAACTGTTTATTTATCCACTCATCTATTGAAGGAATAGATCCTTCCAAGTTTTGATAAATTTGAATAGAGTTACTATAATCACTCATCTGCAGGTTTTTAGTGAATGTAAATTTTCAACTAATTTGAGTAAGTACCAAGGAAAACATTTGCTAGATCATATGGTAAGTGTATGTCTAGTTTTGTAAGAAAATGCTAGGCTATCTTCCAATGTGGCTGTAATGTAACTTTTAAAAATAAATAAAATTTAAATTTAAAACTTTTCAAAATAAATCTCCTTTAGGAGTTTTTAGAATCCAGTTTTTTATGTACAGAGATAAAGGCCAGAAAATTAGGTTAAAAATACTATGAGGATTAAGCAGGAAGGTCAGGAAATTGCATAAAATCAGAACTTCCATTTCTGAGTAAGAAAATTAAGTACAAAATATAAGACAGAAGACTGGCAAATAGATATGAAGATATAGTTACTAGTAAATAAAACAGAGACATTAAGGGTGGGAAAGATTTGTTAAAAAATAACCAAGAACAGAATGAATTCTCTGAGAAGTGAAAATTTTACCAAGAATTGAGGTAAAATTCTATATATTTTTAATAAGCTGTTCCATCTTTTTGTCAGTACTTTCCCCTACATTATCTTAAATGAATCTTTTCCTGTGATTACCAAGGACTTCAGCAGCAAACCCACCAGCATTTCAGAATAGAAAGAACATAAAATAAATATACTCTTCTGAAAGTTAAGAAGAGGTCAATGAATTAATGTTAAAAGGGAACTGTAGGTCTTTGTCATTATCACAAGATCACATTGGAGAGGATTGGAACTTTTGCCAAAATTTAGTCACTGCTAATCTAGTAAGTTTTCTAGAATACAAACCTTATCATTATTTATAGTTGGCTTTTAGAAACAAAGAATACTGCAATAGTTTTAAGAAAATTTAAACTATTCATTTCCAGGTAGTGAAAATTGAGAACTATAACCATTCCTTAGTTGTAATATGCTAAGTCAGGTGTAGGTAAAATTATAATAAGTATTGACACAGGGAAATCAAGGAGAAAATAATGGAAAAATGACTTAGACAATTAAAATATATTCCTTCTTTGAAAATGGAATGCTTTATGAACTATGACATTGATGTGAGAGATGAAGTTATTCACTGGTTATTAACTAAGAAAAAATAATTAGGCACTTATAAAGATTAACAGAAAAAGGGGGTTACTCATGTTAATTCAGACATTGGTTATTTGTGAAAAATTCAGAAGTATATACAATTATTCACAATCCTAATTTTTGACTGAACAACTAGAGAGCAGCTGTGATTTAATATGGACAAATGAATAATTATGCACACCAAGGGAAATTAGAATTACCTGCACACTTACATAAATTAATCAGAAGCTCTCTGGAGGTATAGCAGAGAAACAGTAAAAATGATAGAATAAAAGTATTTCTTGTGGTTATCCAAGGGTATAAATAATATATTGAGCTTCATACATCCAATAAGAACTTTACTACCTTTAATCTGAAATCGATAACTTCTGCATTAAAATATTCAAAGTATTCAAACACAGGTATAGCCCAAAGTAACTCAATAACTAGTTAACAAGTACTTATTTTTGATCAAATAATTAGTTGACTAATAAAATTTAATTATTGATTCATTTTTTTTAAATTTCCTTGGAGAGTTTAATATATGGCAAAGGTGATATATACATACATATGACTTTAATTGTTTACAAAATGTCTCAAAAGGAACCAAATGGAATAAGAAGAAATGCTTTAAGATTTCTGGAAGAACACTATGCTAATACCTTTGCAGTGAATGGGTTTTATTTTCTTTAAATACTATGACTTATTATTAATAGTATCAATATTAGGGAGGTGTTAGAGGCAATTAGATTCTATCAGGATGCCTGTAGGCCAGCAAGGAGAATCATGGCCAGCTATGGAGAAAGTCAGAGCTTGTCCTGGCTGCACTCCAAAACAAAGCCAGAAGAAGTTCAATCACACCAGATAGGCCCAAGATGGCTGACAAAGGAGGCCAGAAATCTCTGACCAAATAAGGAAGAAAAGGCACAAACCCCTGCTTCCATGAAATCCCCATAGTAATGAATATTCTAATCCCTTTTTTAACAACTGTTAATAAAAGATAGAAAACCAATTCCCAAGGCATATAACACTCATACATGCCCTCTCTCAATCTCTCTCACCCATTCTCATATTTCAAGAGTGTATTTTCATTTTTAATAAACTTTCCCACTCATGGCACTCATCCACTGTGTTGTGTCTGTCCTTGAATTATTTCTTGTGACAAGACCAAGAGCCTTCAGCAATATCTTTGGGAGAGGCTGTATCAAGACATCATGGTCTGGGGTTTCCTCAGTCCACCAGGCAACAGAGGCATCATTTCAAAATTTAAGTATTCACTGTTTAATTTTGTTGATGTTTTAATGAACAGAAGTTGTTTTTAGAACAGTTTCAGAATTACAGAAAAAAATTAAGAACATGATACAGAGAGTTCCTGTATACCTTCTATTCATTATTTCTATTATTAACATATTACTTTAGTGTGTTACACGTGCCATGATCAATGGACTGATACTGATGCATTATTATTAACTGAAATCCATAATTTTTTTCAAATCTCCATCATTTTTACCTATCATGCTTATTTCTTTTCCAAGAATTCAACAAAGATACTACATTACATTCATTTTTTATTCCCCATTAGTTTCCTTATGATTATGAAATTTTCTCAAACTTTGCTTGCATTTGTTTTGTTTTGTTTTGTTTATGATCCTGGCAGTGTTGAGGATTACTAATCCTTATATTGTATGATGCCTCTCTCCTGGGATTTATCTTGTGTTTTTTCTCAGGATTAGGCTAGGGGTAAAGGTTTTAGGGAGGAAGATTATGTAGGGAAGTGCCAATTTTATCACATGATGTTGAGTACTTTTTACCAACATGATTTATGACTTCAGGTACTGACCTTGATCATTTCTCATATTTCTCTATTATAAAGCTCTATGTTACTCATCCATTTACATAGTATTTCCTTTGAAAACTTAGATATGAGTACCTCAAGTTAAGGAATGGGTAATTATGCCCCTTCTCTTTTTCCTCCTCCACTCCGCCCTCCTCCACTTCTCCCTCTTCCTTCTTCTCTTCCTCCTCATTCTCATTCTCATTCTCATTCTTATTTATTCTTCAGGAGGGAGAGAGTGTGCAGAACTTGGCACAAGGCTCAATCCTACCACTTGATATCATGACCTTAGCCAAAATCAAGAGTCAGACACTGACCAACTGAGCCACCCAGGCACCCCACTACTCCACCTTCTTAAGGGTAAAGTATTTACATAGTTTTTTTTTTTTAATTCTTCACGCAAGATTTATCAGTTGACAAATAGATTTTCATGCTATAATAATAGCTTTTTTGTTACAATGCATTTTCAGTATCCTGCTTTTATAGAGGCTCCTTGAGTTAACCCACTACTTGCATTTTAAAATTTAAATTCATGAATCTGATATGGGTCACCTAATATTCCTAAAAGTATTTTTAGGGGTCACCTTAAAAGCCTCCACTGTAAACTGAAGACATTGCATGGGATTGTATCTAATGTCCTTTCCATGTATATATTCTATAATTTACGAATCTATAAGTCTTTCAAAGTCAGAACTCACTGAGGAATTTTGACCTGTAATTAGAATATTTTAAAAGTGTATTGATATTTTCAACTATATCCTGAATGTATCTTTCGACTTATTCTGTTATTGCCACTCTTTAAATTTTTCTAAAGCATAATTTTTATAATTTCACTAATCTGTTTTAAAACTCTAATGACCTAACACAAAATATCTAACAAATATCTAACAAAATCCCATATAACAGTAGACTTGTATCTACAAACACACACACAATTTGTAGTGTTAGAATAAATCCTTTCACATCATGGCATATTCTTACTCTTATCATCTTTACAAGATAATTAGCTTCTTGAAGATAGGGTCCATAGGTTTTGTACTTTCATATCCAGGACACCCTTTAACATTCTTACTTGGATATGCATTTATTAGATACTTAACAAATTTTTCCCATTATTTCTGAGGATTTAAATAACATAAAACCTACCTTCAAAGAATATATGGTCTATTAAAGTCAATTTAATGCAGAGAGATACATCTTTAATATGTGAGGAATCTTATGAAAAATATATAAATAAATTTCAAAAGAAGTCATGATCCAGATTAAAAATAGTAATATAGGGGGACATGGGTGGCTCAGTCTGTTAAATGGCTGCCTTTGGCTCAGGTCATGACCCAGGGTCCTAGAATCAAGCCCTACATTGGGCTCACTGCTCAGCAGAGGGCCTGCTTCTCCCTCTCCCTCTACCTGTCTCTCTGCCTACTTGTGTTCTCTCTCTATCTGTCAAATAAATAAATAAAATCTTAAAACAAAACAAAAAAAGGAGGCTTCTCTTTAAAAAAAAATAGTAATATAAAATCTTCCTAGATTGGGAGAAGCTTTACTTTTATGTTAAAAGAAATGATGTAGAACTATTTAAAATTAAATGTAATTAGGGGAGAATATTACAGAAAAGTGAACATCATGAAAAGAGCAAATTGGTTGGGTCAGGAGGCCACATAGAGAAGTAAAGAAGATCCAAGATTGAAAAGATCTTGTCAGTGATGTTGCATAGCACAACATTATCCTGAATATTATGACAACTTACTAAATGATTTCTGAAGAGTAATTTAAGTAGTTTTGTTGTTGTTGTTTGTTTGTTTGTTTGTTTGTTTGTTTTAAAGTATTAACTTTTGGTTATTGGTTGGAAGTGGTAGCTAGAAAACAGGACATAGGTGGTTTGTGAAAAAATACTACTGTGGTAGCATCAGTCATCATCAGGAGAATACAAATGAAAACCATGATGAACAGAGAGTTCAAGATGATGAAGGATTAGGAGACCTTAGTTTCATCTGTTTCCAGGAATTCAGAGATAGTTACCAAATCCTTTTGAGCACCTGTGAACTCAACCGGAGATCTAAGAACAGAACAGCTGCACCTGTACAAATAGAAAAGTGACCACTTTCTGCAAGGTAGGAGGTATGGAGAAGTGAATCCAAGGTGATATATGGAAAGATAAACTGAGGGAGGAGGGATCCTTCATAAGCCATCTACCAGAGAGTGATATAGCAGTGGAACACAAAAATCAGAACTTTTAGAAATCTGCTCCTGCGGGGGACATCCCTGTGTGAAATGTGCTAAGGCATTGAAACATGGACAGAGTCTTAGATGGGACAATGTGGTCTCAGGATCCTTGGGGTCACAGGAAGACTGGAGGTGTCAGAGTGTGGCAGAGTTCCCAGGCATCAGGCTGGAGAGGCCAGCTGCAGTCAGAGGGCCCAGGAGTGGGCTCTCACCTTGGGGTTGCCATAAGCTGTGAACTGCAGCACAGTCAGATGACTGCTCTTTGAGCAGGGGCCCAGGAATTGACAGAACTGTGAGACCTCCCCCATCTCCCCAAGAGGAATGGCATGGGGGCACATTGAAGGAGTCTACAGGGTTTGGAGTTTTGAAACAGGGTCACCTGCCAGAAGTAGAAATGTTCAGTCACAAACTGGGTGAGTACAGAGTGTCAATGGAGACCAGGGAGACAGTAATGATTGACAGCTTTTCCCTGAGGATTTACTGAAGACTACAGTCCTGAGTTTCAGCTCCAAGGCTGGAGATTGAGGGGATGGTGGGGGGGCACCATTTTCATTCTCATCCTCTGAATAGGCACAGAAAGCCTTCAAGGAACAAAAGACAAATCAAGCAATCAGGAGCAAGTTACTTAGCCTGGACCCCTGGAAAGGGAAGTGCAATTCCTCCTGCGGAAAGAGGACACTTGAGAATTAAAGCAACAGACCCATGCTCCAGAAGATCATCAAGAACATCCTGATAAGACCAAGTTTACTGATCACTGAGAACTGCAAAAGTCCAGTGCTAGTGGAATATAGTATATAGAATTCATGGATTTTTCCCAATGATTCTTTTAGTCTTTTAAATTTAAAATTTTCCCTCTTTCCTTTATCAACCAATTTCTTATTCTATAAACTCATTTTTTTTAATTTTTAAAATTTCATTTTTGCAGTTATTCTATTCTTTCATTGCATTTAATTTGTTTTTTTGTACATATATAAGTTTTTCTTTCTTTATAATTTTGGGATGCAGTTTCTTTTAACACATCAGGCTGGGGAAGCCAGCTGCAGTGTATTTAATTTGATTTTTGTATATAGATAAGTTTTTCTTTTGTACAATTTTGAAATGTAGTTTCTTCTATTAAACCAATCAAAATACACTCAGGATATAGTGTATTGCTCTGTTCTGTTCACCTGTCTGTTTATATTCCTTCCTTTTTTAAATTTTATTTTCTCTATTTTTTGTCTTTTAATTTTTATTTTTATAGTTACATTCTATCCTTTCATTGTATTTAATTTTATTTTTGTTCATATATGTTTTTCTTTCCTCACAATTTTTCTAACAAAGAGGCCAAAGTGCACACAGGATCCAGTGTATTGTTCTATTCTGTTTACCTATCTCATTATATATTTATTTATTTATTTATTTATTTGGTTCTGGGTCGATTCTTATTTGTTTGGTGTATATTTCTCTGGGGTCATTGTTGCCATTTTATTATTGTGTTGTTTCATTCATCTGTTCTTCTCTGGGAAGAATGACAAAATGAAAAAAAAAAGTCACCTTAAAAAAGAGAACAAGACACAATATTACTGCCCTAATCAGTATGGACAAAGTAGGATGTTGGAACTACAGTTCAGAATAATGATTATGAAGATGCTAACTGGTCTTAAAAAGCAGAGAAGATACTATAGAATCCCTTTCTGGAGAAATAAAACAACTAAAATCTAATCAAGTTGAAATAAAAATGGCTATTACTGAGATAAAATTTAAAAAAAATGGAGGTCCAAATTACTGGGAAAAATGAGGCAGAAGAGAGAATTAATGATATAGAAGACAAAATGTTGGAGACTAAAGAAGCTGAGAAAAAGAGAGATAAACAATTACTGGATCATGAGGGTAGAATTAGAGAGAAAAATGATACCATAAAGTAAAACAATATTAGAGTAACTGGGATCCTGGAAGAAGTGAAAAGAGAGAGAGGGGCAGAAGGTATATTGGAGCAAATAATAGTGGAAAACTTCCCTAATCTGTGGAAGGGAACAGGCATCCAAATCCAGGAGACACAGAGAACCGCCCTCAAAATCAATAAAAATAGGCCAACACCCTGACATATAATAGTGAAGGTTGCTAATCTCGGAGACATAAAGAGAAAATCCTGAAAGCAGGTCAGGACAGGTCCATAACCTGGAAGGGTAGAAATATTAGACTGTCAGGAGACTGATTCACAGAAATCTGGCAGGCCAGGAAGAGCTGTCATGATATATTCAGGCTTCTAAATGAGAAAAATATGCAGCCAAGAGTAGTTTATCCAGCAAGGCTGTCATTCAAAATAGAGGAAAGATAAAAAGATTCCAGGACAAACAGAAAAGAATTTGTGATCACTAAATCAGCCCTGAAAGAAATATTGAAGTGGATCCTATAAGCAAAGAGAGAGCCCAAAGTAATATAGACCAGAAAGAAACAGAAACAATCTATAGAAACTGGGAATTTACAGGTAATACAATGTCACTAAATTCACATTTTTCACTAGTTTCCCTGAATGGTACCCTAAATGGGCTAAATGCCCTTATCAAAAGACACAGGGTATCAGAGTGGATTAAAAAACAAGAACCACTGATATGCTGTCTGCAAGACTCATTTTAGACTCAAAGACATCTGCAGATTGAAATCAAGAGGGTGGAAAACCATTTATGATGCTAATGGACAGCAAAAGAAAGCTGGGATGGCAATCCTTATATCAGACAACTTATATTTTAAACCAAAGACTGGAATAAGAGATGAGGAAGGACACTATTATCAAAATTAAAGTGTCTACCCACGAAGAAGATCTAACAGTTGTAAATATTTATGCTCCTAACTTGGGAACAATTAATTATATAAATTAATTAATAACAAAATTGAAGAAACACATCCGTGATAATACAAGAACTGTAGGGGACTTTAATACCCCACTCACTGCAATTGGGAGATGATCTAAGCAGAAGATCAACAAGGAAACAAGGGCTTTGAATGACACACCATAAATAGGGCAATCGGAGAAAAATGATTGTCATATGATCTCATTGATATGTGAAATTTAAGAAATAAAACAGAGCATCATAGAGGAAGTGAGGGAGAGATGGAGACAAACCATAAGGGACTCCTAATCACAGGAAATAACTGAGGATTGCTGGAGGGGGAAGTGGTTGGGGGGTGGGATAACTGGGTGATGGACATTAAGGAGGGCATGTGATGTATATAAGACTGGTGAATCACTGACTTCTGCCTCTGAAACCCATAATACATTCTATGTTAATTAACTGAATTTAAATAAAAAAAAAGAAAACTCTCAAAAACAAAAACAAAAACAAATGGTGAGATATAATCTTACACCTGTTAGGATAACTAAAATCAACAACATAATAAACAACAGATGTTAGTGCACTGTTGGTGGAAAAGTGAACTGGTGTAGCCACTATAGAAAACAGTATGGAGTTTCCTCAAAATGTTAAAAATAGAACTACCCTAAATCCAGCAATTGCATTACTAGGTATTCACCCAAAGGATACAAAATACAGACTCAAGGGGATACAAGCACTCTGATGTTTATAGAGATGTTATCTACCATAGCCAAACTTTGAAAATAGAGAGCCCAAATGTCCATTGACTGATAAATGTATAAATAATAGTGGATACACACACACGCGCGCGCGCACGCGCGCACACAGAGAAATATTACTCAGCCATCAAAAAGAATGAAATATTGTCATTTGCAAGGAGATGAATGAAGCTAGAATGTATTATACTAAGTGAAATAAGTCAATCAGAGAAAGACAAATGCCCTATGATCTCATTCATATGGAATTTAAGAAAGAAAACAGTTGAACATATGAAAAGGGAGAAAAGAAAAAAAGAGAGAGAGGAAAAGAGCCATAAAGAATCTTAACTATTGAGAACAAACTGAGGGTTTGATGGGCTTGGCAGATGGGATAGATGGGTGATGGGTATTACAAAGGGCACTTGTTAGGATGAGCTCTGGGAGTTGTATATAAGTGATGTATCACTGAATTCTATTCCAGAAATAAATATTGCACTATGTGTTATCTACATACACATATCTACAAAACAAAAGAAAGCAAAACCCATTCAAAACAAATAAACAAACATAAGAAAATTACTAGGGTAATTCAATTGAGGAAATATTGGAGCTTTTGTTGTGAGACTGTTATTGTGTTAATAGAATTATCCATCCCTTTCCTGGCTGTGTGACTTTGAAATACCCCCCCCCCCCACTAGAACAGGTAAAGCATATTTCCTTTGTTCATTGGCAGTGAGTTTGGCCACACATATGATTTACCTTGGCCAATGAAGTGTAGGCAAAGGAATAGTGTGCTAATTAGTTTATGGCCAATCGCTTAAAAGAAATCACAGGTTTCCACTTGCCTTCAAGTATTTCTGCTATCCACTATAAAAGAAAATTTCAAAATTGAGAAAGTTAGCCTAACTAGCAGAGTCTTTTAAAAAATAGACTTGAGAGGCCATAAAGGAGAGGGAATTTATGCTTCTCTTCATTGGAAGAACTATGGACTGTTTGAACTTTCAAGTGAGCTTCAAAGCTCCTAGGGTGAACTTTCTCCTTACCTGGCGACTGAATAACTGCATTCTTCACTTTAAAAGAAATCAATTCAGGGGCACCTGGGTGGCTCAGTGTGTTAAAGTCTCTGCCTTCGGCTCAGGTCATGATTCCAGGGTCCCGGGATCAAGCCCCCCACCGCATGGGGCTCTCTGCTCAGCAGGGAGCCTGCTTCCTCCTCTCTCTCTCTCTGCCTGCTTCTCTGCCTACTTGTGATTTCTGTCTGTCAAAAAAAGAAAAAAGTCAATTCAACTTACTAAACATTATTTCCCTATTTAACTCAACTGAAAGACCCCTGCCCTGAAAAGTCCCCTCCCCTGGAAGATAGGATAACTAACCGCTTGTTTGCTTTTCTGTGAACCGCTGGCTTTTAGGCGTAGATTAGGTTATTAATTGCGTGACTAATTGCTCTTTTGCCCTTCTGTAACTGCTTGGCTTATAGAAATAATAGAAGACGCCATGATGGCATTCCTACCTTCCCCCTTCTTGTTCCCCCTCCCTGCCTCTCTCCTCCCGCGCACGGGCCCTCAGAACCAATCAGCTTGTTCCCCCTTCCCGCCTCTCTCTTCCGCGCGAGCGGGTCCCCAAAGCCAATCAGCAAACTCCACATATGCCTTTTTCAAAAGTTCTAACTGTCAACCAATCAGTTGCGTCCCACCCAAAACTTGTTTGCACCTGTCTATAAAAACCCGGCACCACCCCAGCCGGGTGTGCTCAGCTAGCAGGAGCTGCTGACCACCCGCAGGCGCCTGCGTAACAATAAAGAACCTCTTGCTGATTGCATCCAGTGGCAGTGTTGGATTCTTGGGTAAGGGGATCCGCGGGTCTTTCATTTGGAGGTTCCACCGAGATCATCGGACTCCTGCCCAAGGATCCAACCGACTCCCACTGGGAGGTAAGCTGGCCAGCATTTAAATTTTAATAACTATGTGTTTTTGTCTCCTGTCTCGTGCTCTTGTTTGTCTCTCGTCTTGTGAGGCCTCTGTTCTGCCTGTTCTGCGGGTAGCAGAATAGGACTGTACAACAGCGCGCGTTGTTGCTCTGTATTCTGTAGGCAGCTTGAGAAGGAGTTGACGAACTCGGACTTCTCCCCTGCCACCCTGGGGGACGCCCCAGGGATCTGTCCGCCGCAGAGGAGCCTTTTGGTTCCCCTGGGCTGGTTCTGTCCGCCGCAGAGGAGCCTTTTGGTTCCCCTGGGCTGGTTCTGTCCGCCGCAGAGGAGCCTTTTGGTTCCCCTGGGCTGGTTCTGTCCGCCGCAGAGGAGCCTTTTGGTTCCCCTGGGCTGGTTCTGTCCGCCGCAGAGGAGCCTTTTGGTTCCCCTGGGCTGGTTCTGTCCGCCACAGGGAGACCTCGTGGTTCCCCTGGGCTGGTTCTGTCCGCCAAAGGGAGACCTCGTGGTTCCCCTAGGCCGGTTGAATTTGTATTTTAGGTTTTGTACCGAAATCGCGCAGCGCCTTCTTGTTAATTGTTTTGTGTGTCTTGCTTATTGTCCTTGGTGTTTTCTTTGACTCCGAATGGAGGCCAACAATGTATGTCTTCATGCATGTCTCCATGTTATGTCTTTAAATGTGGATATATGTTCCTTGTACTGGTCATGCCTTGTACTGGTCATGAAGGTTACATTCTGTTTAAGGGGACTCTGGCTTTATTTCTCTCTGTTTCTCCTAATAGATGTGGGGGGCTTCTCCCTCACTCACTTCCCATGTAAATGGCTATTACTGGAGCCAACTGGGGTTGGTCTAACTCGAGACAGAGACTATAAGGAATATTCCCAAGCAGCTGCCGAAACTCTTTTTGTTTCGGGGAAGTTTCCTTGTGTTCTCTGGCCTGACTTGGACTACCTAACCCCTCCCCCCTTGCTGGTGGGAAAGCATGGCCTCTGCTCCTCTGTTGGGGCTTATGAGCTCTAAAACTGGTAATCTTTTCTCTGCCTCCTGGTAGCACTTTGTTTCTTCTGTTTCCCCCTTACGTGTTTCTGTACCAACGTGTGTGCAGCCTGCATGACTGGCCTCTAGATCATGCACCACGGCTCCTTCTCTCTTCACTGTCAAGGAGCAAGAAGAGCCCCCCCCTGGACCTAACACCCCCACTCCAGATCTTCCCACGCATGTCTCAGGTAAACATTCAAAGTGGAGTGGGCCCAGGTGGAACGTAAATCAGTATTGGAACTAAGTTAAGTTTGTTGGTTTAATTAAGACGTGTCTTTTAAGTTATCAGCAGTAAATGTGAAACTTCAAAATTTACTGAAGGTCAAATAAGCTCATGTTATTTATTAAAATTTGTTAGCAAAGAAATGACTAAACTGATGGTTAATTGTCTATCTCAAAGTTCTAATGGGTAATTGCTGAAGTAGCTTTCAAAGTCTTTGGTAACCTGAAAGTTTAAGTTTTGCTTGGATGACAAATGGAATTAAATTGTGGACATCTAGGTCTTAACCAAACAGGATAAAATGCTAAGTCATAAATTACTGAATGTAGGTTTGTGCTTTTGACTTCTTACTGCAAAGAAACTAAGAGTATTTAAATCTGCTGGTAAGCTTGTTTTCCACTTAACTGATTCATAAATTTGCCACCTGAAGAATTCTGTTGTAACAGTTCACAATTGGTTAATAACTAAAGGTGTTTCTAAGAATACAAAGTTCTGCTTAGTGTAACTAAGACTGATGGAAATAAAAGGAAACTCTGTATGTAGGAAAATAGGAGATATGTAGGAAAGATTTAAGGAATGGGAATACATTTTGATGAAGGTAAAGAAAGATAATTTTGTCCTAAATGAGATGGTTGTTTAGAAGGAAATGTCTTGGGACAAAACCTGAATGCAAAGGAAAGTTGTAGAAGGTTTGTGAAGGGAAATCTTCAGAAAAGGAATTTTATCTATGGTCAAGAAAGGATTAAGATTTAAATGAATGGGTTTTAAAGGTACATTGGTACAAGACTGAAATTCTCTGTTCAAAAGGACAATGTTTTCTTAGATCAATTGATCTGCTGTTAAGAAAATGTAAATGGTTTTCTCTTTGCCTGTCCAGAAAAACGAGTTTCTATGTTCAGTTTTATCAGGTGTTTAACATCCCTAATTATATTTAGGCATGTGCTTTAGAACTTTCTAAGATTTTAGCAAATGTTGACAAGATTTAAGTTGTAAATCTCTTTAACTCAGGCTTTTCCTTGGTATGTGAAGTTGCTCATGAAGTACTACTGAACCAATGATAAACCTTGGGTTACATTTGGGAAAATGCTATAACTATTCTAGAGATTCTACGCACTTCCTAAAGTTTAACGTTTTGAGAGATCATCGCTTGATACTGTAATTATGGAAATGTTATGTATCACAGAAATAACCTGATTTCCTTGCAGCTAAATTGTAAACTCCCGTGTCTCTTTTTAGCTCTAACCATATCCATTCTGAGTTTTCGTCATTTATAATTGTTTTAATTCTCTGGTAAAATGAGTTTTATCTTCAAGGAGATTCCTATAAAGGACTTTTACAGATATTTGATATGCTTGAAAATCCTAAAACTGAAATGGGTAAGAATTTCCAAAACTGACTAAAGCCGCATTCACCAGATTTAGTAACATGGGACTAAAAGATTATAGTGTTGTGTCCCTTAATGTTTTGTCTTTAAACATTGCTGGTTCTCTCTACTGTTTGCTCTTACAGACTAGGGATACTCCCTCCTAGTTATCTGTAACTTATAGAGATGTAAAAGTGCTCATTTGTAAAAGTGCTCAAGGCATTCAAATTTTCTCTTTATCTGAACCCTCTGAAACCAAAAGGTCTTAGTAAGTATTCTTTCTTCCTTGGCAATCAGTCATTTGCATAAGTTCAATAAGAATCTGTTCTCCTTGTAACAGGAAAGAATTGGAAACTGGTTATTTTACCAAGGCTTTGACTGGGATGTCATATTTGAAAAGACTCAGATATGACCAGACAGCTTTAAGGAACTAAGGTTGACTTTATGAAACCTGGAGCCATAAAGCCCCTTGGGACTGTTGGCCTGATACCTTGCTTACAGAGTTTCCAGCAGCCCCACCAGGTGAGTAAAGAATGTCACTCCTTGGTAGGTGCAGTCTCGGGAAGAGGAATTCGCCCAAAGGCATTGCAGGCATGCCTCATGGCAAGTACAGGGCTTGGCTTCTGGCCTGGAGAGGCTACTAAAAGTTCAACCTAGAGATTCCTTATACAAAGTTCCAGCAAAGCAGATTCTAAAAGATCTATTGATCACAGTCACTGTTCTTGCTGAGCTTATGTAAATAATTAGGCCAAGTTTGTTAAAACTGGACTTGTTTCACAAGTGAATTAGTCCTGATTTGGCTATCTCTGGAAATGAGGGTTATTTTAGAGAGAAAAATTGTTTTAGTAACACACCTTTATGAATGTTAAATTCTAGATTTGATTGTCTTTAAATGTTTACCTAAGCTAAACAATTTGAGGTAAACTTCAGAGAAGTTGTACAATAGCTTCTTTAGTCGATCTTACTGTTTTGTGGGGTTATTAGCAGACCCCACAGCACATGATTAAACAACTGTAATAATGAAATTGCCTAAAAGCCAACCTATCGCACTCCATAGGATTAACTATGGACTTGTGGAGATAATGGATGACCCCACTTTCTTTGAGTGGATTGAATGATCCATGGGGGACTCCCCTTATCTTTTGACAAGTTTTCTCACTTGCCAGTGATCCTTTGTAATCAGGATATTGTTAAGGCTGGACCACTCAAAGGTCTTCTTATTGGTTTCACCCCTTAGTCATATTTATCCTAGAGGCCACCTCTGTTGAGGTGCAATTGCAAACAGATGCTTTAGCTAAGCATAGAACAGCCCTCCTCATAAAAAGAGCCTCAAAGCTCACTAGAAAACAGTCCTTGACTGTAATGACTTCACATCAGGTCCAGATTTGTCTTAGAAGCCAAAGGCCACCAATGGATGATGGAGGCCAACTTATTAAATACTGGGCTACACTAACAGATATGCCATAAATAATACTTAAAACTTGTCATACTTTAAACCTAGTTACCTGTATGCCTGAACCTGACCACTGTACTTCTTTCTCTATAGAGCAAAAATGTTCAAAGGTTATTGATCTTGCTTACTCTATTTGTCCAGATTTAAGATGCCCCTGTTAAAAATATAAATGACAGTTGATTTTCTGATGTCAATAGTTTTCATAGAAAGAATAAGAAAAGCTAGGTGTGCCATAGTGCTCACTAGCACTTTGCAATTGCCAAAGCCTAAGAATTAACATTTATACTGACTCCAAATATGCTTTCCTGGTACTACATGCCCATGGAGCTATTTGGAAGGAAAGGGGATTGCTATCAAGCCATAACTCCCCAATCCAGTATGGGCCTAAGTTACAAAACCCTCCTTATCGCTATACTGAAGATGGAATATATCAAATCTGGGATACCCATCTGTGTCTTACACCCATGATTGGACAGTTCAGTCAGAAGGCAGTTTTATGCTGGGAACAAGAATCATACGAGTGGTACTTGGACAAATAACACATGATGTCTAGAACCTGTGGCCTTGGCTTCCTCCAGGGTGGATAGGTCGCTGTACTTTAGGATTTGCCTGGATCCATGGGCGCATTACTAAAACCATTACAACTCCAGCTAATCTCCCCAACTTGAAACAAAGATGGACACAATCGGTTTTTAAATGGTATGATCACTTAGCATCCATCTTTGTTCCATCTGCGGGACTAGAGAATGTCATGTGGCATGTAGAAGCCCTTAATAAATATACTACAAAGGCACTCAATGATTCACTAAATAGCATCTCCCAGCTTAATACTGAAGTGTCACAGATATGCAAGGCGGTCCTACAAAATAGGATGGCCTTGGATGTCCTGACAGCAGCCCAGGATGGCACATGTGCAATTATCAAGACAGAATGTTGTGTGTACATCCCAGACTATCACAAAAATGTCACAGGAATAATAAAGGATATGAACACCCAGATTAAGGCCCTACAAGATCCTTCTCTCTCAGTAACTGGTTAAGTTCCTAATTTGAAGGAGGACTATGGCCAAATCTCCTTCTCGGGCTTCTCATTCTTATCGCCTTATTAATCTTAATATGTTGCTTTGTTCCATGTTTCTCTACTTGGTGCCGAGACTCCATTGCTACAATGACTTCGCCACGACAGACGATCCTTGTCGCGTGCAAGGACGCCTCTTCACTGTCAGCACTGGATTCAGCTGCCTCCACCTTTGTAACTCCCTTATACGTTCCTTCCCTGATCAATATTGACCCGAGCAGGTAGGGACAGCTCTACGCCCCTATTCAGCACGAAGAAGTTACAGAAGATGAGACCTTCCACCTTCAACCCCCTTAAAGATTTCAGGGTCAAGATTGTTCAGGGGGAAATGAAGGAGCAGGAGGCTGGCTGAGGAGAAAACAGAAGCTGGCGCCTTGCACCCCACTTAGAGCAGGAACAAGACGAATGGATATAAGATTCTATCCATGATAAAGAAAAAGGGGGGAATGAAAGACCCCTGCCCTGAAAAGTCCCCTCCCCTGGAAGATAGGATAACTAACCGCTTGTTTGCTTTTCTGTGAACCGCTGGCTTTTAGGCGTAGATTAGGTTATTAATTGCGTGACTAATTGCTCTTTTGCCCTTCTGTAACTGCTTGGCTTATAGAAATAATAGAAGACGCCATGATGGCATTCCTACCTTCCCCCTTCTTGTTCCCCCTCCCTGCCTCTCTCCTCCCGCGCACGGGCCCTCAGAACCAATCAGCTTGTTCCCCCTTCCTGCCTCTCTCTTCCGCGCGAGCGGGTCCCCAAAGCCAATCAGCAAACTCCACATATGCCTTTTTCAAAAGTTCTGTCAACCAATCAGTTGCGTCCCACCCAAAACTTGTTTGCACCTGTCTATAAAAACCCGGCACCACCCCAGCCGGGTGTGCTCAGCTAGCAGGAGCTGCTGACCACCCGCAGGCGCGCGCTGACCACCCGCAGGCGCCTGCGTAACAATAAAGAACCTCTTGCTGATTGCATCCAGTGGCAGTGTTGGATTCTTGGGTAAGGGGATCCGCGGGTCTTTCACAACCAATCCTAGTTAATTTCAATTCATATTTTGCACAGAGGATTTAAATTAGAGCTACTTTGGTAACTTTTTGTATTTTTAACGCTGCCCCCCCCAACTTTGCCTTTCTTGGAATACAATTCAGGTTTCTACCAGAATCTGTGTCTCCCAAGTTGTAATTCTAATTACCCAAATAAATGTCTGTTTGCTTATTTTTTTTTTTTTTTGGTTGACACCAGCATGAGAAAAACATGTACTAGAAAGCTTCTTAACGTAGGCTGAAGAACTATGTGGAACAGACCTGAATCTAAACTGTAGTCTGGATTAAGTCTATCAGATCCCAGACAAATATAAAATCATCTGCAGATCTTTCAGCAAGAAATAAATGTTTTTGTTTTAAAACACTGTATTATTTTGTTTTTGTTCCTGTTCTTTCTGTGTGTCTGTGTTTTTTGTTTGTTTTGTTTTGTTTTGTTTTGTTTTGTTTTGTTTTTCTGCAGCTGAGAACTAAGTAATGCAAAGTTAGAGATGGAAAGACTTCATAGACATTTTGTTATGGTGGTATAACTGACAGGACCTATTTAATTGGATGCGGTTTATAAGGGGGAAAACAAGGACAAGTTTTGTTTTCAGTTGCCTGCCTTGGAAATTTAATATAAATGTTAGCGTCTTGGAAAATAAAGGTTAGGAAGTGACGTGCACTGAAGTTTATTCAACTTAGCCCTTTCTGTCATTATCCACATATAATCATCATCTTCATATTTACAACATTTACGCCTATTTAACTTTTTTTTTTTTCGAACTTTAATGCTAAGATAGTCATATTCTTCTTGCCATCCTTCCAAGAATAAATTGGGTATTATTGCCACAATGCAGTATCACTGTGACTATCTAACTAGATTATATTGATCATAAGGTCACTGTGGGCAAAGATTTAAGTTTATATTATAATTAGTCTATGTTCAGTGCCTACTAGAGGGCAGACACTAAAAGTATTTGATATGTACATGAATAAATGAATGAAGTATATATGAAAGGAAGTGAGAGAAGAAAGGAGGAAAAAATGTAAAAAAAATTGACATTGGATATTATACAACAAGAAAATTATTATTTGTATTATTATATTGATTTTGGGTATTTTGAGATATACTATACCACATTTGGGATAATTTGAAATAAACATGTATTTATGCAAATATACATATATATAAATTTTAAGCACAAGAATATTACACATATTGGGGCACCTGGGTGGCTCTGCCTTTGGCTCAGGTCATGATCCCAGGGTCCTGGGATCAAGCCCCACATCGGGATCTTTGCTCAGCAGGGAGCCTGCTTCCCCCTCTCTCTCTGCCTGCCACTCTGCCTATTTGATCTCTCTCTCTTTCTGTCAAATAAATAAATAAAATCTTTAAAAAATACTATAAAATAGAATATTACACATATTATGTAACAAATTGTAATAATTTGAAGATGAGATTTTAACTGAAATGTTTATGCTAGACATGTTACAAAGAGAATATATGTTATAGAAATAAATTATAAATGTAATATAGTAAGCAAAATTATCTTTAATATGTTTTCTCACTAATAAATGGTCATAAAGTAAAGCTTATTTTTGCAAAATAAGTTATTTTTGCAAAATATCTTTCTCATAATTAATTGCAGTTCATATACAAATCTTCTTCAAGTAATCCAGAAACCACGAGCTGTTGGAAGTTGTAAACTCTGATCTGTTTTAGTGCGTGCATCTGAATATATGAATCACAAATTCAAAAAACCATGTAAAGAAGCATAGTTTAAGTCCCCAAAGCTAGCTTTGATGTCTTAGAAATAAAATTTATAAATATCAAAGCAATTCATTTGTTTAGTTTTCTTATATGTATTAAGCTCCAATTATCATACCAGAAAAGATAAAGAATGCTGGTGTAATAAAGATCTCTTGTGCTCAAACAACTTACATGCAATTTAATTTGTAAGGGGTGGGAGGCAAAATGAAAACTATAATGTATAATGAAGTAAATGCTAAGTAAGTGTAAGCTCATAAATCTATTGGAGACTAGAAGAGTATTAGTTCAGCTAACCTAGATAAGTAAAAAGCAAGTTTCTGCAATAAGGGATTTCCTCAATAAAAGTATAAAACAGGAATACATGAGCATGAATTAAGGGAGGCATCAGATATTGGATTATGAATTTACACAAATAATTTAAGTATAGAGACAAATTAGTGGATGGGGAAATGCAAATCAAATATTCTGTAATAGATATGTCCTGATCCTCACCACCATGTTTATATACAATCAACTTGAAACAAAATTCATGGAATATAGTCTTTGATAGAGTCTTAAATAATCTCTAAATGCACAAAGATATTTATTTATTTATTTACTTACTTACTTATTTATTTATTTATTTTAAAGATTTATTTATTTATTTGTCAGAGAGAGAGAGCGCGAGAGAGCGAGCACAGGCAGACAGAATGGCAGGCAGAGTCAGAGGGAGAAGCAGGCTCCCCGCGGAGCAAGGAGCCGGATGTGGGACTCGATCCCAGGACGCTGGGATCATGACCTGAGCCCAAGGCAGCTGCTTAACCAACTGAGCCACCCAGGCGCCCCGCACAAAGATATTTAGATCCAAAATATCAATAACTTGTTTCTGAGGGACTATTTATAATCAATCATAAGCAATGAAAACTTTTAATAAATAATAAATAGCTATGACTGTAACCCATATATTAAATGTGAGAAAAATACCATGATTATGATTAGTTTATGTGTGTGTGTATATGTGTATAACCACATATGTAAATACTATAAGATTCAATGTGGAAGTATTTTCTTTTTAAATACCTGGTCAATTCAAGGAGAAAATTCTAGATGGTGAAGTATAGTTAAATAGTGATATTTGTATATATTTATGATAGATTTTTTTATTGTAAAGTTAATGCAAATTTAAACTTTTAATGAAATTTATGTAATTTGAATAGTTTATGACCTACTTTGTAGCAAATATGTAAAAGTATGGGTTGTTATCTTTAGATAAAATGTGACATTTTATTTTCCCATTTTTAAGTAAGGTCTCTTAAAATTGGAAATAGGAAAAAATATATAGTTATGAATGTGTGCTTATCTTATTTTACTTACCTTTTAATGATTTATTTATTTATTTTAGAGAGAGAGAGAGAGAGTGCAGGGGTGGGGAAGAGAGAGGTGGAGAGAATCTAAAGCTACACCGCACTGAGTGCAGAGCCTCAGCCTTTCACAACCCTGAGGTCATGACCTGAACTGAAATCAAAAGTCAGACACTTGAACAACTGAGCCACTCAGGTGCCCCGTGAATGTGCATTTATTTAAAAATCTTTGTGATTCATTTCCCATTCACCCAGATCAACTATTTCTCTTATAAGGTTATGATCAATATATGAAAAACATATTTAGAAATTTACTTATTAATCATAAAATTTTTGCAGGTTGAATTTAGGCTTCTCACTAAAAAGAAAAAAAATCATTTTTAAAAATGAAACACAAGTTTGAATATTTCATTTTTTTCTACGCTAATGCATTTGTTGAATGAATATGTATTATACAGGTAAGTTTGTGTTAGACACATACACCTCATATAATTTCATAGTACATTTCTTTTTCATTGCAATTTGTTCAGATTTTTAAAGTCAGATTATAAGGGTGCCTGGGTGGCTCAGTCAGTTAAGCCTCTGTGTTCAGCAGGGAGTTTGCTTGAGATTCTTTTTTTCCCTTTCTCTCTGCCTGACCCTCACTTGTACACTCTTTCTCTCTCCCTCTTCGTCTCTTTCTCAAATAAATAAATAAATAAATCTTTAAAGAAAATTAAAGTCCCATTTACAAAGTGTGGTATAATAGGCATATGGTTCTATGAGCTTATATATACTTGTAAAACAAATTAAGATCCATTCCACTTGTTTGCCTGGTGGCTCAGTGGGTTGAGTGACTGCCTTCAGCTCAGGTTATGATCCTGGAGTCCTGGGAATGAGTCCTTCCTCTGGCTGCCTGCTCAATGGCCGGAGGGCGGGGGGCAGGGGGAGTGTCTGCTTCTCCTTCTGACCTTTCCTCTCTCATGCTCTCTCAATCTCATTCTCTCTCTCTAATAAATAAAATATTAAAAAAAATCCATGCCCCTTGTCCCCAGTCTTGATCTGGTTTCCAGTCACTATGGCATTGCTGTTTTCAGGATATCATACAAATGGAATGGAGCATGAAGCCTTTTGAGTCTGTCTTCTTTTATATAGTGTAACATTTTTGAGTTTCATCTATGTTGCTGCATGTATCTGTAGTTTGTTCATAAGAATAAGTTTTAATTTCTAGTGTATGTCTCCCATTAGGAAATTCATGGGAACCTCTTTCTGCAAATCCGATTATTAGGTTTAAGTTTGAATATGTCATAATGATCAAATATTTATTCTCTGGGCTTAGGATACCAATTGAGATTCAGAGAGGTAACCTCTCCAAATAAAAGAAAAATAATTGCTACTTGTAAAAAAGTGTTCGTAATGGCCTTCTAAGGATCTGCTGAACTTTATTCATCCATATTTACCTACTAATCCTAAAGGACTATACAATACTCAACAGGATAATTTTAAAAAATTAAAATCAAGATATACATTAAAGTGTGATTTGGGATGGAGTGTTGGATCACCACGATGCCCTTTTTTCCTTTATTTGAGCTGGATTTCGGGGATTTATGTTGCTTGCAATCCTAATAATACTTCTCTTATGTCTCCTTTCTTCTGGAAGTATTTTTACTGTTGGACTTTTCTCCACAGTCCAGCTTTTAAATTTGGTGTCTGTTAGATATATATTTTAGAACTTCTTTTTCTTTGGACTCTTTCTTGGTTTCATTTGATATTCACATATTCACATATCATGACCATATAGATAACATAATTTCAAAATTATAAATACCCAATCAAATATCTCTTCTGTGTTTCAAACACATGTTAAATAATGTATTAAAATATCCAGTTAGCTATTCATCAGGGATCTCAAATATAATATGTATGAAAATGAACTCACTATCTCCTTTTCACTTACTTGCTCATGTGTTCCCAGTCTTAGTGAATGGTCGCATACTATGCTCACATTCTTTATCCAGATACTGAGGTTTGTGTTTGATTATTTCTTGTCCCTTAAACCAACTTCACACAGTTACCATGCTTGTTTAATTAGTTATTTCTCTTACATATTGATAATATCTGTTTTTCTTTTCCACCGTGACTGCCCTTAGTCCAAGATGGTCTACTTTTTTCTTCAGTATCTTCCTGAATGGTTGGTTTCCTGCTTATCCGTGGCTTTTCTTCATTTCATACTTGTACCATATTAGAATATTGGTGATTTTTCGGGCGCCTGGGTGGCTCAGTGGGTTAAGCCGCTGCCTTTGGCTCAGGTCATGATCTCAGGGTCCTGGGATCGAGTCCCGCATCAGGCTCTCTTCTCAGCAGGGAGCCTGCTTCCTCCTCTCTCTCTCTGCCTGCCTCTCTGCCTACTTGTGATCTCTCTGTGTCAAATAAATAAATAAAATCTTTAAAAAAAATAAAAAAAAAAGAATATTGGTGATTTTTCAGAAATAATGTTCTATTCATCCCACTCACCTGTTGATTACCTATTGCCCTAGGAATACCAGGCTACCATGTCTAGACTTTAGGGTCCATCACCATTTGTCTCTGTAGGTTCACCTTTCGGTAATTATCCCACACCTTCTATATTTAAATGTTAGCAAAAAAGCTTACTTCTTGACCTTCATTTGCATTGTCTTCTCTGCCTGGGGCAACACTTTTTTATGTCCCTAACAAATTTCTATTCTCTCTTAAAAGAGAAGATTGAGTATAACCTTCTTAATGAAATTTTGCCTGATTCCCCTACACTAGATTAGGGTTTTTTTGTAGTATTTTCTTGTTTTCATTATCTATTGCTGTTATAACAAATCAGCAAGAATTTAGTAGTTTAAAACCTCACATATGTATTACCTTATAGTTCTTAGGAGTTCAACACACATATTTCTAGGATAAATCTCATCCAACAGGACTGCATTCCTTTTTACAGGCTCTAGGAAAGAATCCATTTTCTTTTCTTTTCCAGCTCTAAAGACTACCGCTGTTCTTCATCTTAGGAAATCCTTCCTCCATCTTCAAATCAGCAACATCATGTCTCGCCAACATTTTTTCCACAGGTCATATTATTTTGTCCACAGTTGTGAAAGAATTTCTGATTCAGAAAATCTATGTGATTAGATTGGGTCTACCTACATTTTCCAGAATATACTTATCCTTCACAATGTCCTTAATTTAATCACATATAAAGTCCAATTGTCATTTAAGGTAAAATGTTTGAATATTTTAGGAATTAGTACATTAGAACTAGGACATTATGATGTGGACATTTTTGGAAAGCCATTAACCCGCCCCCTGCAGTTCCTATTTTACCTTTATTTCCCCATCTACCCATGTAACACATAACACTGCAGTTTGTATTTAATGCCTTTCTTCTTGATTAGGTTATTCTGTAAAGCACAATGTTTGAACTCTTGGTTTCCTACTCTCCAGAAAACTGAGAGTTCTTAATAAATATTTGTTGAAGCCATAGCTATCCAGTTTCTCTGGATGTGATTGAACTTGAATCTCTAAAGGACATATTATGGAATGTAATTCAAGTTATTTTACAATATTTGTACTTACAAAACACACCAATCTGTTCCATGTTTGCCCAAGAACTTCTTTCTTTAGGACACTTTCCATAGGGGAAAAACAATTATTGCCCACAATTGGTATTACTTGAGCTACTCTCTTACATGAGTTAATGACTAACACGTTATGAAGTCCTTTCTTCCCCAACAAGCAATATCTGTTTTCTATTTAGTAAAATTTCATTCCACATCCCTAAAAAGGAATCCTTTTAACTTTAATATATTATTATGTTTGCAAGTATAATTATTTTATTTATCTTTGTAGTTAATTTCAAGGAAAATAAGAAAAGAGACAATCATCGTCTTCTTGCATAGGTCTTCCTCTAATGGTAAATAAGTTATGCTTCCTCTTATTTTTATGAAACATGTTTGTTAGCCTTATGTTTTTTTAAAGATTTTATTTATTTGACAGAAAGAGACACAGTGAGAGACAGAACACAAGCAGGGGGAAATAGGAGAGGGAGAAGCAGGCTTTCCACTGAGCAAGGAACCTGACCTGGGACTCAGTCCCAGGATCCTGGGGATCACCACCTGAGCCAACGGCAGACACTTAATGACTAAGCCAGGTTCCCTGTTAGCCTTATTTTTTTTTTTTTTTTTTTTTTTTTTTTAAGATTTTATTTATTTATTTATTTGACAGAGAGAGATCACAAGTAGGCAGAGAGGCAGGCAGAGAGAGAAAGGGAAGCAGGCCCCCTGCTGAGCAGAGAGCCCGATGTGGGAATCGATCCCAGGACCCTGAGATCATGACCTGAGCTGAAGGCAGCGGCTTAACCCACTGAGCCACCCAGGCGCCCCGTTGTTAGCCTTATTTTTAAAAATAAAATCTATATCAAATTTATGTATGGATTTTACTTATCTTTGAACAATTTGGCCTCACATACATAGCTTACCCTTAGTCTGTAGGGTAGACTGTAAGCTTTTACATTCCTCACCAACTCCAATGCAGGGCTTCAAGTTGAATTTGGACAATGGTTGATACTGGAATAGAATAGGACAGGAAGAGATGAAGAAGGGAAAAGCCAACAAATTTTTCTCTTGTTTTTTTTGCCTTGACCAGTTGTTGCGTCCAGCAGTGGATGTATCCTTTCCAGGGTTCCAGATTCTATAATGTACCTGTACCCTTTTAATTTTTTGTTCTAGCCTTATGTTTGATTCATGATTTCATAATCAACTTACATATGACTTGACTTTTCACCCTTTTCATGAAAGTCTTGCATTGAATTCTTCTTCTTTGAACTAGTCATATTTATTTTTTGTTTTCCAGTTCAGACTCTGACAGTTGTTTTATGTGCATGCATTTAGAACATTTCTAAACATAAGACAGTTTCTTATGTACACATTTAAAACAGTTCTGAATAATAGATAACTCCCTATTTAACAATTAAAAATATTTGTTTATTTATTTATTTTTTCTTAGAGGGAACATTTGGGCAATCTAAAATGTTAAGAATATAGGCATAGTCAAGTATCGACTTATAACATCAAACATAGTAAATTATGTCTACATATTTTAAATATATTGTACAAATACATTTCTTCTGAAATATTTTTTTATTCTTTCAGTTCATATAATGAGTTTAGTTAAAATTCCTAATATACATCTTTGTATATATATTTTTCATCTTTGTATATATATTTTTTGTATATATATTTTTGTCTTTGTATATATATTTTGTATATATATTTTTTGTCATCATTAGAGCTTCTATTTAGTATCCAGTGATTTTTTTGTAGTACATCATCTTAATGTCAGTATAATTATTTAATATAGATTTGTTTTTGGCAGGTGAGAATTTAATCCCATTCCACAAGTAGACATTTGCATAAAATTTTAGAAGACACATTTCTACTTGTTTTACTGGTATTTAACTGTATTTTAAGCATATTTTTATTGTTCTTAGTAATAATCTGTAATAAAATTCAACTCCTTGTTCATATTATTATGAATAACTATTAAATTTGTGTTATAATTGAGAATTTTCTTTTTTTTAAATAAAATCCATTCCAACAGGTGTTCTGCATAAGCTATCAATACAGGTAATGACTGAGATCTGAAATGTTATTGAATCTTCTTCAAACAGAACATGGTGGCTTTGAATACATTAATTTGGGGAGTACTTTTTATTATGAGGACACTTCTCCAGAATACTTTTTGGAATAACGTCACATAATTTTTCAGGTATATGTCAAGAATAAACCTACTCTTTGTCTATGTACTATCTTGACAAGCAACATGACTCTTTAAATTACATTAATTATATATGAAAAGCACATAAATTTAGTAAAGTAAGAAATGAGTAAACATTGCTTGATGTATTCATATTTTTTCAAAAATTATTCATTAAAATAAGACTTCTTTCTTTTATAATTTCTGTCAGGAAGAAAGAATAAGAAACATATGATAAATCGTATGATGGTAATTATGTAATATAGATATTGTTGTAATGTATGATAAGTTTACAACAGTTGCTGTTTCATTGCTTTATTTCTCCTGAGATAATTTACTCAAGAAACAATCCCTGAAAGTGAGAATTCTATGTATCTCGTGACCAGCCTTACTCTCCTGGTCATATGATTGAATAAGAAGTTTCAGTCTTCAATCACAATGTATCTCCTAGTTATTTGAAACTGGGACAACAGGAGACTGAGTTAGTTTATTGAGGAGAATAAAATAATCTGCCCTATGAAATGTATTTAATTACTAACAAGATCTTATGCTAAGATTCCAAATCTATCTTAAGATCCCATGCTATCTATCTTAAGATTCCATTTATCTTATTATATCTATCTATCTTAATCTATCTTAAAGTTCCAAATCTATCTTAAGACACCTGGAGGTGTCTTGGTTTCTACACTTGTTCACTGATTGTTTCCTTAGATATATGAAGTATACCTTATAATAAACTTGGGATATTTTAAATGACTTTCCAATCACTGACATTAATATTTCCCTAAGAAATTCAGAAAGTGAAATTAATCTATTTCAATGAAAATTCATCCTTTGGCCACCTTTGTTTTACAAGATATACTGTTCAATTGTTTTTCCCCTATGAATATAAATAATACATGTATACCACCAAAGTCTTTACATACATTTATATACAAAAAATAGAAGTCAGCTATCAAATAATATGTAGACCAGTATATAATAATCATGCACAAAACAAAAATAATATCATAATATAGATATATTATAGGTGATACAATATGTTTCACAATGAAAATCAAATTTGAGTTGAGATTTGAAGACTAGATAGGAGTTTAGGGTTAAAAGCTAGAGACAAATTTATGGCATGCATGATGGCTAGCTGATATTCTAGAATATTTGGATGTGAATGGTATGGATATGAACAGGAGACTGGAGATTTATAAACAGCTAAGAAGGTTTTGTAAGGTATTACAGTATCACATATATATCTAGGGAATTGTCAGTCATTAGGTATCATGCTCAGGAAGCATAATAGTCCAGAGTGATATCTACTTAGAGACCTGAAAGATATTTTTAGGAGGCAATATCTCTGACTCAGAATTGTATTTTATTTTAAAATTTACTCTAGTAAGTCCAATTTGCTTAAATCCCTGGAAAATGAACACAATCCATCTTTCTTTTTATAGCTTTATATGTTTATTTGCTATTTCTCAATAACAAGTTACTTAAAAAGAATAAAAGCTTGGGCACTCAATATATTACATATACATGAAGCATAGCTACTTGGGATTTCAAAAATTTCCGTTTAGCTTTGATATTTAAGAGCATTAAATTTTGAACTTAAATGGCCAAAGAGAATGAAAATAACACTACTAGTGATTTCATGGTCTTGTTTTACTTCATTATCTCTTGTTGAGTCTCCTACTGTTTATAAAATTGAAAAATCATGCTGAGTTGAATGCCCAATGGCCTGAATAAAATCAATTTTAACATTGTGTATCCCTCATCTTAACTTAGTCATTGATGGCAATGAAAAAAATTATCATAGTCAATATTTTCTTTATGTACTACATCTGTAACTGCTGTTTATTTATGCTGTGAATTTGCCTTGTCACTGACAGAATTAGAGATCAGGATCACCATTCAAAAAAAATAAAATAAATAAAATAAGATAAAGGCAATTCTCAATCCTCTCATTAAAATGGTATCAAGTGACACCTAGAATTTAATAATAAAGTATATTTTAGATTAACTATGTATTTTAGATTACAGAATCCATATTATTTACATTTGAAAGAGATGACAAAATATAGAAGTATGTATTATTAAAAAATTATATAGAATATATATATAGTTTATATAAAATATAACTTCTATATAAAATATAGAAGTATGTATTATTAAAAAATGTTGTTTCAAAAATACTTTATTGAGAATAGATGTCAGGGATAACATAGCATATTAAATTAGAGAAAGTAATTCTTGGGGCACCTGGGTGTCTCAGTGGGTTGAAGCCTCTGCCTTCAGCTCAGGTCATGATCCCAGGGTCCTGGGATCGAGCCCCGCATTGGGCTCTCTGCTCAGCAGGGAGCTTGCTTCCCCCCCTCTCTCAGCCTGCCTCTCTGCCTACTTGTGATCTCTCTCTGTCAAATAAATAAATAAAATCTTTTAAAAAAAAAATGTTTAAAAAAAAAGGAAAGTAATTCTTGCCCTATCTGTTCACTTCAAACATATAAAAAACTGTAGACAAATTTTTGTTTCTAGGAAATAAGTATAAAAAAATGGTCAAATAAAAAAAATCGTAATGACAGGAGAAAATAATTTTGTTTTATTTGGTATATCAGCTAATAAAATTATAATTATTCAAAGTTTTATCACTACATTATTATATGTTGCCTTGAATAATTTTGTATGAATTTATTAAAATAGTCTGACTTCTACTTCTAGGATCTGGGGGCAGGATTTTTTTAAACTAAAGTTCAAAATCCTATCCTGTCTCTTGATGCTAATAGGATGATACTTGTTTTTTTGACTCAGTGCTTTAATTTAATTAACCCCCCCTGCTGTTTGGAGACCATTGTTCAGGAATTCTGTTTTGTTCTAGGAAAAGAAAAATTACTGCAACATTTTCAGTCCTTTAGTGGATGGTCCACTGGGAGTTTGGATCCCAGTGTCCCAGAAGCTATTAAATATAAGAGTAGCTTGGCACTGATTCACGTTACCACAACTGCTAGAAAATTAGTTCACATTAAGGAGCATTTAAGTAATTTAGTGTAGTAATTTCTTTCTCTTGAAACGTCTCTAAAAATATGCTGAATGTAAACATAATATTCACATATCTGTCCATAAGAGATTTTCATCATTCCCTTGATTCCATGAGGGTAATCAAACATGAAATGACTATTTTCAAACCATTCATTGCAGCAGACTCTGTGGCTTGTTTTTGATATTGCTGCTTGTTTTAACAATAATTTACAGGGGAGTTGACAAAAGCATAAACTTAGGAATCATCATCTCTAATTCTTTTTTTTTTTTCAGATGTTTTCTATTTTTCAAAAGGATAAATTTATTTTTTAAGAGTAGCCTCATTGGGACACCTGGGTGGTTCAGTCAGTAAAGCATTGCCTTAGGCTTAGGTCATAATCCCAGGGTCCTGGGACCCAGTCTCACATGAGGGACGTTGCTCAGTGGGGAGCCTGCATTTCCTTCTGCCTGCCACTCCCCCTACTTGTGCATTCTCTCTCTCTCTGACAAATAAAATCTTAAAAAAAAAAAAATAAAAGTGGCTTCATTGATTTTCATAACAGAGATAAGAATAGTCTGGATATCTGATGAAGAATTAGGTATAGAATACTTTGAAAACTTGAAAATAGAGGCACCTGTGTGGCTCAGTCAGTTAAGCATCTGCCTTCAGGTCAGGTTATGATCCCAGGGTCTTGGGATCAAGTCACACATCAGGTTTTCCTATTCAGAGAAGAGTCTGCTTTTCCCTCTCGTTCTGCATCTCTCCTCTGCTTCTGCTCTGTCAAATAAACAAAATCTTTTTTAAAAAAGTGAAATGCTGCACAAAATGTAAGTTATTATTCAACTAACTACATGAGCTTAGTATTACGTGACTGTTCATGCTATAACCTAATCCATGCCCATTGGTTACTGGTGGGGAAAAGATGCTTTTTCTTTTTTTTTTCACTTTATCAGAGATAAATATTATTACTTTTTGAAAAATTAAAGTAATACCATTCTCTTTTAAGCTTTATAAAAAATCTTTCAGGAATTGATTTCAAGTATAATCCTTTCTCTTCAAGCTAAGATACAGAATTTATCTCAATAAGAATGCATTATTGGAAGTAGAGAGACATTTCCTACTTTTATAAGTAAGATAGTAAGCTACATTAAGTAATAGATGTCTACTAGTTCTGGTGTCCAATTTCTTTAATATTTCTCACACCATTTCTGGTATGAACGGTGGGGATATGATACAGATACTGCTTTAATTATCAGGTCCTTTCTTTGTTTTTTATTCTCACAAAGATATATACACGAATGATGTAAAAGACAAATAGTGTCATCTATGTTACGAATGAATGCGAGGATTGTTCTATGCCCAGATCTTAAGTTATAAAGCTATGACTGAGTACCGATACAGAAAGGTCAAAGCCACTTGAAAGTATATATTACATTTTCTGAGAGAAAGGGACATGCATGCCACAGAGGGCTATGTAGGAAATACCAGATTTGAATCAGGAGGCAGAAGACAGGAGTGAGGGGAAAATGATGGGATGCCTGGGTGGGCTTTATGGGATTATCCTGGAGTCCTGAGATCAACCGCCATGTTGTGCTCCCTGCTCAGCAGGGAGTCTGCTTTTCCCCTCGCCCCTCATGCTGCTCTTGTCCTCTCTCTCTCTCTCTCTCAAATAAATAAAGTCTTTTAAAAATGAAGTGAGGGGAAAGTAAACCAGGTCATTCATAGGGATTTCTACAGAAAGGCAAGACAGTGCAGATTATACCATTTAGAATGTCAAGTTTGAATGATTTCCAGTGGGTTTTGTGCAGTTGAGGGGGGTATCTAGTTGCCTGGCACCTGGCCCTGGGATTTAGGGAAGGGTAGTGTTGACTTGGTATGTGAAAATCAGATAAGAAGGTGGTTGGGGACAAAGCCTTGGATCCAGTGATCTGCACAAGAAAGGCCAGTTTCAGCCAAGCTGACTGGCTAGAGAGTGGTAAACATTTTGACTGGTGTTTTTGTCCTGTGATTAATGGATGCCAAAAGACAGACAGAATCCAAGAAAACACAGTTTGGAACAATGATAAATGTGGCAATTTTAAGTAGGGCACAAGACAAGTGAAGGTGGTACACTTTTTTGTGGAAAGTTCTCTGTACGCTCTTGTGTAGCTATTTCTTAAAACAACCAATTGTCAGGCCATTTCTGAAAAGGGAACCAGCCTGCCAGCTAAATAATAAAACAAACTAAAAGACTCAACACTGTGCTCACTTGCAGGACTTTCCAGTTCATTTTAGAGTGTAACCTAAGAAGGAATTGTATAAAACTATTGAAGACTCTGCTTAGGAAATCTGACTGACTGAATTTCAAATCTAAGTTCTGACAAAAGCTCGCTACATGTCTGGGATGTTTAAACAATCTCTTGTCCTTCTCTCTAAAACTGGTAAAAAGAACAATAGTAATAGCTAAAAGACACAGTTATTGGAAACATTAAATGTGAAACATTTTCATATTGCTTAGATTTTTGTTTTGCTTTAAGTAGGCAGTTAATAATTAACTCCTTCCCTAAACAGAATTACCATACAATGTGGCTAAGGAGGGCCTTTGCTGGTCCCCTCATCCTGCAACAGTCAGGTGTTCTGTTCACAGGGTGGGCTTACCCCTTTTGAGCTAGACACTGGTTATTTTTAAAGAGAGCTTCTCTTACCTTGAAGTCTATAAATTTAGCTTCACCAGGGAAAGTAATATAAATTGTTTTGAACATATAGTTTAAGTTAAAATAAATTAATTTGAATTAAAATATGAACTTCATTAAATTATGACATCAAAAATTTAAATTATTGAAAATTGTTAAGAACAAAAGAGACATTATCCAATCTGTTTATTGGTTAATGTATATCATCTAAAATTATCAGAACAAGCATTAAGAATATAGGGTTATACAATGAATTACAGCATTATTAAAAAATAAAGCTTATCATTTTCTTTCATTACTTGTTAAACAGGAAATTAAAATTTGTCTCTTAACTCTAAAAAGAACATCATATTGATTAGTACTTAATTCAAGAATACTTAACACTGGGCGCCTGGGTGGCTCAGCGGGTTAAAGCCTCTGCCTTCGGCCCAGGTCATGATCCCAGGGTCCTGGGATCAAGGCCCGCATCGGGCTCTCTGCTCAGTGCAGAGCCTGCTTCTCTCTCTCTCTTTCTCTGCCTGCCTCTCTCCCTACTTGTGTTCTCTGTCAAATAAATAAATAAAATCTTTAAAAAAAAAAAAAAAAAAAAAAAGAATACTTAACACTTATTAAGTATTAAGAAATTTACTACCCAAAGCAACTATAAATCTGCCTCAATAGAGAGTATAAATTTTAAATATACTTGTTAATTTGAATTTCTTATTTTAGTAAATAATTTAAGGGAAAGTGAGTCATTGCAAGTAGGACAGTATCTGGATTACATTAAGCATCCATGCAGCATCTAACCACAGGAGGCACTCAGAAATGATTTAACACCATTTTAAGTTCATACATATATGTTGAATAATATTACGTTTAAGGCACTATATTAGATAACACAGATTACATGAAAAGGAAAAAGATAAATTATTTCCAATCAAGAAGCATTCAGGCAGGGCATACAGTTAGTATAAGCATCATCTGTTTTTTCACAACTTTTTAATGAATAAATAGTTCTTAGAGAAGAAATATAAAAATAAATTGCAACTAATCATAGATGCACTAAAGAAGTCCTGAGCATCTCTAGACAATTAGGGAATGATTTTTCTGTAAATGTTAAGTGGCAAATGAAGAACAGAATATACTTTAAACCTAAATTTATAATCTATCCTTTAAAAAGCAGTGATCTGATAATTGTTGCAACTTTCTATTAAGCTTCTGCATTTTATTTTATTTTTTTCAGCAGGCATACTATTACTTTTTCTACATCAAATATAGCTAATATTCTGTAACATATGGATGACTAATTGTACCAAATGGTGGTGGCAATGATGAGTTTAATAGAATATAGTGTGATTATTATTAAACAGTTTTAGATTGATTTAGCATTTTATTTCCTGGCTTGTGAGTAGGGGGTGGGAAGGAACATTTAATATTTTTTAACAGCAACTAAAAAAGGGGGTTAGAGCAGACTATTTTAATCTTTTTCAATTATTTATTTTTATCACAGTTATTAGATACTTGATATTTTCTTACTTCAGGACTATAAGAGCAAAGATTTAGAACTGATGGAAGTCTCAGGAACTCATGACAATGCAATTTTCTATAGTGTCATTAATTCACCTTTGATTTAAATATAAACTTACTCATGCAATTTTGTCATTTTTCTTTATGTCACGAAACACTATTATTTTATCTACTACTATCACTTAGTGATTTTTTTTCATCATATATCACATTGTCAATGGGAACAAATTTGCTAGTTTCTGGATTTCCTCAGCAAAGTGTGATAAGGAACAGAAATTTAATTTCTGACTGTTGATCTCAAGAATGCTAAAATGTTCTGGTATTTGGATGTAATTGAAAGGAAGGCATAGCACAACACTGTCCATTTTCAAATGCTTTGCTCTCAAACTTTATAATACTCTCTAAAGCATAAAAAAATCACTCTCACTGAGGATATCATTGCCATTTAAAAACCTACTCTACCAGCAGTACAATTTTCAAAATCTACATTGTTCATAAAACATGACAGAAATTTACACCACAAAACAATACTAAATTTGAGATTAGTTATTCAGATTTAGTTTTTATTAAAAATATTTATGGAAATAGCATAGAAAATATTAAAATATTTCTGGATCTACTGATGTAATTTCTCAAGATTTTCAAGTATTCATTTGTTCCTTTCAATATAACCAGGTTTTGATAGGCTTGATTACAAGCATACTTTTGACTACTGGCAAACTGAAATATTAATATTTGTTTATAATTTGAAGGACTTAAAATTTTTAATCATTATTTTGCCATATATTCCCAAGTATTTTAACATTTTGAAATATTATTCAATTGTCAAATGTTCCTCATGTCAAGATGATTAAATACTTTCATTATTTGATAAACTGAGTATTTCAATAACCTTCTAATGTGCCTTCAATAATTTTTCTTTCCTGGTGGTGGGTATTAAGGAAGGCATGAATTGCATGGAGCACTGGGTGAGGTGCCTAAACAATGAATTTTGGAACACACACACACAAATTAAACTAAATTAAAAAATAATATTCTTTCTTACCTGATCTATTACATTAGATATAGCTAAATCTAATTGAAAATGTACACATTGTGCCTTTTTAAAAGTAAGTTAACTCTTAAAATTTTCAATATGAATTCAGTTTGACTACCAATTAGGACTAGATATTTAAAAATATTTAACTGGTGTTAATCATATATTTTTTTTAAAATTTTGGTTTTTAAATACAAATTTTAGCTTTCAACATTTTATGAAAGCCAAGACTTGGTCACTCAGATCCTAGAATAGACATCAAAATTGGTTAAAAAATTATATATATATATGTATATTTCTCAGGACACCTTAAATGTTATTTAAATTTGGCCATCATAATTTACATAAGGGAAAAATATCAATAATAATAATGAAAATACAATTTTCTGATTTAGTTCTCAATATATTTAGTATCATCGAAGAAAAGATGGGTAGTATTTACTCAGTCTCTTCCAAGCTCTAAGACCTGGCTATAAATTTTCTGATATACATTTATAGCTTCAGAATTGACTGCTTTCAGGAGATATGCACTGCTTGATTGATGTATCTTCTTGTTTTACTCATACGTTTCTCAAGTTAATATTTTCAAATCTGAATTCTCATTTCACTGTTGGTAAACCTATTTGTCTCCCAGTCTTCAACATCCCTTTAAAAATTACCATGATTTACTCACCATTTGATCAACCCCTGATTAAGCCCATTCTTTTATTCCACATGAATAAATGATCAATAAATCTTTGTCTTCTTTCCAAATTATAATCTACTTAATTCTATTTATTTTTTAAGATTTACATACTAGTCCAAAACACAATCATGCTCCATCTAACAATGACAAGAGTCATATGTTCTTTTCCACATTTGCTCCTCCAAAAGTATTCCCTTCATGATAACCAGAGTGATCTCTTGAAACAGGTCATAAAACTAATATGACCAAATTTACCAAATAAAATATAAAATCCTTAACGTGGTCTAGGATAATCTTCATTATATGACCCATTTTTAGATATTTTCTCATTTATTATCAGTGAGAATAAACTGTGGTGAATAAAGAATGGAATAGACACATAACTAAGGAAGTGATTATAATAATCATTGTAAGAGATGCTGGCAACTTGGATCAAGATGCTAGTAGTGTAGGTGTTGAATGGTTGTCATATTTTGTTATACTGTGAAAGGTGTACCACCTGGTTTCTCTGGTTGATTGTAATTAAGATGAGAGGTAATGAAAGCGTTCAAGAATGACTCACAAATTTTGTCCTGAAAAGTTGAAGAAAGGGGTTTTGCAATTTGTTGATATGTGCAAAAGCATAGGAGAACCCAAATTGGAAGTGATGTTGAAGAGATTAAGCATTTCTTTTATAACACGTAATAATTTTGAGAAACTTATCAAATATCAGAATCTACATATCAAAGGAGCATTTGTATATATGTGGTTCTACTTCAAAGATGTATACTATAAAGTTGGGAAGTTTCTACATAGAGATGACATTTAAGACCTGGGATAGATCACCAAAGAAGTCAGTTGCTATGGAATGAATATTTGTGTCCCCGTCAAACTGACATGATAAAACCCTAACCCTAATGTGATAGTATTAGGGGGTGGATTTTTTGGAAGATTTTAGGTCATGAGGGTGGAGCCCTCATGAGTAACATTGATGCCCTTCTAAAATAGACCCTGGAGAGCTCTCTCTCCTTTCCACCATGTGAGGACACAAGAAGTAACAGTCTGTGCTTTGAGAGATGATACAGAAACCTGCCATAATGATGTTGGACTTCTAGCATCTAGAACTGTGAGTCAATTAATTTCTGTTTATGGCAAAATTTCTTGATTCTTAGTATAGCCAAAATTTTGTCATTTTAGTTGATTTAAAAAAAATCCTCAAGTTTTATTAATTTTTTCTATGATTTTGTTCTAATTCGTTTATTTTTATGCTAATATTTGCTAATTTTTTGCAATGCTAACTTTGGGCTTAGCTTCTTCCTTTTCTAGTTCCTTGAGTTGTAAATGTAGATTGTTTGGGGAAAGGGGACAACACGGATTTGCTCTTCAATGGGTACAAAGTTCCAGTTAGGCAAGATGAGTAAGTTCTAAGATCTTCTATATAACAGTAAGTCTAGATTTAACAATACTATGTTGTATACCTTAAAATTTGTTAAGAGATTAGATTTCATATTGTGTTCATATCACAAAAACAAAGTAAAAACTGACTAAGATTATGAATAATATACTTTTTATATTTTACCACAATAAAAAACTAGTGCTAAGCACCAAAGAAACCTAAAATATTAGTTTTACTTTTCTTGAAAGCATTAATTTGAATGACTTTGCCCTTACTAGAAAGATGATCTTATCACACCTTGGACACTGACATGAATGAATTACATGTTTCTAACCAAAACTTATGTTTGTTTTGCTATTTAGATAATACTTGGACACATATTTTCAAGTTATAAGCTTTAGATTATACAAGAAATGTTTTAGAGATAACTAACAAAACCTATTACTTTGTTTTATTACTTAATAAAAATACCTTGGGATATAAGACAGATATGCATTCAAGTTCTAGCTTCACTAAATATTACCTTCACTGTTCTCTTATCATGAAGCTGAACAAACCTTGATTTCCTCCTCTGTTTGTTTCCTGAAATAAAACAATTATACAATATTCATCATATACACCAAACAGACATTAGTTTTCAAGCAACACAATGGATTACCTAAACTGAATTAAATGTCAGTATATCAAGAAATGAATAAATTTAATGAATAAATTTAGAGAAACTATATCAAAGAGATTATTCCTCAAACCACTCTCTCCTTAGGAATCCAATACTACTTATGTGACTTTGGGAAATATTGCTTATAATATTTTCTAAATACAATATTTAAGTATGCATGTATATACATGTGTGTATATAGGTGTGTATATAATCATGTTATCAAAAATTATTTTAGAGAAGGAGGGAAAGTGGTAGAAGAGTAAGGGACCTGCATTCCATCTGGTACTTTGTATTCAGCTGGATACCTATCAAATCATTTGGAACACCTGTGAATTCAACTTGAGATCTGTGAAAAGAATTGCTTCAATTCTACAAATAGAAAAGTAACCACTTTTGCAAGGTAGAAGCTGTAGAGATATGAATCTGAGGAGATATATAGGAAGATAAACCACAGGGTGAAAGAGACTCCATAAGCTGGCTATCAGAAAGTAGTTCAGTAAGGGATTGCAAAATTGGAATTTTTAGAAATCTGCTCCTGTGAAGGATGTTTGTTCAATGTTTGTTCTACCAAACATTTAAAGAAGAAATAATATCTATTCTTCTGAAGCTGTTTGAAAAGATAGAAATGGAAGGAAAACTTCCAAACTCTTTTATGAGGCCAGAAATACCTTGATCCCAGAACCAGATGAAGACCCTAATAAAAGGGAGAATTACAGAGCAATATCCCTGATTAGCATGGATGTCAAAATTTCACCAAGATACTAGTCAATAGGATCCAACAGTACATTAAAAAGTTCATTCACGACAGCTAATTGGGATTTATTCCTGGGCTGCAAGGGTGGTTTAGCAATCACAAATGTACCAATATGATGCATCACAATAATGAAAAAAAGGACAAGAACCATATGATCCTCTCAATTGATGCAGAAAAACATTTGACAAAATACAGCATTCTTTCTTAATTAAAACAGTGCATAGTGCACAAATAGAGGGAACATATCTTCATACCATAAAAGCAATATATAAAGAGCCCACAGTGAATATCATTCTCAAGGAGGGAAAACTGATAACTTCTCCCCTAAGGTCAGGAATATGACAGGGATGCCCACTTTCATCACTGTTGTTTAAACTAGAAGTTTTAGCCTCAGCAGTTGACAACAAAAAGAAATAAAAGACTCTTAAATTGGCACAGAAGTAAAACTTTCACTCTTCACAGACGAAATGATAATTTATGTGGAAAACCCAAATGACTGCACGCTCAAATTGCTAGATCTCTTACAAGAATTCAGCAAATTGATGGAATATAAAATCAATGCTTAGAAATCAGTTGTATATTTATATACTAAAAATGAGACAGAAGATAAATTAAGAAATTAAGTCCATTTACAATTGCACCAAAACCCGTAAGATACCTAGGAATAGACCTGACTGAAGAGGTAAAGGATCTGTACTCTAAAAACTGCAGAACACTTATGAAAGAAATCAAGGAAGGCACAAAAAAATTGAAAATATTCCATGCTCATGGATTGGAAGAATTAATATTGTTAAAATGTCTATGCTATGCAGAACAATCTACACATTCAATTATGCAATCCCTGTCAAAATACCATCAACTTTTTTCATAGAGTTGAAACGAATAATCTTAAAATTTGTATGGAACCAGAAAAGACCCTGAATAGCCAGAGGAATGTTGATAAGGAAAACCAAAACTGGTGGCATCACAATATCAGACTTAAGCTCTCTTACAATGCTGTAATCATCAAGACAGTATGCTACTGGCACAAAAACAGATACATAGGTCAATGGAACACAATAGAGAGCCCAGAAATGTACCTTCAACTCTATGATCAACTATTCCTCAAGAAATCAGGAAAGAATACCCAATAGGGAAATGACAGTCTTTTAACAAATGTTGTTGGGAAAATTGGACAGCCAAATGCAGAAAAATGAAACTGGACAATTCTATTATGCCTTACATAAAAATAAGCTGAAATGGATGAAAGCCTTAAATGTGAGATAGGATCCATCAATATCATAGAGAAGAACACTGGCAGCAACCTCTGTGACCTCAGCCACATCAACTTTTTATTAGACATGTCTCCAAAGGCAAGGGAAACAAAAGCAAAAGGGAACAGTTAGGACTTCATCAAGATAAAAAGTTTCTGCATGGCAAAGGAAATAGTCAAGAAAACTAAAGGCAACGGTCAGAATGAGAAAATATATTTACAAATAACATATCAGGTAAAGACCAAAATCAATAAAGAATTTATCACACTCATAACTCTCCAAACAAATAACCCCGTCAAGAAATGGACAGAAGACATGAACAGACATTTTTCCAAAGAAGATATACAAATGGCCAACCGACATGTGAAAAAGTTTCACATCATGTGGCATCAGAGATATACAAATCAAAAACACTTCGAGATACTACCTCACACTAGCTGGAATGGCTAAAATTAACAAGTCAGGAAATAACAAATGTTGGCAAGGATGTGGAGAAAGGGAACCTTCCTATACTGTTGGTGGGAATGCAAGCTGGTACCGCTACTCTGGAAAACAATATAAAGGTTCCTCAAGAAGTTAAAAGTAGAACTACCTATGACCCAACAATTGCACTACTAGGTATTTACCACAAAGATACAAATGTATTGTTCAGAAGGGGTACATGCACCCCAATGTTTAGAGCAAGAATGTCCACCACGACCAAACTATGGACAGAGCTGAGTTGTCCATCAACAGATGAATGGATAAAGAAGGTGTGGTATATATATACAATGGAATATTACTCAGCCATCAGAAAGGGTGATTACTTAACCATTTACATAGATGTGAATGGAACTGGATGGTGTTATGCTAAGCAAAATAAGTTGAAGAAAGATAATTATTTGGTTTTGCACATATGTGGAGTATATGAAACGACTCAGAGGATCATAAGGAAAGGGAAGGAAAACTGAATGGGAAGTCATTAGAGAAGGCAAAAATCCATGAGAGACTCTTAACTATAGGAAACAAAGTGAGGGTTGCTGGAGAAAGGGTGGGTGGGGTATGGGGTTATTGGGTGATGGGCACTAGGAAGTGTGCATGATGTGATGAGCACTGAGTGTTATATGCAACTGAAGAATTATTGAACACAACATCTGAAATTAATGATGTACTATATGTTGGCTAATGGAATTTAAATTAAAAAATATTTGAACTTTTCCACTAACGTACAGAATGGATGATAGGCATGTTTTCTTTTTCATGTCAGTAAGGTGGTGAGTGATGGAATAATTGAATACAAATTAGTTGGAATAGTTCTGGGATAGAAGTTTAAATTATGATAAAGGAAGGAATCCTTTTGCCTATAAATTTATTTCTTCTCTGGGATTCAGGTTACATATTCCAATACATGTTGGAACTTTATCCACAATTGTACAGTAACATTCTATAATCCAGCAGCTTCTGCAAACCACACATATCAGAAAAGTGAACAAGTACATAAAATATACAATGTTAACTATAAAAAGTGACTTGGCTTCTCTCTACTCCATCTCATCAGCTTCAAAGTGAAGGTAAACTAATAGCAATTTATATTCAAAGTCACAGAGTCATTATTAGGCTCTTATGAATATACACACACACACGCACACATATATATGTACATATATAGATATATATATAATACATACAATAAATAGTATGTAAAAATATCCTATACCAAAACTTAGTGAAATCTCAATAAATGTTAACTCCTTCTATTATTTGTTATGATAGCCTAGTTCTGACTTAAAGAAACCAGTAAGATGTGGGTGGGTGGATGGTTATTTGATTGTGTCTGTGAAGGCCTAATAATTATTAAAATACATACATACCTATACATTGTATATTTATTTACCACTGAAACCAAAAAATGTATTTTTACCAACCCATATTATTTAGAGTGCAACATATTATATTATTATTTCTGATCTTTCTGCACTTTTGTTTTTTCCCAGAATCAACTCTTCCCTTCCCTTCACTTATCCATTATGTAGCTTTCTTTAAAAAAATATTTTATTTAATATTTGAGAGAGAGGGAGTGAGAGCTAGTGCACAACCAGAGGGGAGAGGAAGAAGCTGGCTCCCTGCCAGCTGTGTGAGCTGTTATTCAGATGCCCAGCTAAATCTTAGGACCTGGGATCAATACCCAAGCTGAAGACATCAAGCTGATGGAACCACACAGACACCCCCCATTATTTAGCTTTTTCCTTCTTACCTGCCACTTCTCAAAAGACAGTCTGAATTTTATCAAAGGTCTGACTAGAAGCTTCTCAAGAATAAAATACAACACTAATTTCCTAATAAGGATTTAAGGGCTCAGAAAATATTACTTTAATGACTGAATTTAGCTCCATATTCTAAGGACATATTATGTAAATTTCTTACAAATGAGCTGAGGAGGACACAGAGAACTCTTTGGGAACTATTTCTTGATGGTGTAAGGATGGTTAATCGTATTTATTATGTACCATAGTTGGAATAAAAGTGTAGAGATACACAGCTAGAAAGGAAAGAAAAAATGTAAAATATGACAAAACTTAGAGACATAGTGATCCCATAACATTTTGATTTAAAAAATGAATAGCAGCATTCTCCAAAATTCTAGGCTTTCTGCAATTTATGGAAGGGAACAATCATTATATCTAATATATTTTTTTCTTTTTTATTTGGGCATGTCAATTTTATGTTAGGAAAAGTGAATTGGTATAATGAATCTTGAGAAACAAGGATCTACAGTTATGCATTAGGAAAGTGGAATTTAGTAAGTCTCTGGTTTACACAAAATTTCCAATGTCTAGAACGCAAAGTGCAACAGAACTGGGGAGAAATGACCAATATCAGACAGTAGACATTATCGGCATAGCAAAGGTAAATTTCTGGGAAAATCTACCCTTAGAAGCTTAAATTCCAAACACTTAAAATTCTTTGCTTTGTTCCCCAGTTGCAGTAGCATTAGACTATTTGAAACTCCTTTTTAATATTAAGACTTATGAATAGTCTACGATTTCACTCTACTTGCCAGTTTTTTTTTTAAGGTTTTTTTATTTTTTTTTTTATTTTTTATAAACATATATTTTTATCCCCAGGGGTACAGGTCTGTGAATCACCAGGTTTACACACTTCACAGCACTCACCAAAGCACATACCCTCCCCAATGTCCATAATCCCACCCCCTTCTCCCAAACCCCCTCCCCCCAGCAACCCTCAGTTTGTTTTGTGAGATTAAGAGTCACTTATGGTTTGTCTCCCTCCCAATTTTTAAGCTATCCTCTGACAGCTTCATGAGTGCTAGCAGCAGACATAAGACTCCTGAAAAAGGGACAAAGGACTTTATCAATCATGGTAAATGCAACAGCCAGAGCTTCATGTCAGTTTGTGTCAATTCCCCTCTGCCCCAAGCTCTGCAGGGGTTAAAAGGGCCTGGGAAGGATGCTTCTACAGGAAAGGAACACAGCACTGGGGCATTGCCTGATTTTACAATGAGTAGAAACAACCCTGCTCTCTATCCAGAGGCAGAAAACCTCATCCCTCAAGGTTTGTGGCAAACTTAACACTGAAAAATGGCCCAGTAAATGAGCAGCAAGGCCTTTGCACTCTTGATATAGTCAGCAAGAACTTGCAGGGAATCTCAGGGCTCATAGTAGATTGCCTCTACAGACACTTAACAGCTCTTAACATAGCTTATCAGGTATAGTGCTAACTAACCAACTATAACTAATAGAAAACTAAGATAGACTGAAAGAAGTGTGGACTAACAGAGATTAGGTTTGAATGGCCTTTAATTACCACTGAGAGGGATAAAAATGATTGCTCACTCAAGCTATTCCACCATATGAATAATAAGAGAAGTAATAGGTGTATCTTATTCAGAGATGTCTTTTTTTCATTAACATTAACTAGAAACCAAAGAAAATTCACTATATTCAATATTCTTTTAGTCTCCACATACACAAATAAACATTTTAAAAAACATGAATCTTCCTCAGATGTCCTTTGTTACTTCATTTCAAAAATGTATTTGGAATATTTTCAGAGTCATTACTGGGAATTAACTTGCACATAGTCTATCAAAAGCTAAAATGTAACTTAGAAATTCTTCAGAATAAATAATAGTTTTTTTTCACATTGAAATGAATCTGAAAACACTTAATTCAAGGTTTTTTGTTTTTGTTTTGGGTTTTTTTTGTTGTTGTTGTGGTTGTTTTGTTTAGTTTGTTAATACTATTTACTAATAAAAAATGCCAGACATTCTTTGCAGGAAACATTAAAATCCCGTGCAAATAAATTAATATTCCATGCCCTCTACTCAGTTGTCAGGATCAACTTTTAAACAGCAGTTTCTATGCTGACCAACCTAATCTCTCCACAGAAAAGTGTAAAGTATCAAAGTTTTCACATAAACAAGAATTGAGAAGCAATATGATTTTTCTTTCAATTGTCATATAAAAGGTTACCGAATACATAAAAAATTGAATAGGATAAATGCTTTTTAGTTAGAGCCATTATATTGCTATTTTTATGATGCACAAAATATTTATAATAAACATTATGAATAAACATATTTAAATTTTAATTTTGTATTTAATCTTTTAATATTTATTTGGTGAAAGCAAGATTAGCTAAGTGCTTCTAACTTTATTACTGGCATATGGTATGGTAGTATTTTAAAGAAGTTTCATGTAAAAGAGAAAGAGAATTTTTTTTTTAAGATTTTATTTATTTATTTGACAGAGAGAGATCACAAGCAGGCAGAGAGGCAGGCAGAGAGAGAGGAGGAAGCAGGCTCCCCACCGAGCAGAGAGAGGAGGAAGCAGGCTCCCCACCGAGCAGAGAGCCCGACGCGGGGCTCGATCCCAGGACCCTGGGACCATGACCTGAGCCGAAGGCAGAGGCTTTAACCACCTGAGCCACCCAGGCGCCCCTAAAATGATGAATCTTAAAGAACTTTTGCCTGACCATCATTTCCTCCTCATATTTTAATAAAAAATTACCTCTGTATTGGAGGAATCCATTGTGTGTGAATCTTTAGGAATCTTTGTTGACTAAGTAGTTATAATTGTGTCATATTATCCTAGATAGAGTGTATTTTTTGTTTCTGGTTGACTGTTTAGACCCCAAACTTACTGGAATGAAATAAAATAAAGTTGTTATCTTACATTTCTGTAGGTCAGAAGTCCAAAATGGGTCTTCCTTGCCTGAAGTCAAATTGTTGGCAGAGTTAGTTTAATTCTCTGGTGGTCCTAATGGAGAAGCTGTTCCTTTGACTTTCCCACCTGTTGAAGGCCACTCATAGCCCTTGGCTCATAGCTTCTTCCCGTGTCTTCAAAAATAGGATGGGTTTATATTATTATTTATTAGCTGCTTTACTGAAATATGATTGACATATCATGTAATTTACCTTTTAAAATCATATAATTCAATGCTTTTTAAAAATATACACAATCACCACAGTCAATTTTAAAATATTTTCATCAATCAAAACCAAAATCTTATGTTGTTTAGCTGTCCCATCCCTTGTCCTCTCCCCCACCCCCACTTCTAACTCCCCAGCATTAAGCAATCATTAATCTATTTTCTGAATAATAATCCATTGTATGGATATGCTACCTTTTTTTAATCCATTTTTCTTTTGATGATTATTTGAGATTTTCCATCTTTTGGCTATTATCAATAAGGAAGCATAAACATTTAGGTAAAAGCTCTTGTGTGATCATATGTTTTTATTTCTCTTGAGTATATATTAGGGGTAGAATTACTGGGTCCTATGGTAATTCTACCTTTCATCATTTGAGGAAATACCAGGCTGATTTCCAAAGGAGCCATACCATTTCACACTTCTCCTAGCAATGTAAGTGTTCTGATTTCTTCACTTCCTTGTCAACACTTGATCTCTGACATTTTTATTACAGTCATCCATGTGTGAAGTGGTATGTTGTTGAGGTTTTGCTTTGCATTATTCTGATGACTAATAGTTTCAAAGATTTTCTAAGTTTCTTATGGTTTTTTATATACTTATTTCTTGGAGAAACGTCTATTCAGATCTATTGCCCATTTTTAAAAATTTGTTATTGCTGTTATTGAATTGTAAGAGTTTTTATTTTATATTGTTAATTTAATTTTAATATTTTAGAAATTTCAGTATTCATAAGTTACATTATTACCAGAGATGTAAAAATTTACTTTTTCTTGCAACTAGTATAGAACTAACCATATTGTTACTAGAGTCACATCTTTGCCCAAAAGGATAGAAATGAGGCTGGACCCAAAAGTCAAAAGCACAGTTAAGACTTTACTGGGGCTAGAGGTCCATCTGAATGGAGACACAACACCAACAGAGAGCAGTTAACCTGGCTTCCCTGACAAAGATAAAGGAAGCCCAATTTATTTAGAGAAAGTTCCTTTCGGGGGTCCTCACTTAAGTCTTTTATGCTAATAACGGATAGAAAACTGCCTTTTCTGAATTAGTTGATACTGGTAGGCAACTCTGGTAGCTCATTGGTGCTTTTGGAGTTGACATCTTTCATGTTTGTGGAGCCTCTGTTGACTACTACATCAACAGGTGTGGTTGCTGCTATTGTTTTAAGTCCCCGCTTGGTTTAGCAATATCAGTCAATAGCAAGTGCACCAAATGCCTAAGGTTTTTCACTTGGGGCTTGTTCCCATGGCCTCTGAGTCAATATTACAAATATATGTAATATAATTTAAGTTATTCACGTTGTTATTCCTTAAGGGCAAAAAAAGCAAAACAAAATAAACAAAAAACCCCACAATACCTTTAACTTGTATACAATGATTCTGCTATTTTATATTGAGACATATACTCATATACTTAAGCTAGAAAATGACAGATGATTTCTTTCACATATTTGAGGTAAATTGCACAGAGAAGTTTGGATGAAAAACTTCAGATAATCAAAGGAAAAATAATCTATGTTTTTTGTTAAAATATTCGTTTAAAATTTATAGATTATGAAATCATCATCTTTTTCATACAGAGTAAAAAAGGATTACCAAAACAAAACTTTTAAAAATAAGTCATCTAGTGGCAAATACAATTTGCAGGGGAAGCAAGAGATTTCCTAGGGCATAGCAGGATGTCAGAATGGCTCATTAATTTATAAAAGACATAGATGAAGCTCTATGCTCAGAATAAAGTGCTTTTAAATCACAAAGCTACTTCATTAGTACACCTAGCTTATTTGATAAAACTCTTATGGGAGGCTATCACTTACATAAGACTCTGTATAAAAATTTATTTTAGGTGTCTATAGCTGAAATATAAAATTAAAATCTTTAATGAGAGCATTTTATTTGCATTTATGTTAAAATTTTATAGTAGCATTTTAAAAAATATGAATACATATTATATAAAATGATTCTATATGATTTGCAGTTTGGAACTGAAATGTTTAATGGTATTCAGCTTATCATTTGTTAATAGTTCAGGCATTTAATTCTGCTCATTTCTGCCTATTGGATTAAAATATTTCTATTCTTAAGACTCATGCAGCAGTTGGTAAATGTGCTGATTTTCATTAGGAAATATTAACTTACATTGAGTCAGAAGTACATGACGTGAATGTCTTTCTTTTAATCATGTGTATTTTTCTTTATAGGGATTTGCGATGAGTATCATGAATTTATAAAAGGAATGACTAAGATTGAGTACAATGACATAGCATTAAATTAAATAAACTGCCCCTTGTCAGTGACCTCATTATTAAAAAAATCTAAAAATTGAACTAATGATATATATATATGTATGTGTGGAGCTATGTCAGACACTAAAAATCTAATAAAAATCCTGATAAGCTCTCTGAAACTTATCATATAATAGAAAGAAAGAAAGAAAGAAAGAAAGAAAGAAAGAAAGAAAGAAAAGAAAGAAAGAAAGAAAAGAAAAGAAAAGGAAAAAGAAAAGGAAGAAAGGAAGAAGGGAGGGAAAAATCATTTTATGAATATATGGCCAAATATAAACCATTATTTAAAAAGAAAAAAAAATTACACATACACGTGTGTGTGTATGTATATGTGTGTATATTTGAGAACAAATAAGAATTTTTACTGATTTTTGCTCCTACTGAAAAATTAACTTAGTATTTCTCCCTTTTAACATTGTTAAGATTTTAATTATCATCTACTACTACTTTCAAACACAAACACTAATGCTTTAAATAACACCCCAATTCCTTGTCCAGAAAAGACCATCCTTCACTACCTGATTACCTTAATTGATAAGTCATACTTTTTTTTGAGATCTCTCATACCAGATAATTTTTTTTTTCCCCATAACAAGTTGAATCCTCCTTCACCTTTTGGTATGTGGGTCCTTCGGGAATCCCTTCATCATTTTCTTTCTTCTGAAACACAACTGTATGCTTTTCTACTTAGGTCTTGCTCACTTTTACTTAGCAATCACTTCATGTGGAACTTCTATGTAGGTAGAGGAAAACTGGCTAAATGGCTTTTCTATAGTGCTCCCAGACATTCTGTGCATAGGCTCATCACAACACTTATTATTTGTATTTCATTTACCTGCAACCATTACATCCTTCCCCATGCTTTTTGGGAGTAAGAATACACTTTTTTTTTTTAAATATTTTATTTATTTATCCGATAGAGAGAGATCACAAGTAGGCAGAGAGGCAAGCAGAGAGAGAGAGGAGGAAGCAGGCTCCCTGCTGAGCAGAGAGCCCGATGCGGGACGCGATCCCAGAACCCTGAGATCATGACCTGAGCCGAAGGCAGTGGCTTAACCCACTGAGCCACCACGGCGCCCCAAGAATACACTTTTTGAACAATGTATCCCTAAGGGCCTAGCAAAATTCCCAGAATAAAGTAGTTGACTGATAAATATTTTTAGAAAAATAATCATAATTAAATGAATGATGGAGAAAGGGTTTGATTCTAAATTAGCTCTATAATTTAGAGTTGTATTATAGAGGCCTACAGATATTATTTCTCATCACATAGATCAATAGAGCAGAATAGAGAGCCCTGTGGTCAATGGTTAATTCATCCATGAGAAAGGAGGCAAGAATACACAATGGGGAAATGGTAAATGATAGCAGCTAATATCTAAAATATATTAAGAACTCATACAAGCCAATACCAAAAAACTAAATAATCTGATTAAAATGGGCAGAGGAGGGGCGCCTGGATGGCACAGTGGGTAAAGCCTCTGCCTTCAGCTCAGGTCATGATCCCAGGGTCCTGGGATCAAGCCCCACAGCAGGCTCTCTGCTCCATGGGGAGCCTGCTTCCTCCTCTCTCTCTGCCTGCATCTCTGCCTTCTTGTGATCTCTGTCAAATAAATAAATAAAAATTAAAAAAAAAATAAAATGGGCAGAGGACCTATGTAGTTATTTTTCCATAGAAGATATACAGGTAAATGAGAGACATATGAAAAGATGCTCAACATCACTAATGATCAGGTAAATGCAAATCAAAATGACAATGAGATGTCACCTTATACCTGTTAGGATGGCTATTACCAAAAGACAAGAAATTACAAGTTTTGGTAAGGGTATGGAGAAAAGGGAAACTTTATGCCCCATAGGAGAGAATGTAATTGGTGTGGCCACTCTGGAAAGCAGTATGATGTCCCTCAAAAAATTAAAAATAGAAATACCATATGATCCAGGAATTCCACTATTAGGTATTTGCCCAAAGAAAATGAAAACACTAATTCAAAAAGATATATAAGCCCTATGTTTATTGTACCATTATTTACAATAGCTAAGATATGAAAGCAACCAGGTGTTCATCAATAGATAAATGGGTAAAGAGGATGTGCATGTGTATGTGTATATATATATGTGTACATACACACATAAGTATATACATATATATTTATGCATATTTCATTTTAATTTGTCTTCATGTATTTTAAAAATATTTTTGAGTGCTTCATTGTTGTTTGGTATTGGTATTAGGTTGTTCAGTTTCCGTCTGTTTGTGTTTTTTCCATTTTTTCGTTGTGATTTATTTCTAGTTTTACACTATTGTGATTAGAAAAAGATGTAGACTATTATTTCAAACTTCTAAAACTTATTGAGGCTTATTTTGTCCTACTATTCTAAAAACTGATCCATGTGCACTTGAAAAGAGTATGTACTCTGTTGTTTGGGGAAGGAACGTTCTGCATATATCTGTTATGTCCATCTCATCCAGTATGTCATTCAACAACATTGTTTCCTTATTTTCTTATTGATTTCTGTCTAGATGATCTATCCATTGATGTAAATGGAGTGTTGAAGTCTCCTACTATTACTCTATTACCATCAGGTTCTCTCTTTATGTCCATTAATATTTGCTTTGCAAATTTAGGTGAAATATTGACATTTGCATTAATATGGATTGATACTCTGGGTCTTATGCTAAGTGAAATAAATCAGACAAAGAAAGACAGCTACCATATGGTTCATTTATATGTGGAGTCTAAAAACCAAAACAGGGGCACCTGGGTGGCTCCATCAGTTGAGCCTTATTCTAGATATCAGCTAAGATCTTGATCAAGGTTTGTGGTGGGTGCTGGAGGGGACATCGATGATGGGGATATTATAAAATAAATAATTCACAGAGATGAAAGTGCAGCATGGGGAGTAGAATCAATAATATTCTAATAATGCTGTATGGTGACAGATTGTTACTACATTTGTTGTAGTGAGCGTTGAGCACTGTATAGAATTGTTGAATCACTATGCTGTACACCTGAAACTAATATAACATTCTATGTCAATAATAACTTCAATAATAATTTTAAAAAATTCATATGCACACACAAAAATAATGTCTCATTATTTCAGCCTCATTATTTTATTTTTGATTTATCCCAATTAAACATATAGAAAACCCATACAAAGAGAGAAGAATAAATGTCCTTAGATATTTTGGCAGCATGTGTTATATTTCTATTTTTCATTTATTTCCTAGGTCTAAGACACAGACAATTCAACATATATTTGTAATTTTATACAATATCCACTGGAATTCCTGATGTTGTCTTTGTGATCTAAATTCTTTTACTCTCCTGAAATAACTCACAAACTATACGGAAAAATGTGTTGTCAATATCAAACAAAATAGTCCTACCACTGCAGTGGAATTATCTAGTATCTGGCTTCAGACACTATTGTAAAACACAAGTCACTCAGGTAGAAATAATTAATTAACACAAAGCTTCTGTACAACCTGTCAGCTAATACTTGATCTGTGACAAAAGCTTTTAATAGAAAAATAGCTTGAGTAATTTTTAGCTTTACAGATGTGTATATTTGTAGATATATTTGCAACTATTCCAATAGGGCCACTAGATACATTCAGTGTATTAGACTTAATGATAAAGTAGAAAAAAGTATACAAAAGTTTTTTGTATATATTTAAACAGGTATTTTATTTTTAGGGTTGTTTAATTATTTTCTCTTTGACTCTTCACATTAGCCTTCAAGTAATTTCAGTGCAACTTGAAAGCTTTAAAAACACTTCATTAAAAGTAATGACTACACTTTATGTTCTCCATGTTCTCCTTTATAAACTTTAGTCCTCAGACTATTTTCCTTGTTTCCAAAGATGTTGTCTCCCCTAATGCCTGCCTCAAGTAGATAAGACCTCCCAGGAGTACAGAAACAAAGAGTGGGGTGGGGGGGGGGATTTCAAACTTTCACTATCACTTGTCCCAGCAATTGTTTTCATTCTTACTAGTTGTATTGATATCTATGATACAATTTTACATTTGATCCATATTCATTTACATGTAGTTATAGATCTTACAAAAATTATTGATAATCTCAAAGAAAGAATAACCAGAAATTTTACTTAGTAAATGCAGTACTAGTTAGAGAACATTTTGTACAGGGAAACTCTCCTCTCATTGACTGATCCTTTGTGTTAAATATTTTTCCTTTCTTAAGATTTTATAGGAAATTTCTTAGGCAATCAGAAAGTTAAACAGTTGTTTTATTAATAAACACTAGATTTTTAAAAAGCACTTCAAAAGTAATTCTTCATATTTGGGTTTTATATAAAACATCAGTTTTAAGATATAAGTGAATGTTCTTTTCTAAAGTCAGTTTAATTATATATATATATACATATATATATATAAAATTTAAGACTATAATATGCTTTATGTATATATATGAGCAAATATGTATTATATCTACTAGAAAATATGTATTATAAATTAATTATAGCAACATTACATCTAGAACATATCTTCAAACTAATGTTTAAATATTTTGATAAAATTGTTATTTTTTTAAGATTTTACTTCTTTGAGAGAGAGTGAGCGCGAGCAGAGGCAAGAGCAGAGAGAGAAGGGGTGCAAATCTCAAGTAGATTCTGTGCTGACCGTGGAGACTGATGCTGGGTTTAACCCTGAGATCATGACCTGAGCTGAAAACCAAGAGTTGGACACTTAAGTGACTGAGCCACCCAGGCACCTCAAAATTGTGAAAAATTTTTTAATGCCAGAATGACAGTGTAATAAGTGGATTGTCAAAAGCTGCTTCCTATATATTTGAATATCTCAGAATAAGTCTATTTTTAAAAAATATTTTATTTACTTGAGAGAGATTGCGAGAGATAGCAAGAGAGAGAGCATGAGTAGGGGGGAAGAGGTAGAGGGAGAAGGAGAAGCAGCCTCCTCGCAGAGCAAGGGGGACCAACTTGGGGCTCATTCCCAGGACCCTGAAATCACGACTTGAGCCAAAGGCAAATGCCGAAACAACTCCCCAGGTACTCCTCAGAATAAGTCTAAAAATAAAATTTTCTTTAGAAGAGCAGTGGTTGATAAATAAAGAAAAGGGAAGTGAGGATGGTAAGTATAAAAGACTTAACATTCACTCTCGTAACACAGCTGAGTACACTCCACTGGACACTGTGAAGGGCATTGTTAAATCAAACACAAGTCCAATGCCCAGGGAATATAATAGTAAATAGAATATGTATACATTTGAAAATTCCAAACTCCTTACAAAACAACAACAATAACAGCAACAACAACAAAGATTTTATTTATTCATGAGAGATACAGAGAGAGAGAGAGACAGAGGCAGAGGGAGAAGCAGGATTCCCATGGAGCAGAGAGCCCAATGCAGGCGTCAACCCCAGCAATTTGGGAACATGACCAAAGCCAAAGACAGATGCTTAACTTTGGGCACCCAAAGTGCCCAAATTCCAAACTTCTATTCATGGCTTTGTCTTTTCAGTAATTAGCTCCTATCTGAAGGCCTTCCCAGAGTCACCTCATTGGAACCAAAAGCACCGTGATACCCATGAAATTACAAGGGTTTCAGGAACACAGGGTCAAGAGCTGTAGTGAAAGACTAGGTATTAGACAAAAGATCCTCCTCATGCTGTTATCCCCTAGACAGTGACAAGGGTTTTAGGAGTTCTGTGCTAGGAACTGGGGCAGAGACCAATATACATTTTCTATTATTTCTCAATACCTGGTATCAGTTATATTCCAAAGGCATTACCAATTTAAGTAATACCATTGTGTAGCTAAAAAGCCAGAATTATCTAGCAAACAACTTGCTAAATTTCAGTCAGTATTCTTTTTTTTTTTTTAAAGATTTTATTTATTTATTTGACAGATAAAGATTGCAAGTAGGCAGAGAGGCAGGCAGAGAGAGAGAGGAGGAAGCAGGCTCCCTGCTGAGCAGAGAGCCCGATGTGGGGCTCAATCCCAGAACGTTGGGATCATGACCTGAGCCTAAGGCAGAGGCTTTAACCCACTGAGCCACCCAGGTGCCCCAGTCAGTATTCTTTAGTATAGAACTTAAACATCTGATGACAAAATTATAGACATCACACTGAATTTGTGTCATGTGCAGATCTTCTGTAAAAGGAAAGTAAACTTTTCATAAACTCAAACATTTATACTTATTTTAATATAGCATGCATTATTTACTAGAATAAAGGCAAGTTTAATTCTATCTAAAACATAACTTTAAATTAAAAATAATAAATTATGTCAACAAAAGTATTAATAGAATTAAATGTAACATTAATTTACTATGAAATACTCCATCATATTAAAAATAAGAGGAATCAGTCATTATTTGTATGGTCTAATTACTTTTCAGATTTACCTCCAAATATGGTATTGAAAAATTTAATGCACATTTACAAAAAACTTCAAAACATTTTGGCACTACCTTAAAAAAGTATTAATGTAATACATCTACTAGAAACGTATTTTGATGGTGATCATAAGTCCTTCATTCTCTTCAGTTTGGACATCTTTCAGACTTTTTGTTGTATAATGATTCAATTTTCTCAATACTCTTTTCCTTTCCAACTTCTTCCCAGCCATTTTTCCATAGAGTGCCTTTCAGTTGAATGAATTACTTTTGTCATGTTGCTATTTATTAGCCCACAGGGACAGATAAAATATGAATTGCTGCACTACTATATGATGCCAAATATAATATCTAAATATTTAATTAATTCTTTAAATACTTGAATGCAACTTTTAATCTATGAAAATGTATTTTAATTGTAATTTATCACTATAAATGAAAAATTCGTCTGTATACAGAAGTACAGTTGTTGACAATAATGTAAATTAATAGATACTGAGTGTCTCATAAAGGCCTGGTGCTGTTGTAGGTACTTAAAATATTACTGAGAAACAAATTACAAAATTCTGTGCTTATAAAAATTACACAAAAATGAGATTATTTATGTCATTGTGGATTAAGACTTAGTGAAGTAAGAGAGCCATAATATGCTTACCGTTGCACTGAATGTTCATTTGTTAGTATAGATTTATGCTTGGCAGCAAAGATATCCTAAACTTAAACACCAAAGACATTAAAAGTAAGTGATACTCTTGTCTACAAGTTTACAATCTGGGCAACTGTTTAAGGTAAATAAATTGTCATTGTTCTACACACTTTCTAATGTTTGCTAGAAAACATCATGAAAATAAAAATTAATTTTCAGTTATGTTATATAAAACTTAATGATCATGACTCAAATTTATATTTATGGACCTAAAAAGGTCCTCAAACCCACTTTTCTTGAAAAGATAATGATTCTATTATGGTCATATTGAGTTTGAGTTGTTTGTGATAATGACCATATAAATATATATATTTTTTATTATTCCCAAGATACAGAAATCAAATTGTAATTTCTATAAAAAATAAAATTGACTTGTATTTGCAAAAATTTTCAGTCTACCTATAATTTGAAAATATATGTAGAAACATGATTCTTTTTTATAAAATTCTTAAATTGATGGAGAGCTTTCTCACTCCTCTTCTCTCTCAACCATTTATCCACCTAAATATTTACATCCTAATTTCGGTGACTATATGAAACTATGTACCAGTATTGGTGATGTAAATTAATTTTAATATTTCTGGAAAAATCTGCTAATATTTATTTTTGCGCTATTTATCCCTGATTCTCTCAACTGATGCCAATTCATTCCAAAAAAATAATTAAAAATACAAAAAGTATCTGAATAGGAAAATATGTTTGAAGATTAGGATCACAAAGATATCAATATGAATATTATTAAAAACTCAGTGTAGCAATAGCTAATAAGCTATAATATAGAGTTCAGTACAGTCATTAAAATAATTCTGTGGAAATAGGTAAAATGATGCCTTACTATTCACCTATTCCTTTAATTTATATTATTGCATATCTCTTATGTGCTAGACACTATACTAGGTATTAGCCATATAACATTGAACAATATACATATAACTTCTTTCATTAATCTTATATAACAGGAGGAAAAATAAAAATAAATATCAGTTAAATAGTAAATTAAAAATAAGTGGAAAATATGAATAAATATTTTACATGAATAATAATGTTTTAAAACTTACAAAAATATAATTTATATATTTCCAAAACTCTATGTTGATGTATTTTAAAAAATAGGCAGCAAGGCAATTTGGCATAGATGTGATTATAAGGAGTAATTAGCATTTTCCTATAGCATGGTGCATGAAATTTAACATTGAGTTCAAATGTCTTTCAGCAAATACAGCAAAATGAACTAATTTGTAAAGTCTGTTTAAAATAGACAAAATGAAACAATTTTCCATTATGTGCATGCACACATGTACATATAATACAAATGTTCACACATATAAATTCTGTGGATTGATACTGACCCATCAAAAAGTGATCTACAAATGTGAGCCACATATGTAATTTAAAATGTCTAGTAGCCCTATCCAAAAAAGAAATAGGTAAAATTAATTTAAATAATATAATTTTAAGCCAATCTATTCAACATATTATTTCAATATATAATTAAGGTAAAAACTATCAATGATAATTTTACTTTTTGTACTATATCCTCTAGATATGGTGTGTATTTTACACTTAAAGCACCTCTTAATTTGGACTAGCCAGAATTCGCATGTTTAATAACATGTGACCAGTTGTCACCATTTTGGATAATGTAGATTATAGAAAAATACACATAATTTTAAAATGCTAAGAAAGCATAAAGGAGAGACAGTTAAATTCAGTTAGGTGATCTCAGCTCGACACTTTTATTAGTGTGCCAATAAGGAATAACCTCTTTTTACCTAATCTGATAATCCTGTCTTCTCCATTGTACAAAATATAAAAAACTAAAAGTACTCCAAAATTATAAGTTAAATTTGTAACTATATGTCATATATATTCAATACAATGTTAACAACTGGAATTTGTACTATATAGTTTAGAAAATACTTATAATTCTAATATGTGGAAAGGAGGCCACTCTGTTTCATGAATATTAATTGCAAATGGATAGACTGAGGGACTCTATGCAAAATCTGTTTGAAAAATAATCTTATATTTTAAAGCAATAAGCAGATATTTATTTTAAAAAATATCCTCCTAACACTGATGAACTGTTTTAACCAAAATATTTCCTATTAAAATGTTTCAAATGCTCACAGATTTATAAAAATTGTAATGTTTTCTTTTCTCACTTCATCTTTACAAAGAAGAAAAGCATTATTACTTTACTGTTGGCCACCAAGATTACCTGACAGAAATATTAATGTCAATAATAATAATAATAAATCTTACATTCATTGAACAACATGTATACCAGGTATTGTCCTAAACACTTTATATCATATAATTTTCAGTGTTTTTTTTATGAGATAGGTGTTTTCATAAATATGGAAAATATTAAATAGAGCAAACTGCTTTTGTATTTGCTTTTCTTGTATGTGTGTAAGTGGAAACACCGGAAGGACAGCTTTGGTAAATACAATTCTGGTTAAGCTGTGTTCCTCATATTTGAAGACTGGCTTTGAGATATATTCTTAAAAATATCTGTGATATGGATTGAAATTCTATTCTAATTATAGAAGCCTGTAGCGACTTTTTCAGTGTAACTTTCAGGTAGAATGCTTGTCAAGAAATAATTGGAAATAATACTAATTATAATATAAATGTATCCTTCCTTAAGGAGCAATTAATTGCTCCTTCTTTTATGTATCAAAAATTTACATTTTAAAATTTTAAAATTTACATTTTTAAATTTTAAGATGTTGACATAATTTCACTTCTTCAGATACACAGATGCAATCCTTTTTTTTAACATCTTACTTGATCTCTTGAGTGACACTGTATCAGTTTGCTCCTGTAGTAAACCATACAAAGAGGCAAAACCATGGAGATGTTAAGGCTAAATGTGGTTAAAAATGATGGAGCTCTTGTAGACCCCTGGTTCACCTATTTCTTGACATATGATTGACCTCTCTATGCCTCAAGATGAGTATTGTGCTAATCTAAACTGTGACTAATAGTCCTGACCTCCTAAGGTAATTGGAAATGGTATGTAAAGTCCTTTGCACGTTCAGCAAGGCACACACACTTACCTTGTAGATGTAATGACTTCTTGAAAATAACCACTATAGGATTAAGGGATAGATTTTCATGGTAAGTAAATGAATATAGTGCTTACAACAGCATCAAGATAAATCCTTTTCTAATGATTTAACTATGGTTCTAATTGACCCTGCTTTGCTACTTATTAGGTGTGAATTAGTGAGGTTTCCTTCAAAAAGATCTGCCTATATAATCATTATTTTAGCCTGAGTTCATTTTTAGTTAATGTAGCCTGAAATGTGAATCTGGTGAGTAATGTATTTTAGTTTCATTGCCAAGAATTCTGAGAAGATTCCCAAATTTGCTTGGCAAATGGACTGTGTCTCCATAAGGTCACAAATTTAACACTTTAATATAAAAATGGGAAAAAGAGTATACAATCATAAAATTTTTAATTATTCTAAAATTATAGGTGCCATATGGTAATATTTATTTTTTGTTAATTGCAAATGTAATTATTTAAACACTTACTTTAAATAAACTTAATCCCTGCATCTATAAAATTTATTATATGTGCTTTCCATTTTTGCCTGGAATATATTATTAGTAATATACATTTACAAAAATTAATCTGAACACTTCCTTTTTCCCCACAATAGTATGTCCAGGGAACTTTATACATTGGTACATGTGGTTATATTTTATTCTTTTGAATAGTATATAAAATCAGTGCATCTATGCACTGGAACTTAATTAACTAATATGGTTATAATACAACTATGAGTGAGAAATGACAGACTCAGTGGGACAGATTTGTGTAAGTTGTGGATAAACCATGAACATTTAAGTTGAGTATTTTGTACTTTATGTTCCAGTAGATTTCTCAAGGCAAGTGTTTTATTTACATACCACCAAATTTTATTGACACAGTAGCTTTGAAACAAACAAACCAACAAAAAACCTAGGGGTGCCTGGGTGGCTCTGTGGGTTAAAGCCTCTGCCTTTGGCTCAGGACATGATCCCAGGGTCCTGGGATCAAGCCCCACATGGAGCCCTGCATAGGGCTCTCTGCTCAGCAGGGAGCTTACTTCCCCTTCTGCATGCTTCTCTGCCTACTTATGATCTGTCTGTCAAATAAATAAATAAAATCTTAAAAAAAAATAAACCAAACCCCAAATTATATGTTAGAAAAGAAAAAAAGATAGCTGATTCATTTTCATTTTAAAAGTCCTTTAAATTGTTGATAAAGAAGAGAAAACAAGATTTGAATATTTTCTGTACTTTCAAAAATAATAAATTGCTGATACTATTTTTTTTAAAGATTATTTATTTATTTATTTGACAGAGAGAGAGAGATCACAAGTGGGGAGAGAGGCAGACAAAGGGAGTGGGGGAAGCAGGCTCCCCTCTGAGCAGAGAGCCCGATGCAGGGCTCGATCTCAGGAACCTGAGATCATGACCTGAGCCCAAGGCAGAGGCTCAACCCACTGAGCCACCCAGGTGCCCCCTATTTTTTTTTAATTTAAACCATTTATGGCTCTTTTATACATCGGACCCCAGTGTTAGAAATGAATGTGTCTCATGTGTCACTAAAAGCATCAGAAAAAAGGTAATTTTCAATATTTGTGTTATGGGATCATTTGCTAAAATGGTAATGATTTTTATGTCCCACTTTAAGAAATTCTTTCAATTGATATTTCTTTTTTTTAATATATTTTATGAGTGCTTCTTTTATATATATATATATATATATATATATATATATATATATATATATGTATTCATTTAACAGAGAAAGAGATCAAAAGCAGGCAGAGAGAAAGGCAGAGAGAGAGGGGGAAGCAAGCTTCCCACTGAGCAGAGAGCCCGATGCGGGGCTCGATCCCAGGACCCTGAGATCATGACCTGAGCCAAAGGCAGAGGCTTAACCCACTGAGCTACCCAGATGCCCCTCAGTTGATATTTCTGATTTTGTAATGAAGCATGTATGGCACGTAATCTTAGATGTCCAACATATTCCAGTTGAAATGTAACTGTTTTGAAAAATCAAATTGAAAATTAAAATTGAAAATTGAAAATTAAAAAAGAAAATTGAAAATTAAAAGAATCAACACTCGCTAAATAAATAATACTTATTTATAGATCCTGTAACTTGTAAATGCTTTGAGATACTTTTTGTTTCCACAAGTAGCACCCTCGGGGAAATGCCCAAATAATGGCAACCTGCATTTTAAAGCAAATTGGTAAACTGATATACATTTAGCAAGACTTCTTTTTCTCTTGCCATCTTTGGGAAACCGTGTGGAAGTTTAGGAGCATGTATTACCTAAATGTAATAACTTTATTTACTTATTTTTTTTAAATTTTTCTCAAGGATAGTCATTTCTATTAAAAAATGGATTAGTTCTAATAGATTAAAATATATCTTTGGACTTCAGTGTAATGTAAGTAACACACATGTAATAGTTTTGGTCAGAGCTAATGAAATAACACAGGAGCCACATGGTGACAGCTGGAATAAATACCGTGACGCTTAGATTTGGGAAAAGGGGTCTTACCCTGGACCACACACTTTGGAGGGTTTTATATGCCGGGAATGGCCAGTAATCCCTGTACCAATGGGCGAAAGGTTACTCCAGTCTTTGTTGTGCAAGAGAGAAGGCAAGGGGGTCGACACTCAGAGATGAAGACCTTTGGCTCTCCTTTGTTCCTGCTTTTATTGGTCCTTCAAGATCATCACAAATCCTTATCACTGTTTCCCAATCACGTGATGTGGGACAAGGGGTCTCACTGAAACTGGGAGGATCTGTTTACCCAAAAGATACAATATGCTAATCTGCTTCTTCTACTAAACATAGATCACAGGACTGCTGTTTGCGCTAAGAAAGCTTGGGGGAAAGCAACTCCCTGTAGCAGTCCAATGGCAGAGTGATCATGCAGACCTTGGCATTCTGAAGGCCCACACCCTTGTGTAAAACCTTCCATTACTCCCAGTGGCCTCTGTCTTACATTTTAGCAAGCCAGGTATTATGGCTGAGTTCATGCTCTACGTTAACCCCGATATTTATATATATTGATATGAAATATATATAAAAATATAGAGAGAACATGAATCTATATATATTTTTATTTTTATTTTCCTTGTCTTAAGAAAATTCATTGAAAATCCGTCACTAATCAAGTGGATAAAATATGCTAGGGTGGGCCCTTGGAGGGGAACTCCGTGTGCCTGGTCAGTGGAACGGAGAACACTAAGCAGGTGAAAGGGAAGAAAGAATGGAAGTCATCCTAAGGGTGTGTCCAAACTACCCAGTTACCTAAATAAACGGTGTTTTTTGATCCCCTCTCTTGGGTAGCAGCATTTGAGTCTTTTTCTTTTCTTTTACCATGTTAAATTTGAGCAGTTCAGAGGAGAGTCAAATAATTGATACCACAGTCTGCAAAGCTACATATGACCACCTAGTGATTTATAGATAGCAAGGTCCTAGACAATGTGAACATTTAGAAATTAAAGAGAAACGAAAGATATTAGGAAAAAAAAAAGTCAGTGACATAAGAGAAAAAATAGAGTTTTTTCAAGTATGAAGATGGGATAAATAACGTTTTAAGTACCACCAAATGGTGAAATGAAGTGAGGACTGCAAAGTGACCATTGAGTTGGTAATAAGAAGGTTATTAATGACAATAACCAAATAATATCAATGCAGTTGTGGGATGAACTCCTGATTATAATTGACGGTGGAGGAAATGGGTGGTTAGGAACCAAGGAAAGGTAATCTAATTATCAGAACTTTAATTTATAACATTGAAACGTGGGACGTGAACATTTCATTCAAATAAGGCTCGCAGTGAAAAAGCATTACTCAATACAGGTACTTTACTCACATTAATCTTAATGGTCACACTTGTCTCCTCTCTCAGGCTAATTTCTCTCCTAAAACTGTGCATTTATGGAAAGGACCTTCATTCAGTAATGCTAGCTTTGAAGATAATGGATGCATAGGTGAGTACCAGGCTCTGTCTTTCAATTCTAAACCACTATCCAATAAAAGGCACTGCTCGATCTGTAATTTTTTTGGAAATCTTTAATATGGTTTTCATTCTAAAACTGTTATATGGAGAAACTTAATTTTTTTTTTTTGCCATCAGTCATTAATTTTCCCCCTTTTTTTCCCTATCCAAATGTACATTCCAGATTATAATAATTTCAACGGAACATTAGGGATGATAGATGTTGCTCAAACTGAGTTTTAAAAAGCACAGAAGTGACTTGATGAGGAACAGGCATAGACCGAGTCACCGTTTCAAAGATTTGTTAGTGGGTATAGACAGATATAAAGATCAGAAAACTTAGTAGAACAAAGACTGAAGCAGAATTAGCACATGGTAATTGCTATTTATAAAGTTACAAACATTTTGTAATAGTCCCTGGAGACTAAAGGTAATACTTTTTAAACTGGATACACTAGGATCATTCAGGGACACTTAATAAAATCCCATGGCTAGAAATATTTAAAAGTGATTCAAATAAACAGAAATAAGGTAAAGGATGGGTCAAAACAAGGTTTTAAAAGACCCAGATAAACATATTAAGTATACAAGATAGTTTTTTTTTTTAATGTTTAGTTGTGAAAAAAGAAAGAATAAAATGAAGTGATAGGAAGTTTGAAGAGGGCTTAATTAATTAATTAAACAGTGGTGTTAAATGAAAGAGAAAAAAGAAATTATAAAGACATATTTAGATTTTATATACTCATTTGATTATAGAGCCTTTGCATGCTAAGGAAATTCAGGGATATGTGGCTATGTGGATGTCTAGGTATTACTCTTTAGGGAAAATCATAGGTACCTTCTGGACAGTGGAGATATTAAAAGTTACTGGCAGGGTTTTGGTCACTGAACACATGCAATATTTGAGCAAAACAAAATGCCAATCAATAATATCAAAAGACAAATGGCAATTTGAGATTTTGTCCTTAATCACCACAACCATTTTTGGGGGTCTAGCCAAGAAAATAAACCAGAGCCTTTGGATAAAGTTATGGTAGGTATTTGTTCAAAAAATATTATAGAATACCTGTAATTATTGGCAATTTTTTTTAAGTTTCTCTAAATTTATCAAAAAATATTAATGTGTTGGGGTGGCTGGGTGGCTCAGTGGGTTAAGCCTCTGCCTTCAGCTCAGGTCATGATCCCAGGGTCCTAGGATCGGGCCCCACATCAGGCTCTCTGCTCAGCAGGGAGCCTGCTCCCCTCCTCTCTCTGCCAGTCTCTCTGCCTACTTGTGATTTCTGTCTGTCAAATAAATAAATAAAATCTTTAAAAAAAATTTTAATGTGCATACAACAAGTGATACCCTTTACAACACATACATCTCCTTCTTGGCTAATAAGTCATCTAAAGCTAAATGGTTATCCAAAACTATCTGTGCAAAACAATCATGTAGTTGTTGTGTTAAGGCTAGACTTTGATGTAACAGCCCAATGTGTTCAGCTAAGGTGGCTGAACTCAATAATTTGTTGTTGGTGTTAGCCTTAACAATTTGTTGTTGCAGGGGTCCCTGGCTGGCTTAGTTGGTTAATTGTCTTCCTTAGGCTCGGGTCATGATCCTGGGGTCCTGGGATTGAGCCCGGCACCCGGCTTCCTGCTCAGAGAGAGAGTCTGCTTTTCCTTCTCTCTCTACCCCTCTCTCTGTTCATGTTCTCTCTCTCTTTCTCTCTCTCTCTCAAACAAATAAATAAAATCTTAAAAAAAAAAAACGTTGTATAAAAAATAAAAAATTATATTAAAAAAAAAATGTTGTTACATGTCAAGTGTAGCAGCACCTAGCCCAGTCCCTGTGAAAAATAACAACAGACCTATTCCCAGTATAATGGGGATGAATACCACACATTTTTGATGTGAGGGGGCAGAGAGAGAGAGATTGGGAGTCTGGTTGAGTGATTTGTAAAGATAGTCTTAGGGAGACTAAAGTGCATTGGTATGAACAGACAGGACTCCCTGGGGGCTGACACAGAGGCAAATGCCTTCTAGGTTGAGAGAAGAAGTGCATATACGGAGATCCTGTGCAATGGCCCCAGGGAACTGGACTCACAGAAGACACCAACTGCTTGATCAGGGAAGCCAAAATAAGTTGGAGATGCCCCTTCCCCGCCCCAGACAGCTTGGGCTTCAAGGCCCAAGACCATGGGGATTGTGCTTCTTGGGACAAGATAAAGGTTATATCCATCCCTGTGATCTTGGTACCTGTGTTCTTGCACATATGGAGGATTATAAAAGGAATGTGTTGACTCCTGTTGGCTATCCTACATGGGAGCAGTTTAACACCATAGAGAACATCTGGGCAAGCTGCACATAGGGTGTGATCCGTTGGGCAAATAGGCCAGAGTCGAGATCAGCCAAGTAGGCCACTAATTTGGAAAACAAACTTTGTTGAGCCTGGTAACTTCCTCAGCAATTGCGGTGGCCCACAAAATGAGCTCTTATTTCTGCAAATTTTATAAAAATATTAAAACTATAGGAGGGCTTGAGTGGGAGGATTGTGGAGCCCTGAGTGGTGACCATAGGAAAGGGTGTGATAGTCGTCCCAAGGGGTGTCAAGGTAGATACTGTAGTGGTGGCAGCATCCTCAGCCAGAAAGGGGGTCTTACCAACAGAAATTAAGTTCACTAATTCCTAGTAGGATGCATAATGTGTATCAAACTAATGGGTGTAGTGAAGGCAAGTAACTAAGTGAAATGTTTAATGAAGTGTCCATAAAGTTGTGAGACCTAACATATACCTTGGCCTTACAAGCTCAAAGGAGCAACAGAGGACAGCTTTGTAGTCACAGTACTGACTTGTACTTAAGCAGCAAACATTTTATAAGCAGGGTTTCTCTGGAGTAAACACATAGTAACTCTGCAAAATGCCACTCAAATAGGAAATTTAGATAAACAAGCATTCAGTTCAGCAACCAAGTCCTAAAGAGGGTTTACCATCCCCAGTCACCATGTCTTTCTTGGTGGTTGCATAGATTTGGGTTGCTCCGATTAAAGTTTGCTTGCACCTTAATCAATACTGGGAATGTTTACTGGTGTAATACATTCTCAGTAAATTTTGGTGGTGTTCAGGGATACACTATGCCAATAATTGGGTGATGCGTTCCTCTGAGGCATAGAAGGCCTCCTGCCATAAATAGTAAAGGTTGGAGACATAGTATAACCTTGGTTTGTACAAAATTTAGTTATATGCTTTTCACAATCTAGTGTTTAGCCTTATATTACCAGAGATGGGTCTGAACTGCATTATCCTATTAGCCAATTCAAGCTGAAATTAAGGCAGAGTAATGGCCAGTGCCCAGAAGTGAGGATGCCAGTGATTGTTTGGACAGGGCTGGTGGACTTTACACATTTGTACTGTTGGTCCCATTTAAGTTAAGGATTGACTTGCCTGACTACTATCCACACTGTGAGACGTTTCAGATGCCCCTCTAGGGCTGACTTCTAACACTTACCATCCCCCCCTCCTGGAGTGCATTTGTGACTGCTGTACAGTTCCAGCTGCTTTCTAGTATTGTCTCTATGGGGTCAAGGAATAAGATTCGTGACGCAGATGACACACAAGGCACAGACTGGCCAGCAGCAGTGGGCATTTGATAGTTTTGCGCCTGCCTGATGGGGTCATTTATGGTGGATGAGCAACTTGGTTGGACAAGGGAAATAAGGAAATAAGGGAAGGGAACTAAGGACCAGTATTTTAATCGTACTGCCACGCTGTCATCTTCTAATGTTGCTGGTGTCAACCAACCTCAGTGCCCCTTCCTCTCTTTGGGAGATAGACACTGTTTCTTAGACCTGATGGATCCAGGTGCAATTATTTCCACTTCCTGTGTAGAGGTATGGTTAGGAGAAATGAGTCATCCACAAATACCACTGTATATCAGATTAGAACTAGAATTTGCATATCAAGCAGGTAGGTGTTGGTCTGTGTTTTTCTAGTGGGCCAAGTCTATCTATGACCAGGGGGTCAGCGCTAACAACCTGTCCCTGATTGGATTGCTAAGGAATATTGGAAGGTAAGAAAATCAACATTTTAAATCTGTAAGGGGACTCTAAATCAGTCAGGAAAATATAAACAGTATTGTCCTGTAAGATGAAAACATCAGATTGCCTTGTGATAAGAATCATACACAGCATGACTAGGCAATCTCAGTTTGTATAAAGAGAGTGGTGGCCATATGGCCTCAAGTTTAAAGTGATAAATGACTCTGGATGCAAGAAGTCCATTGAAGAGTCTATTTACTGCCCCATAACCTAAGAAGCACAGATTTTAAAAGCATTCAATAATGCCAGAGCCCTGTGGCTGGTGTCGGAGATGGAAGTTCTATTGTGTGTCCTATTGGAGATCCCAGTGCTGTGTTATATGGGCAGTAAAATGAGATCTTGATTTTTATCAGATCAGGCCAGATGGGGGCAGAATATACTTAGAAAAGAGATTAAGGCTCCACAGAGGTGTTCCTGGTGGACATAGCAAGCAGTAGGTCAATTAAAAAAAAAAAAAAAGTATCCATATAGGTAATAACGAAGTAGGTAGTGCCCACTAAAAGAGGCACGGCCCTATAAATTAACCTGCCAGTGGAAAAAAGGACAGCCCTTGTGGAACTAAAGCAAGATGTGGCAGTTTCCAGTGTTTGGTCTAGGAGCATAATTTGCAATTCAAGACAATGCATTTTGCCATAAGTGGAAAGCCCCATCAGCAGGCAGACGAGTGTACCGGAGTTTCCCCATGATTGGATGAGAAATGGGAATAAAGGGTATGGAAATGATGATTAAACCAGGCCAGAATGTTGGAGCCTCAGCTTCACCTCACTTGGGATTGATTGACCCGGGTAAGCTGTGGTTTTGTGGAAGTTGGTGGAGTCAGTGCAGTTGTTGGTAAAGCATCAGTGGTTGAGGATCCTGGATGGGTGGTGACCTTGACATAATCAAGGGAATCTGCAGTGCAGTTAAAGGCAGTCTCTGGTATGGTAGCAATTGTATGTCCTGAAAAGTAACTGTGAGTAATGCTTGGGCAATAACCCACTAAATTTGAAGTACATCCAATAGGATAGCCTTGAGTGTAAAAATTGTACAGCTGCCACTGACCCAACCAAACTGTTACTCTGTTAGCAATTGCCTGTGAGCCAAGAAAATTATGGACAAGAGGTTTGTCATGGACAATGGTGTTCTGCACAATCATTTGTGCTGCTACAAGCTTAGCAAGCAGAAATGAGCCCCTTTTGCTCTCTTTGATAAGCATGGCACCATTGGGAGGATGATATACTCCAGGTCCATAAACAGGGAGATGAGGAGCAAGGAAGCCACAATCTTCTACAATTTGGAAAGACTTGCCAGGTCAGGTTTAGCCCATTCTTGAAGATCCTGTTTCCATTTTAGCAAAGAGGCATTTAGTCATCCTGAGCTACTACTGTTCAGAGGAGACCTTATCCAAGGCATAAGGAAACATAGCTACACAAGAAAATAGTTTCCACTATTATGAGGGGGCCCTCTATTTCTAACAAAGACCACTAATCAACCAGAATTTTACAGCTCAGGGGCTGTAGTAGGTGACTGTGGAGGGCAGTCACCTGGTTCAAAGCCCATAAACAGCCAGGAGGAGTCATGTTTTAGTCCATAGGTTCATAGGTTACCTAGGTGTAGAGAACACGTACAGAGATTGGATGAACGGTAAGTGTACAGTTTCAATGGACCCCGACTGGATGGAGGGATTCAATGCAATCCAGTTTCTTATCTAGCAAGTGCCTGTGTCCGTGGATAAGCCAGTTCTCCTATTGCCATGGACACGAAAAGGCCGTATGAGAGCCAATCAATGCCCTTCTCTCCCCTCCCTTTTAACAATTTTTTCTAGTTTCCATGGTGGCCAGTGCCTCAACCTGAAAGTAGAATCCAGGAGGAGGGCTTGATGAATTGACCTTTGTATCAGCTATAAGGCTTGCTATTGAGCTTCTGCCCAATAAAATGTGGAGAATTTACATGCAACTGCATAAATGGGTCTAGGAATGATAGGTAAGTGTGGTATGTGTTGCTTCCAAAATGTGAAGAGACCTAAAATGTGTTGGGCTTGAAGTAGCATGGTGGGAGGCTGAATAGTTAGTGATGTTTAATTGCAAGTGGAATTTTTCCAGGCTTCAGAGGACCAGGCACCCAGAAATATAACAGTTGTGGCTGGCTCTTGAATTTTATGTGGGGCAGGAGCCTAACCGCTATATTATAGGTGGGTCACCAGCTATGTTAGGGCCTTGAACACTGCATCTTCCAAGGGGGTCTCCGATTAGAATGTCATCGGTATAGTGCCAGATGATACAAGAGAACACTGTAAGGGCAGTTAGGTTCTGCTGGTGAAGATTGTGAGGAACAGCTAGGTTATTAGCCCATAAGCAACCAGGTAAATTTATGTTGTGTGCCTTATAGTATGAAGGCAAATTACTCCTGAGATTTCTTGTTTCTTTAAGATTTTATTTATTCAGTTGAGATAGACAGAGAGAAAGAGCGAGTGTGCGAGCATGAGCAGGGGAAAGCCAGAGGGAGAGGGAGAAGCAGACTTCTGGCTGAGCCAGGAAGGCTCAATCCCAGGACCTAGAGATCATGACCTGAGCTGAAAGCAGATGCCCAACCATCTGGGCCACCCAGGCACTGCTAAAGCTGAGATTTCTCATCAATAGGCGCAAAATGGAACATATTAGATCAATCAGCAAAGTAAAGATCTTTGGATATTTTCAATTAACTGGACAAAACTGGCAATGGGAGCCTTAACAGGGGTACCTGAGCATTTAAATTTTGATAGTTGACTGCAAGCCTCCACTCATTAGTAGCAGGATTGGGAAAATTGAAAGGAGAAATGGTGTGTTCAATAACTCCTTCCTTTAATGTATTTTGAATTATAGGCCCCAGCTGCTCAGTCCCCTGCCACAAGATATTTGACCATCTTAATCAGGAGTGATGCACTTAAGGGCTCTCAATGTGAAACTTCCACCAAGATGGCTGGGAATTTGGGTCAGTTCCAAATGGCTTGGTGGCACATCAAGATATTCATAAGGGGTAAAGCCAAAGGGAACACCACCATTAAAAGATTTTTAAGAAAGATTGTCTCAATATTGATATCCAATGGAAAATGAATATTTTCTATTAATTTACTGTTATGTTTTTAGAAGGTGCTCTTAGCTTATGTTTGAAAGGGTTCAGAGTCCACACCCTTTTTTATTTTGTCTGCCTCTCCTTCTCTGATGTATGCCCACATTCAAGAGTGTTCTCATTGGCAGCAACAAGTCCAGAAGCTACTCTTGGGTGTCTCTAAAAAAAAAAAAAAAAAACCCAAAAAACAAAAAAACACAAAAAACAGCCCATTGGCACTTCTTTTTTTTTTTTAAGCAAATTATGAATTTTGGTGTCTTTGGCCAATTCAGTCACCTGGAATATCTCAGCAATTTTAAGCAACATCTTGGAGCCAATTACAAAGATGTATGAGAGCCAATCAATGCCCTTCTCTCCCCTCCCTTTTAACAAATTTTTCTAGAAAAATTTGCATTTCTGTGATGGGATAGTTATGAGTTTCCATGATAATGAAGTGGTACTATAATAGTTATCTTCATTATCAATATCATCATCGTCACCATCATCATCATCCTTATTATTATCAAGATTATCATCAATGAAGAAGGAAAGAGAGGTCCAATGGATTGGTTTTCAAAGAAAGACATATATGCAAAATGGTATGGAAATAGCCAAAGAAATTAGATTGTTAAATTGATGACATTTAAAGAATAGGCAGAACTTTATAAAGTGAAGTCAAGGTATCTAGATTTATCCTTTATGAACCAGAAGGAGAGCTTAGAAAGGGTTAATTTTGTGTGCATATAGAAAAGTTTACACTCTGCTTCAGGGTCATCCTTTTGGAAGACTTCAAGGAACACTGGTGAAAATCAAACTTTTTTTTTTTTTAATAGCAGGAACATACTTTATCTTAGTGAGTTTAGAAAAGTATATTTCCCCTTTGTTGCATTTGTAAATGACAACTGTTGATTCTCTAAATCAGCATCTTGAAATTTCACATGCAAATGAGACCTTTTAATTTATAGCTTCAGAAATTATGGGTTAACTAATAATACATTTGAATACTTGTTTTTTTGAAATCTGAAAAAATAAGAAAAATTAAAAATGACATTTTGAAAAATTTATTTGAAATACGGAATTAAAAAAAAAAAAGCAATTGTATCTCTAGAAGTCAAATTCAGAATAAGATTTGTAGGACAGGCAAGTTGTTAAAGAGATGTTTAAAGGGCTGTAAGTTTGCTATTGACTGGTTTAGTAAACTCCAATCATGAATGGTATATATATTTAGTATATCAACAAATAAGATTAATTATGTTAAAGACAAGACAACAGGCTCAAAATGGAGCCACATAAGCCTCAGGTCACCAAACCAAGTCTTAATTATGGTTTTGTCTCTCTCAGACATGGAACCGTCAGTCAGGAATCATCTGACTAGTCGGTAATTTGTCTGATAGATTCCTTTCATCCCCAAAAAGAAAGTTGCAATAACTGATTCATTTTTTTTGGCCTAGTTGAACTTCTTATTTCTTATCCCTTCTGCCTTTAAGTCTTTCATTTTCTACAACTCCTTGAAGCTCTTTTCTATCTGCTAGATTGGATGCTGCCTGGTTCACAAATTGTTGGATAAAGCCTATAAGATCTTTAAAATTTGCTCAGTTGAATTTTTTTTTTTTAACATTTAGTTTTTGGGAAAACAATAAAAGTAGCATTTTTTTAAAGCTCTAACAAATATCAATTCTATCATTACTTGCTTTATATTTCATATTCTATTTATTCCCCCAACTTATCCCTGTGGTAAACACTGCCACTGTCTTTTTTAAAATAAAGGAACAGGGTTAGACAATTTGACATGTGTGATATCATAGAGATACTAAGTGTAAAAACAGATTTTGGAACCCAGGTCTGGAAGGCTTCAAAGGCTTTTCATATTTAATAATGCCATCTGTTACTTAATTATGGTGTTTAGGTTTCAGATGTGGATTGAGTCTTGGACATTCACTAACTCAAAAAAGAAACTTAGTTTCCCTTCCTTGTTAATCTCCAAATTCCTGATTTTTGTGAAAATTAAGAAGTTACAGTATTTACTGATAATATAGTGCTTGGCACAGTACCATGCTCCTGTTTAATTACTATTTCTGTTCTGCTTTATTAATAAGGTGCTCAATGAGTGAAGCTATTTTAAAAAATATTTTATTAACATTTTTCTTGGCTTCTGAGGACACTTATTCTCAATACGTTAGTAGATTGCAAGTCTTTATTCCTTGACAATGTGTTTGAGTTTTGAAAAAAATGAAGTCATTAAAGCTTACATCTGCTTAATAAACTGGAAGTTAAAACTTGTATACTGAACTCAGGTATTGAAAATATGATAATAAAAAGATGAAATATTCACTTGTCTATTTTGTAATCTTGCTCTGGAGACGATTCTACAGTGGAAGCTCCAAATATTTCAAGAAATCACAGTATCACTTGAATATACATTTATGTATATTGTAAGATCTCCATATACAACATGGAAGAACCACACCCATTCTAAGGTATATTATTTGTGACTTTTTGATAATCTAATCAAGTTTAAAGTCACTATATGTATGCTCGGGTATAATTATTCCTTAATTACATCCTGACTGCCACAATAATTAGCCTATACAATCACAATTTATTACCTTATTGGGCTTAACAAATAACATTTTGACATGTCATTATTTCTTAATGAGGACAGAACCCTTTAATTAAATCAGCACATTAGGTGACAGACACTAGAACAAGCAGAGTAACAGTCCATATCTTCATTAAGCATTGATAGAAATTATGCTGAACTATTTCTTGCCTCAATTAAGCTAACTAAATCTTGGTTTCCTCTGTGTCAGACTATAGTGTGAGACAGGTGGTGATTATGTATAAAATGACATACAAATGGAGTGCTAGCTAATGTGTATTCCCAGACAATTCTGCTAATGAACCACATCCATAGCTGACTACAACTCTGTATCATAGAAGTACACACTCCCTTATCCCAAAACACTTGGGCAAGGCACATTTGGGAAATTTCAGATATTTAGAAAATTTAAATGTACATATATGGAATACTAAGCAACAGACTCTTCATAATCTAATGAAGTATCTCATGATTAGCCAATGTTTCTACAGAAGAAAGCATAAAAATATTCACACTAAATGAATAAAGATATAAATAGCTTCATGTCAGACTAGGTCAGATTCACTTTCAAATAAGTTATGAAAAAATCTTATATTTTCAGGATTCTTGAATTTTGAAATATAAAAAATGTCCTATAAATTTTTAACACTGAGTTCAGAGATCTACTTGCTGACACATTTAATAAGGTTTTCTAACTATAACACAGATATTTGATTTATTCATGAGAAAACATACTTAATGACAATATGTATAACACACATACATAGTATAACTCAAAATTCTGCTTAATTCGGTGACTATGTAATTGTAGCCCACTTTTTCTTATTTGCTTATTACAAAGTCTTCTATTTGCAGCATGATTTGGCATGATTAGAGCTATATAGCTACTATGCTTTTCCTCTTTCTCCATGGCATCCTAAAAAGTGTATGAATATGAGAATAAGTCTTCTGAAATGTCCAATTTTAAATGGCCTTATAGTTCAGGAAGCAGTCTCAAATTTCTGGTGATATAATTTTATTTTTTCAACTTCAGCTTAATACAAAAACATTTTATTGTCTTCCCTATGATATGTTTTCAATCTATTTCTATTCATTCTTTTTCCCCATTGCACTTGTCAAAGTTGAAGCTTTATACTTTATATGTAATATAATATTTTAACAGCAGTCTATTCTAGTTCACTTCAGCACGTATTTTCAATAGTTTACAATATTCTTAATCTCTTCTGATTGATTTTAAGGAAGAGGATACAAGATACAAGAGGACACAATATAAGTGTCAGATGTGCAACATAAACTCTGTGTCTACTAGAAGAACACTGCTTCAGGATTCTTACTTGGATTCCAATCCAGACCATGCCACTTACCATTGGGTGACTTAAAGTAAGTTAAATTTCACTGTGCCTCATTGTTCTCATCTGCAAAATAAGGATAAAACCAACTACTACTTTATATGATTGATGAAGGAATTAAATTAGATCACTTAATAAAATAACACACAAATAGTGCATGGCATAAAGCAGGCCCCTTATTAAATGTTAAATCTTATTGTTTTAATATTTTATCATCGATTGTTGTCATAAATATCACCATCATCTTCCTTCATTTGTCCTCAAACTGGGCTCTTGTTTATAAAAATCTCCCATATCCCACTTTTTTATCTTTGCAAAGTCATTCCTAGTCGTTGTCTTCTGACTTCTTAGTGGACAAACTTTAGAGTTTTGACTCAGATGTCTTTTTTTCCAATTTCAGCCTTCTCTATTTTAACCTGAAAATACTAGATGTAACTGATATGGTATGATTTGTATCTAGCAAAAAGCAAAAGGGAAAAGAAAAGCACATAAAAGTTGGGGACCGATGTTAACCTTCAGGGAATTCTTTATGGACATAAAGTACATTTCCCAACCAGGTGGAGTAAACCATATCAAAATTAACATAGAATCAAAAGTAAAAGACACTCAGGAATTCTGAAAATGAAATATGGCATATATGTAACTGAGAATGTCCCCTCACTATGCCATTAGGATTCTTATAAAGACCTCAGACTATACTTTAGAGGAGAAACCATGTCAAGATACCTTCCTCTGAGACAAAAGAAGAACTGACCAGTTTCCCATGTAATAGAAAAATGAACAAAAATAATCTTGATACAATTGATATAACAAAATTATCAAACTAACTGAGCAAGAATATCAATATACTAATAAAAGAAAATATTTAACACTAAGAACTTCGCAGATTGAGAGATCATCCTGTATTTCAAGAAATTCTGATTCAGAGGAAAGAAAGAAAGAAAAAAGAAAGAAAAGAAGGAAGAAAAGAAAAAAGAAAAGAAAAGAAAAAACAAGAAAAGAAAAAGAAAGAAAGAAGGAAAGAAAGAGACGGATGAGGGAGCATCTGAATAACATTTACTGACAGAGGAAAATGAAAAAATGCAAACAATATTACAAAGTATAGAATATGAACAAAGAATAAAATATTACACTGGGTTGGTATTTGATGACTAACGTAAGAACAAAGGGGACCTTTTCAATCAGGGAAGACCTAAAGTAAAAGAATTCCATAAAAACAAAACAAAATTATTCTTGATAATGATATCCAACCAAAAAAGAGAAAAATTAGCATAAATATTCCTGTAACAAAGAGAAATCATGGTAAAAGGACTCATGACATATACTGAATACATTGGGATAAATAATATGTTATAACTATGAAGAATCATAAAACAAAATAAATCGTACAAATATTAGCAGCATAATGTAAAAGATATAGTTATTAATGAAGAGCAGCAGGTAGAAGGATACACAGGAAAGAGAGTTATGGAAGTGCTAACACAGACTTTGTTATAGCCAAAAGTTAATTAGTATTATATATAACTGAAAATTGTTTTGAAAAACAAATGACAGTGACCACAAACTAAATTCTTTTCATCTAACATGACAAGTGTGTTTTAGTTCACTACTTTTATTTTGATGAAGGACCATTGTTTTAAGTATAGCAAATCTTTTTACTGTTTTCTGTTGATTTTGGTTTATATTCTATTTGATAACATGTGTAAAATTGTTCATTTTTTAATAAAATCCTTTTTATTTATTTCTTTTTTATGTAGGCTCAATGCCTAGTGTAGAGCCCACCATGAGGCTTGAACTCATGACCCAGAGATCAAGACCTGAGCTAAGACCAAGAATCCAATGCTTAACTGACTGAACCACCCAGGCACCCCTAGAAATATTTTTAAGATCAACCTAATGCTCTTTATTTACAAAATATGCAGATAAAAATACCTTGAACAATAATGTTATTAAAAATAATTTATTTTATCATAGATACTGGGGTTTTGGATCTTTCTATACTTGTTTTTGTATTACCTATTGCTTAAATTCCTTACAGTAAGTATGTATCATTTTTATAAGCATAATAGCATGAATTTCGATAAAACAGATTAAAATCTGCTCATCAGAAAGCTCCTCGTAATGATAAGATGATTTATTTATGGGTCTCTCGTTTACAACTGAATAGAATTAATCTGTAAAATAATGAACATAGTTTTATCTTTCAGGTTCTCTTATATTTCTTGAACTGCATTCAATTTTAACTCATACTTTGTAGTGAAAGTAAGACTTTAAAAATCAAAGACTTGGAGATATACATTGTGAGTTACAATGAGAGAAAGACTAAGGAATATAGGTAGTTATTAAATATTGTGGGGACCTGGGAAGCAAAATACTCAACATTGGTCCCTGGCTTTTGGTTTGACAAGGAGTATTTGATAATTAAGATTCTTAGAAAAAAAAAGGTGCTATAAAATGACAAAACAGTGGGTAAAGGACATTTGAAGCTTTACTTCATAAATTAACTGTGGAAAATTAAATAAATTATTTATCTGTCCCATATTAATATTACCCCATGACTATGATATTCATTATATCTCCTACCAGAATTATAATGACACTCATAAAAAATAATGAATTTGAAAACAAAGAGTTTTGCACTCTACACTATTGTTGCAACTAATAGAAAACAGGCACAAAACTAAATATATATGAGCACAAAGACAGATGTTAATTGCTTTTCATTGTCATCCATCCATCAAATATTTATTATAAACCTGCCACCACATATGTCAACTAGAGATGAGTGCTGTGGAGAAAATAAAGTAGGTTAAGGATGTTTTTGGAGGTACTGTTGGGAGCATTCAAGGAATATCAAACTGACCTATTTGTCTCGAAAAGGGAAAATGAGTGACAGAGTAGATGGAGATAATACCAGAGACACATCAATAGGCTAGATCATAGGTCCTACTGGGCAAGGAAAGTAGGTTAGAGTTTGCTTTGACTAGGAAGAGAGAACACTGGAGAGTGCTGATCAGCAGTGACTTGCATTTGATTGATTGATTAATTAATTGATTTTTAAATTCAGTTAGCCACATACAGTACATTATTAATTTTTATATAATGTTCAATTATTCATTAGTTGTGTATAACACCCAGTGTTTATCACATTATGTGCTCTCCTTAATGCCCATCACTGAACTACCCCATCTTTCCACCCACCTCCCTTTCGACAACCCTCAGTTTTTTTCCCAGAATCGAGTCTCATGTTGTTTGATTTCCTCTCTTATTTCTTCTCCTTCAGTTTTCCTCCTTTCCCCTATTGTCCTCTGGAGTGACCTACACTTTGAGTGGATAGGGCTAGCTTCTGTTTTGGTGAAGACTGAGGTGTGGAGGTTAAAGGCAAAGGAAAGTTGGAAGATCAGTGAGAAGAACAGTAATTCAGGTGGAAGAATTGGAGAGCACAGACCAGGTGTCTAGTGAGAGGAGGTCAATTTCAATATGTGATTTAAAGACAGATCTAGCGGGAACTACTGGTGAATAGCATGTGGGTGAAGTAGAAGAGTTGAGATGATTTCAACCAGTTTTTTCCAATGCGAAACTGAGGGAAAGAGTTGATGTTTAGCTATTTGTGGAGGAGCATGGGAGGAGCTAGGGTAATAAAAAAATAAAATAAAAGATAGGTATGAATGTGAATATGAAAGCTTGAGATGCTTGTTACACATCCAAGTGGACATGCTAGTGAAATAGTAAAGTCTAAGTTTCAAAGGAAAGGTCTGGATTGGAGTTACAACATTCAGAAGAAAGGGATCAAATTAGTCAAATGTTGCTAAACAAAACAAATCATAAGATAACGGAAATTAACTGCCAGAGTAAATGACATTGGTGAAGTTTGTGAGACTAAGTTATCATTTTCCCTTTCTTTCTCCCAACTAATAAGTCTATGTTTAGAAAAGAATACTTATTTTTAAGTGAAGAGCATATTTCTAAGTGAAGAGAAATGTATTTAAAAATATTCCTAGGTGGGGCGCCTAGGTGGCTTAGTTGGTTAAGTGTCCGATTTCTGCTCAGGTCATGGGATCAGCCCTGTGTGGACATCCATACTCAGTGGGGGTCTGCTTGTCCCTCTGCCCCTGCACCCTCTGCTGCTCGTGCGCTCTCTCTCTCTCTCGCTCTCTCTCACTCTCCCTTTCTCCCTCTCAAATAAATAAATAAAATCTTAAAAAAAATCCTAGGCAAACTTTATGATATATTAATGGCAATCTGTATTTTCAATATTCTCTTGGTAAATTTTAAGGCAAAGAATGTCCCAAAGAAACATAGTTTTGCAACATGAATGCACATTGAAATTGTGTGCTAAGTGTAATATCTACCTTAGAAGTTAAAATTGATTGGGCATCACTGATTTTTTTTTTATTCAGTGTAATTAACATACTTAATATAAATGTCAGGTATGCAACATAATGATTTGGTATTTGTACATGTGTGAAATGATCACTACGAGAAATCTAGTTATTATCTATCTTCATACGTAGTTACAGAATTTTTTCTTGTGATGAGAACTTTAAAGATTTACTTTCTCAGCAACTTGCAAATACATAATGCAGTGTGTTGCTGTTTTACATTAGTTCCCCCATGACTTATTTATTTTATAACTGGAAGTTTGTACTTTTTGACCCCTTCACCTATTTCACACACACTCCATCCCTTATGTCTGGCAACCACCATTTTGTTCTCTGTATCTTGTGAGCTTGTTTTTTTGTTTGTTTGTTTGTTTGTTTGATTTTGCATATCAATGAGATCATATGAAGTTTGGCTTTCTCTGTCTGATGTATTTCATTTAGCATCATGTCCTCAAGTCCCAGCCATTAATTGTCTTGTTTTTAAAAAAATCATTTCTTTAAAAGAAATGATATAAAATTCAAATGTTCTAAACTATGCACAACTATGTTGGAAAAAAATGAAAATTATCTCAGGCATTTTAATTTATGTTGTGTTTTGAAGAGGAATATTTAAAAATATTTTATAAACAAAATATTTAGGAGGAATTTGTTAGTCTATTGCTAGTACCAAAACTGGTGCTGCTTTTGAACCTTGGGTTCAAGTTCATAAGACTTCTTAGTTTTAATAAATGCATAAATATTACTGTATGCATTTTCATATTTATTTTTATGATATGTGCCTTTGGCTTAGTGTGATATTTGTATTTTCTCAATAACTCCTTTATTTCTTTAAAGGAATGTATTTTATTCCTTTATTGTATTCCTTCTGTAGCCCTAGAAGCTAGACGCTTTAGGGAAGACATTACTTATGAATATAGAAATGAGATGAATTGTAATATTCTGAACATCCAAGATTAGAAAATCTTTATTTAAGGGTGGGTAGTTATGAGTTATTGAACTTAAATTCTGTAATATCTGAAATTGTGTTTGTCTCTCATGCCACTTGCATTGTTATTGCCCTGAAAAGAATGAAAACAAATCACAACAAACTCTCTGCCCCTTTACCTTTTAAACCTATTAATTAGTGTTTTTATTATTCTTTTAGCATGTTTTTCCTAAATGTAGAAATATCCAAAGTTGTTCTTGTATTTATATTATAATGTCTCATAGAAAAATGTCTTATTAGAAATTGCTATTTAAATTTAATCACATTGGGTGCATACCTAAGTATGAAACCTAGTTCTCATTCTGAAAAACATACCACAGACTGTTCTGAATAATTAAAAAATAGTTTCATTCAGAACCATATTTAATATGCACAATAGGCACTGAAGATCAAGATATTTCTCTTTTCCCAGACTGCAGTCACCATCTTTCATGGTCATGAACCACCGTGGAGAAGGCTTAGGAGATTTTCGACCATTTACATGAAGGCTACATTGAAGGGTTCTTCAAAGAGAGCCAGCTTCCCTCTTATACAGATTCCTGTTTCAGAATTGGGGAAGAGTCTATGAATCTTCATGATAAGGACTCAAGTTAGATTTCTGTCCTTCGGGATTAAATTTTTAATTTTATATGTTAAAGAGATCTTTAATACATGAGCTATTTTGACTTTATTTTGTTTGATTTTTAGGGACTCTGAAGTCAGTTCATACCACTCTAAATGCATGCTATTGAGATTGTATTCTCATTTTCTTTAGCTATTTAGTGCCACCACTCCTGTATCTCTTTTCATCTGTTCTCCCTCATCCCTACCTGTGATCACTCAAGGACAAGGTGCCCTCACCAAGGCAGTTTTAATGCCTTGTAGGAAATGTCCTCCAACCCTTACGGGGATTGTGGTTAAGGTATATCTGAGAAGGCTGTACATAACAGAATTATTTTAACAGTCACAATTTTTTATTGTTATCTCTTTATACACTAGCAGTTATGGCATTTCAACCTGTGTACCATAAGACATGATGAAACATAGGCTTCATTTAGTCGAATTAGTATACTATAAAGCATAGCTTCCAGGTGATCAGTGAAAACCACTGTCTCCTTAAAACCGTGTTGGTAGGGACCACCTGGGTGGTACAGTCAGTGAAGCATCAGATTCTTGGTTTAGGCTCAGGTCCTAATCTCAATCTCAATCTCTCATAAACAAAAATAAAATAAATTTTTAAAAACAAACAAACAAACAAACAAACAAAACCCTGTTGGTAACTTCTGGAAGAGAAGCTGAAGGACTGTTTTTCTACTTAGCCTCTGCAGTTGTTGTTTCTCACTTCTTGCTAATGACCTTCATCTTTAACTATCCCTCTCCAGCCCCTCTTGACAAATCCAACTGGACTAACTACAACTTCCTAGTCTGTAAGGACCTCTTCTCCTTTCTAACAAACATTTTTGGCCAACTATTTAATTAAAAAAAAAAAACATTTTTTTATTTACTTGAGAGAGAAAGAGAAAAACAGTATGAGGCAGGGGAAGGGCAGAGAGAGAGGGAAACAGACTCCCAGCTGAGCAAGAAGCCCAAGGTGGGGCACAATCCCAGAACTCTGAGATCATGACCTGAGCTGAAGGCAGACGTTTAACCAGCTAAGGCACCCAAGTGCCCCTGACCAGCTTTCTGAAATGAACTGAAACTGAAGCCTTTTATTAAGACTTTACAAAGTTACTCTATCATTCAATCTCTCTCAAATTAGAAAAGATTCTTCAGAGCCTTCTCTCGTCTGGCACTTTTTCTTTTTTCTCTTTTTTTGTTACTAAAAGCTCCCACAGTTTTTAACCATGTAACTTGGATCAGGACAATATCCTCTGTTGATCACTGTGAGAACACATCCATGAAAAGAGGACATACCAGAAATCTTTTGACATCTGTCCTCAGAGTTCCAGTGACTATTGCTACTATAGCTAACAAGTCCTATTTCTTATACTTTGAAGTACCCCAAGCTTTTCTTTTCTTTTCTTTTTTTCCATTAATACCCTTTTTGATTTGCTTTGTACTGCTTTGTAGTGCTCCAAGATCTTATAGAAGATTCGTTTTTTTTAAACGAATTAAAATTATTTATGGTCGGAACACTTGAAGATAAATCCCAGGAATACAAACACAGGAGGAAAAAAATGAGTGTTGAATGCATTCTGTATCATCCAGTAATGTTTGCTACAGTGAGTCCGTTCTCAAGGCAGATTCCTAGGGTTTTACTGTTTAAGATAGAAACCTTTATGAGTGGATTCTGATTTTGAGAAATGACGCGTGGAATTATGCTGGTTTGTAAAATGAGTGTAATCCAAATCTTCAGCATCCGTCATGATAGGTGGTGGTGGCCGTGCTGGTCTGTCATTCTTAGAATGGTGGGGGTCATCACTCTTTCGACTTTGAGTGTGCTGATTTAGCTGTTTTTGGCTTCCAATCAGGGTTGTGCTTCCTTTTGTCCAAAGATGATTTCTCCTGCTTTTTGGCCTTCTTATAAGCTTTCTTTTCTTCAGCCATGAGAAGTCTAGCGATTTCCTCATCCTGGGCTACTTGAGCTGCTCTTATGCCCACCGGGGTAGCCAAAATTTCTTCTTCTTGCAGTTTTCTGGCAATTTCAGCATCATACCATTCCTGATCTCTGTGGACCACTCATGAGGGAGTAGAGAGTTCCTGATTATTTTTGAATAATTTTTGAATAATCAGTTCCTGATTATTTTTGTCATGTTTGTTCTCTTCATTTAAATTTTGGCAATTTCTAGTCTTTCAATAAATCTCAGATTAAGCATATCTGTGTGCATTAGAATAAAAGATTTTAAAGATTCAATGGTCAGTCTAATAGGCATGAAGGGACTACTGAGGACAAGAAATTTATGAAATTATTTCTTTTAGTGAGTCATGAGTAAAAACTAATAATAATGTGGAATATCTAACATCCAAACTTAACCACTTCTCACTCTGTGTTGATCCAACTCTGGATTTGCTTCCTGTTTCCCATACCTCAACTTCCTTCCCTTTTCTTTACTTTGTCTCTTTTACTTTCACCAGCCCCTTTTCCTTTTCATGAACTGGCCTTCCCTAAACATACCCCTTTCACTGAGCATTATCATATGTCATACGACAGCTGGGCATAATGACTCCCTCTGGTTTTTCATTTGGAATCTTGATTGAGATCATATTAGATCATAATCTTAATAAGGTAAGGAAAGACAAAAGTCCACTGAAGAATTTAAGATTCCCGTATTCCCTTTTAGTCCAGGATTCTCAGATCTCTATCAATTAGTTTATCTCTATGTATCCTGGACACATGAAAACTTGACTAGAAAAATGGAAAAGATTGATAACAAACTGTGGCCATTGATAGGTAGGATGAGGCTTTTTAGTAATTACATGTGATTTTTTTTTTTCAAATCTAATTATCAAAAATTCAGTCTGGTAAATGGGGGAAAGAAACATCCATTTCAGAGTCCTCTTAAATAAGACAATGGTAAAACTTTCTCAAAAACGTTTTGTTAAAAACAGAACTTAAGCAAGTGTTTTGACACAATGAATATCTTGAGTCTTAAGATAAGTTTGCATCTCTCCATAATACAAGCACTTGCAACAAAAACCCTGATAATAAGCTAGCAGATTCCTTTTAAACAGTATATACTTTGAAATGACAACAGTAAATTTGCCCCAAATCATAGTGGTCTCTGCTTGGTGGTAGTCACAGGCTTTTGCCCAATTGTCCAGTCATTGTAACCATCAATTTCATACACTTCCAAAATCTTAGCAACATCTTGACATAATATCACAATATCACATAATATCATGTGACTTTTAAAGCTTCAAGAAAATCTTACTCTTGGGGGAAAAAGTCAAATATAACCATTTTCTTAGTAACTTTGTGAGTATGTGCTAACAATATCCTCAAATGTGACATATCTTTAAAAATGAAACAATTCAGTAACTCTGTATGTCTCTTGATTGATGTTAGAGCTGGCAGAGACAATAACTTATTTTTGCTTATCTGGGACAATGTCTCTATCACCCTTGCTCAAATGATGTTAAGTGTATCATTTGTTCTGACCTCTGTACTTCATTTAGGTTAATTAGCGTACTCTGGTGGTCATACAATTAATACATATTTTTAATTTTGTCTTGGCTAAGTCTTCTGATCGAGATACCAACATTCTATGATTAATATAATGGATGATAATACTTTCCAACTAAATCCAATCTGTATCTCTTTTCACCAGGTCATGGCAATCAGCAGAGAAATTAAATATTCCTGTTGTTACACAGTAAATGTATATTGAAGCCCATCCCAGATTAATGCAAATCAGCTTCAATTTTCTTCTAAACAGAAATGAAAAAGAAGGCAAGCATCAAACAAACTGTATCCCTTAATTTGTGGTATATCTTCAGTTGTTTATATTGTTTTGAGTTCAGCTAATACTTTTGAAGACACTACTTTATTCTATTCTCTATGACCTATAGTTAGCTTTCAAAATTCATCAATTTTTACAGGCCCTTCTAGTCTATTAGTTGTGGGATATTAATATACTAGCCTATAATAGTTCCTTTATTAAAACAAAATACTTACCAACTCAAGTATCCAGTATTATTTTAAATCAAGCACTTTAACACATTTAGATTATTCTATAGTGCTCCCATGTGGACTGCCCAATTAAAAATAGGCTGAAGAACAGAACTGCATAACATTTCCTTTATTATATTTTGGATAAGAGAGATATCTCCCATTAGACATACCATGCATTTCAATAATATACTCTGGTGATGCTGAGCCAATACCCGTATATACCATTTACTCATAAAATCCTACTTAGCCATAGTTATACCTGAAAACCTATTTTGCATCACCATACCATGCTAATTTTTATTATCTTTTCATGTTTCATGAGCAGGTTTATAAAGAACAATATCCTGAATACCAGTGTTCAGCAATCCTAACGAGTTTTCTTCACAGCCCCAGCCCATTTTACCTCCACCAGTGCAAATGACCTTGGGTCCCCTTCTGGTGATTGTGCTGAGAGACACTGGCCCTCTTGTCACTCAGAATCCTTATCCTCTCCTGTTTTAATTGGCGTGGCCTCTGAAAAGATTATAGGCTCTAATTTTATATCATCATCAGATTTTTTTTTTAAATTTATCGTGGCCAAAATAAAGTAAGTGAATTTGTCATTGGTCTTTTAAAACCTGAGTTAGTCAATAGGGCTGGATGACCTAGACTCTTAGAATGATTCATTAAAATTTAGTAGCTACCCCATCTATTCTTCCTTTTTTACGTCATTTTTAACTGAACCTCTGAAGAATTCCACATAGTTTAATTATCTCAAGGTTTTCTCATTTTTTTTCCTCTTCTTGTTTTTTCTTTTGCATCATTTTGAGAATTTTCCTGTTATTTAACTCCATATAGGGGGTTACAGTCTGTAACATTCTCCTATACATCAGCTGCTCTTCAACAATAATGCCACATATAGGGTCCAAATCATTAGAGTTCCTTTTGTCACTACATCAATCATTACTTGGCAAATGGCAAATAGTATGGAGGTAGTGGAATTCTTAATATCATACAAGAGGTACAGGTCATAATTTTGCAACTCTAGCAGCTTCTAGCTCTTTCTCTCTTACCTTTGATTTTACTAGAACATATTTTAAAAAAAATCTGCTGAATGAACTTTTTCTTGAATTTATTGAATTTATCTAATGCATTGACTATCCACCTATTCACTTAGGCCTGCTTCCATGAACTTCAATCCCGTTTATAATTTTCCTCCTGTCAGTAGATGTAGTGCTTGTGAAGCCCAGTCCCCACATGGCAAGGAAGTCAATTTACAACAATGATTCCTCCCTCTTGACTTTATTTCTCTCCAGCCATGTCTTAGCTGTTATTAGTTAGGTTGTATTGTCAGAGATGGTTTCAAATATCCCATTCTCACTGCCCACTGCAAAGATTCCATAAATTCAGATCTTTAAAAGGTCTTAACAAATTTTACAAATCATCCTCACATAAGGCTTGTTCTAAAGCCAAATGAAAAGGGGACAGGAAAGCAATGGAGATCAAAAGACATCCTAGTGCAAGCTCTCAAGATTTGCATAGGGGGCGATTTAAAAAGACTATTACAGTGGACCTTGCACAACATGGGTTTGAACTGTGTGGGTCCACAGCACAGTCCTGTGAATATATTTTCTCTTCCTTATGATTTTCTTAATATAATATGACAGCTGTAATTATACTATTTGATTAGTATTTGGGGCAAATTATATATTTGCAGTTTTAAATATGCTCCACCTATTACTATTCAAAAATATAGTTGATCCTCAAACAATGTAGGGGTTGGGGCACTGAGCCCCTGCGCAGGTAAAAATCCACATGTATCTTTTGACTCTGGCAAAATTTAATAGTCTACTGTTGACTGGAACCTTTGCAGTAACAAAAACAGTTGATTAACATCTATTTTGTATGTTACATGTATTATACAATGTATTCTTATAATATAGTAAACTAGAAAACAGAAAACAACACTAAGAAAAAAATTAACTAAACTGAGCCCTATGCAAATACTTCTGATCTGACACAAGCCACCTACATGTCTGTTTCATCAGATATAGTATCATTTATACATATATATTTATTTAAGGTATATATGTATATGCTTTTTTAATGAATGGAATGATAAATTATTTCATATTATTATTATACTCTCCCGATATATTTCAAATAGTGTTTGCTTTTTAAAAAAACTTTCTTTAATGTCAACTGTCTGAACTAAATAAATTTTTTCCACAACAAAGATTTCTCAATGGTTCAGCCTATTAGCATGATAAGATCATGAATACCACTTAAGCTCATATTTTATCATATGAAGTTATTATAAACTCTGATGATATATCCATCTGTAGAAACATAAAGTTGCAATTAAGGATTTCAGTAGAGAAGAGGGGAAACAAATGCCCTGTGAAAACACAAGTGAAGAAGAAATCAACAGCATTGCTTCCTGAATATTTTTGCAAGTGAATATGAAACCCCATATTTCTCCTCAAGAATCTTCTGTCACCTCAGACTTAAAGTGAAATATACCTTGTGCCGGTTTATATGTATTTGTGATTCAAATTAGATCAATATTATTTTTTGTCAGTTGTGTTTTGTGTCTGCCTGAACGGCTATTTGTGACATCTGCTGAGGGATCAATGAGAATAGGAACCTGGTGAGTCAAGCCTTTTGACTTTTGTTGATCTGAATGTGTGTGCTTATGATCTGTCACTCCACGAAAGATAAGTTTCTTTTAAGCAGAACAGACTTCGCTGCTCCGGGAGCATTGCTGTCTCAACATATTATTTTTAAAGCCATTTTAGGAAACAGTCTGGAGAGAAAAAAATAGATACTGTGTTGAGTAAAACAAATGGTTCTTAATGTAACTCAATTTTTGGGTAATCTTGGAACAAACTTAAAATGTTTTAAATATTAAATGAGAGACATCTCTCTCTCTCTCTCTCTCACTATACCACGGGTGTACTGTAAAAATTCAATAAGATTTGGAACACTCTTATCTAATATCCTCTTGTTAAGCTGTGTTTTTTGTTAAGTGTCAAAGCAACAGAGAAAATTATCTATAAAAAGATTCTGGGATGAAAAAATTCTGTAAATTAATGAAGTACCCATATGCCTCATAAAGGTGCGTAGGGAAGCCATTAACTGAATATTTTACTCTTTCTTTTGTCCTGTAGTTTAGCAGATTGTCTGTCCTTCTGCTCAGTGTTCCCAGATCCAGAGGCACACCTATTTCTAGAGAGCCAGAGGCATATACAAGTTGCCATGGTCACCAGGTTGTACAAGCTGCAGCTTCATTAGGTAAACTTTCATTTTTAATTTACTCTCGTGTGGATTTACCTATGTCAAGTGTACACCTTGCACTGCCTCCAGAGTTACTAAACCCTGTAATTTTTGTGTCTGTTTGGGTTCCTTCAGATTGAATTGTCTTGCTTCATAAGATATCTCATGTGGCCAGTTATTTAGAGTTCATCTTGTCCTACTCTCTTGAAGAGTTATTGGTTCTTCCTTCTAATTTCACTCTTCAAAAACTTTTGATATAGCCCATCACCTACTCTCTCTTATTCTCTTCCTCTTTTAAAACTTCAGGATAAAGGGGAGATACAAATGAACTTCAGGAGTGAAATTCAGGAGAAACGAGTAAGCGTGTGTTAATTTTCCATGTTCATTAGAAGCCTGTTGATGTTACTAGCACTGACTAGCCTAAATTAAATACACACACACTTGCACACATGCACACACAAAGCATAAAACACGGAAACTTACTACTACATAGAATAATAAAACATAACAAATTTTAGCCTTTCTTTGTTGGAGCAAAATTTATAAGAGAATAAAGAATGAACAGTCAAGCAATCTTCATTTCTTTAAACACTTAGTTTTCCTGCTGACTAGCAAAACGAGGTCCTCACTGGCTGAAATTCTGACAAACTGATATTTGCTGGAACTAAAGCCTCTGTAATAGACTTCTCATTCGTAATGGAGAAGACAGTTTTTATTGCCACACTCCCCTTTTATTGTAAAGGGCTCTAGGGCATTCACTGATATTCACTGCTTAGGAAAAAAAAATGCTATAATTTGTACATAAATTGAATCAGATTGACATAGTCAAACTGGATGTTTTACAGCCAATAACATTCACACTGTTTATATTTTAAGTATATAGAAACTTCCTGACTGTCCTATACTCAAGAAGCAAATTATCTATTTCAATACCTTAAAAAAACCTTATGACTATTTATATTCTTACTTTTGACTATCCTATTGCCACCAACTATATACATTCGAATTATGAATTCAAACTGATTTAAAATCACAGTATCTACTAAATGAACTCCTAACACTAATCCTGTAGGAAGTATTTTATTTTACAGATTTCTGAGGATAAACTAATTTATAAGATTCCAGGTGAAGTTTGTCAAGAAACTTTTACTCATTAATTACTGTGATATTCTGGTCCTCATTTTATATGGATTTACTGTAATTTCCTTATTCTGGTATCAGATACCCAAAAAGAAGCTTTATCATTTGATCACTGATTTGTCATGCAAAATCTGTGAAGACTATATCCTAAAAAGTGACTGAAGTAACATATTCCCTATTGTTCTAAAAACTCTTTTCCCCTTCTGAACAGGGTATGTTCTGGTGGAGAATTGTTAACTTTTTCATTGAATGTGTATGTATGGCAGTGACACAATATTGGGAAGAAATAATAATGAATGTAAAATACTGAACTTAAATTCAAAAGGTTTGATTTTTATTGAGAGTTTGACTCTGCCTAGTTAGGAGATAATGGGAAGATAAAGTAATAGTAGAGGTAAAAGTATTTGTAAATTGTACAACATATTGTTCTGTAACTTAAATTATAGTGATTTTTAAAGGTTTTAGAATTCTCTCAGACAGCTTGGATTTAAGAAGAGCTCACAAGTATGTAGAATTTAAATGTTGGAAATTACCATTTAGAATGTGCCCCTTATGGACTGAACACATGTTGAAAAGCTTTTAATAATATACACAAAGTTTTAAACAGTGTATTAAGAATACATATCATAAATGTTTAAAAGTGATATTCTGCCAAATGACTTTTTTTTATTAAAGACATTTATTTAAAGTTGTGTGTCATGCAGTATAATTTGAAGACAGGTTGGCTTGGGCTCTACTTTCTTGGAATTAGTATATCATAAATAAAACTCTCATTCTCTCCCTCTCTCTGTCTCTGTCTCTCTCTCTCTTTCTCTCTCTCTCTCTCTCTCACACACACACACACACACACACACACACATACACTTCCCTGAGACAGGTAAAATGAACATCTCTTACCTCTAGAATATGGAATAATTTTACGTACTCTCCAAGCAGTGTTAGTTTGCCTTGCATTTACTGAAACTGAAGTCAAAGAACAATGTCTCAAACTGACAATTATTGTATGAATCACACATTAGACAATGAGCAAGACTTAATAGATATTCTGATAAATGTACTATTTGCAGCCATGTTAAAACTCATATCACTAGCAGAAAATATATATATTTTAAGTATACACCTTATGTCAATGCCCTGCATAAACTCTTTTCATTTACTTCTCATTCCAAAATATAAGTGGAATCCAAGCTCCTTAAAATGGAAGAAGAACCTTGGACAGTTTGGTGGTCTGCCACCACCTACCATTTCAGTTTCATTTGTTATACTACTGCCCTTCCTTTGCATGCACAACTGTTCCTTAGTTCATGCAATATGGCAAGCGCTTTCCTAACTGACAATGTTGACTTTTCTCACTTCTGTGAGTTTTCTCACTTCTTCAATCTCTTGTTATTTTTCTCTTTACTAACTCTTACTTATACTTTGGGATTCCATAGTACTGCTTCAGGGAAGGCTTGCTTGCTGCCTCCCCACTAAACCAGTTCTCAATAATATACGGTGTTTTCTTTCATTCATAGTACTTTCCAGATTTTGTAATGATATAATTATTTAGTGTGATTGTTTAGGGTTATTTCTCCCACTGGACTAAGTTTTCAGGAGAAAGTGATTTTTGGTCATCATTGCATCCTTAGTGTTCTCCTTGGTGCCTGGCACTTAGTAAGTATTTAATCACATGTAAAATAATAGCAATGATAGTAATAATAATAATAATACAAACATAAAAATATAACATAGCTTGGAAGATAGAAATATTTCTTTTTTAAAAACATTTTATTTATTTATTTATTTATTTATTTGACACAGAGAGAGAGATCACAAGTAGGCAGAGGGGCATTTCCAAGAGGGAGGGCAAGCAGGCTCCCTGCTGAGCAGAGAGCCCAATGTGGGGCTCAATCCCAGGACACTGAAATCATGACCCAAGCTGAAGGCAGAGGCTTAACCTGTTAGGCCACCCAGAGGCCCCTAATATAAATATTTCTGAGTGGTTATTGTGGGCCCATGTGTTAGATCCTGAAGGAACAGGTAAGTAGATTTGCTCCTCTGCTAGAACTTATAGTCTAATATAATCAAACCAATGGGTTACATTTGTCAAGTAGAGAATGAAAGATTGAAGCTAGTCTTCCTGGTGGCATTATGGCATTGATTGACACATGAGCTACCTCTGGAAAAATGAATCAGCTTTGTTATTTAAAATGGATGATGTAGGAAAGAGAGCTGGCATTGTCAGAAATTCCATTAAAATGAGAGTAAAGAAAGCATGTACAATTGAGTTTTATCTTGGAATTAATAGGAACACACAAAAAATGAAAATAGACTTGATGAGCTCATTTGTATGAATGCATGCGTGTGTTGGAAACAGGATAAAGTCTTCATAATTAGAGGTTGGGGTTTATATCAACAACATGAACATCTCCTGGGAGTTTCATAGAACGGAGAATCTCAGGTCTAAGCAGAATTATTGAATTGGAATCGACCTTTTAGGAAGATTTCAGATGATTTCTGTACACTTCTAAAGTTTGAGAAGCACTGCTACAGTGGATAGGCTTCAGAGAAGGAAGGATTGGAATTGAGAACAAATGGATAAGGGGTTATTTCAGGGGTGCAAATCTTAATGGTAATAACCAGGAACAACAACAACAACAACAAAACCCAGCATTTAGTTTTCTAAAGGAGGTCTAAGTTTAAGTTTATGTGAAATATAATCTTCCCAAGTTAAAATCCATGTCCAAGAATCCCATATTATTTCAATGTGGTAGATTAGAATACTCAGCAAGTTTTGATACCTTTTCTCATACCCCTCCCCAATGGAAGGAGGTGCTAGTGCAATTAAAAGACACCCTCTAAATCTAAATGCATGCTTAGGGTTGCTTCTTTCCCTTCTGCCATTTCCAAGTTAAGAGCATGCACTGAGTGGCCAGCTAGAACGGAAGAAATGAGAGAGCCACATAAAGGCAACCTGAACTGAGTAATTCTTTTCCAGTAATCACAGCTCCTCGTAGACATTTTTTTATTAGATATACACTTTCAGATCATTTGCCTAGAAAATTAAAATAGCAAGAAAGAACCAAAATTTTGATTGTAAAGAATAGCATTAATTACATTAATTAGGGAATATTATACTTTTTATATTGTTTTCTCATCCAAGAATATCTAACTTTACATTCTTTAAGGATTTTTTATTTTAAATATATACCATGTAACATTTTAATAAAGGTCATTATACATATTTTGCAACTTTACTGATAACTTAAAAGCCATATTTTGCTTTCCCAGGTATTTTTCAATACAAATACAGAAAAGCATTTGATATTTAAGTTTTTTTAAAAGATTTTTTAATTTATTTATTTGACAGACAGAAATCACAAGTAGGTAGAGAGGCAGACAGAGAGAGAGGAGGAAGCAGGCTCTCTACTGAGCAGAGAGCCGATGTGGGGCTCGGTCCCAAGACCCTGGGATCATGACCTGAGCTGAAGGCAGAGTCTTTAACCCACTGAGCCAGCCAGGCACCCCGATATTTAAGATTTTTCTGTAATTCACCTTGTGAACTGATTATTTTTCTCCAGAGAACCATGAGTAATAGAGAAGGAAAGGGATTTTTTTTATCAATTTTCTATTTCTCTAAATATAAAGCATTTTATTTTTATTATTTCTCATGATTTCTATGGTTTAGGAATTTCAAACAGCCTGAGCTCATCCATCTTACCCCATGCAGAAGCTGAATACTGAATGCCGAAAGTAGATGGTCCCTGGCCTTAGCTGGTCGTCTTTACTCTTCATGTAGTTCCAATGATTTTCCAAGTTCCATTTGAGGTTCTTTCAGAGCAGTTGGACTGTTTATATGATAGCTTAGAACTACAGGACAAGTAATCTTCAGAGACAGGCAGTGGCTGCATAGCCATTTGGGACCTAGATCTGGAAAACAATTGCATCACTTTCATTACACAGTACTATTAAAAACTACTAAAGTTAGCACGGTTGCTACTGGTCTAGAAAAGGGATCAGTATTATAGACATATAAAGTAATCACTGGGTCTTTGAATCTGTTGTTGGAGAAGGGCAATTGTGTTCATTTGCACACAAAAGTTAGTAAAAACTTCTTATGCAGATACCTTGTTCCATTGTAGTAGTTTAGAAGTTTGATAGTGGTAGAAAGGATTTATATATACTGATAAAAGCATAGAGTGTGTAATTTGTTTTTTCAATGGTTTAATTCTTTTTATACTCTCTCCTGTAGAGCAAGAGAGAAACCTGAAAATGACAGTTCGTAAGACATTTTATGAGCAGAACTAAAATTGTGATTCAGCCGATGAGAGATGCAGATTTGGGAGACAGAATAGAAGTTGAAAATATTCTTAGATCAGAGCTGAAGACAACTACTTTGGAACTTGGCAGAATACTGTTTGCAGTGGTTTCTGGGCAAATATCCCTTAATCAATTCTGTGTTATGGTCTGGGAAGAGTCTATACTTCCAAATTTCCTAAGCTAGCAGTATTTTAGGATCTTTATTCTTAAGTCTACAATCATTGTAAAAGCCTTTGATACCCTGTAGTAAGTCTCTTATTGCAAGGAAAACTAAAATTTTGCAATTTTTCTGATAGAACTTTGCCTGATCAAACACGGAAACAACATACTTCAGAAAATGATAGCATTTACCAATATGAGGATCTCAGTGATATTTTCCATTATGATTTCTCAGGCCCACCTTAGAGGTTTAGCAAATACACAATGTACACATAATAAAACACACAATTTACACATAATTCAAACATCTGAACCTTTCAATATTTTGTCACTCTTACCTCTCTCTCTATCTAATCAATACAACTTTCCTTACCTAAATCCCTCTTTTACCAGGTCCCTTTTTATTCACAAATGCTCTTAAAAAAAAAAAAAAAAAGATCTAAATGAATGCAGGTATGAATTAATAGCTAGTTTAATAATTTTTAAGTGAATTTTAATCCAGTTTTATATAATTAAAGCATATTCATTCCTATTTATGTTAGTTTTGAAATATCTACATTTAAATAGTTTTCAGAATGTGGAAGATATATGAACAAAATTTTCTTTCTATGAGAACAATCTATGCACCTTTTATAGATTCAAAATACATAATGGATTATTAAAGGTTCTGAGAGTCTTTCATCAAATATCTCATAATTTTGTTCCAGCGGATGTCCCTGAAATATTTTTGATAAAGAAATCCTGCTAAGCTCTTCATCTTCAAAAAAGGCTGACGGAGAATATTTGATCAGAGCTGTGAATCAATCTAAATAATTAGCAGAAAAAATTAATTTATTTTCAGTTTTTTTTAACTACTTACACCAATGTCAACACTACCGAAGTCATCACATAATCACTGTGCTGCGAAAATAAAGTCAAATGAATCATTAAATGTGTTGATCAGTAACCCTTAGTGTGAAAAGAGGGAAGTCTTATAGGGAGAAAGACCCACTGCTTTCTCTGAAATAGAGAGAGAAACAGAGAAAAAGAGCAAGAGCAGGAGAATAAGCCAGAAAGCAAGAGAGAAAAGCAGGTCTATTTATTGAACACATAGCATTCCCAGGAGAAAACTAAAAACATAACCTGATATGTAAATATTTTAATATGTGTAAGTATCCTAATGAAATTAACATTTACATAGAGTATATAAAATGTTAACTTTATTTTGAAGATAATTCTTGAGAACCCAATGAAGTTATTATAGTATACAATTTCATAATCACCTTCAGAATCTCACATTGTTATAGGCCTGCTTCCTTAATTGCCTAAGATTCATCAGCTTACAGTTCTGCTCTTCATTTTCATCAGTGTTTGAATTCTTGATTGAGAGATGGTATTTCATTCCTGCTACTATGTCTATCTGGAATCTTCTCAGAAATAAATTAAATTAAAATTACAAATCTTATTGAACAAAATAATTTATGGTTTATTAATTAGTTTCAAATTAACATTAAGCTGTGTTTGTCTTTTGAAGATATTAATTATAATCTTTGCCCAGGATTTTAAAAATCATAATTATTCCTGTACTTCAAAACCAGAACAAGAAGGAAGAATGTTAACAAAGTGTTACTGTATGGAATAAAATCTCATCTATGAGAGAAAAATTATGTCAGTATCCTTCGCTAATCTGACGTACCTAATATAAAATAATTTACTGTATTTTAATTTAGTGTTTTATCTGATGAAATTATATTCTATACAGATGTTCAAAACTTTTTTCAAATGCTAATCTTACTTGGATGCTTAGTGTGACAGAGAAAATATTCTGCATTCACCAGACCACTTTCTTTTCTCCCTGGCTGTGTAGAAAAACCTCACTGTCTACCCTTCAGAACTGTCAGGGCCATGTGACTGAATTCTGGACATTTGAATGTGAATATGAATTATATATACAAATTCTGCTCCCTAAATTCTCCATGCAAACCTCCATGCCTACACCCTTCTTTCAGGTAGATGCTACCAGGAAAACCTAGAAGCTATATGCTAATAGCAGACTAAAGTATAGAAGATCTCTTCTTTCCTGATTGACTGCATGAAGGTGAAGTAACAAGTGTTCAGTCTGAAGGGACCTTGAAATTTCTGATTTTATCAGATAAAGTAGCTCTCATTAAATGCCCTCTATAAGATTCCTAATCAGATCACATACAGACAGTAATTTTCTATTACTCTAAATAGTAATAGTATAATTGATTGGTAATACTTTAAAAAATTGTAACAAATTTATAAATAGCATAATCCCTTGCTTGAATTTATTAGAAGTTTCTAAAGAAGCAGGATGCATCTTGGTTTAACCAATAAGAAAAATGAATTTCAGAGAATATATCCAAGATCACATTTTGCAATATAACAAAAAGCTGTTAGAATATATATATGTATATATACATATATATAATAGATATAGATATATAATAGATATAGATATAACTATTATATATAGATATATATTAGAATATATATTTAGAAAGAATACATATATACATACATATATACAGTTTAATGTAGTTTCCCTAAACAAATGATGTTATTTGCAGTTCTTCAGACTTCCAAGTTTTTGCACATTTTGTCTCTTCTTGGCATTCATTTCCTTCTCTGCTTGGTCTGCCAATATTCTAATAATCATTCAAATAAAGATCAATTATGATTTTTTTCCATGAAAGTTTCTGTTACTGTTAATCAAAGGAGATTTGCCTCTTCATGGTCCTCTCCATTTTTTTCTTTATTAAACATTGGGTACATATGTCATTGTTTTATAATGATTTCCATGTTTAACTCTCTCTTTATAAATGGTGCAAAAGAGAGCTAAGGATCTTGATATTTTTATTTAATATTTAGATATTGACTTCTGATACTTTTATTAGCAACTGATGACCTTGTGATATATTGATTAAAGAGAAAAGAAAAGAACATTTAAAGGCTAATACTAAACAAAGGTGGTTTAGTTCCTGGTAAAATATAAATGTAAAGTGGAAAAGGTGAAAAATAATTTGGATACTCAGTTACCATTTATTAAAAACTATTTAGGATATGATGTGTTGTTTCTCAATCAGTGTTATTTAGTGTTATTTTCCTTATAATTTTCCACAATCATTATTGTAAGATTAAATTTATCACATGACCCTTGACTTTGCATTATTATTATTTGGTTTTTAATTTTGTTGTATCCCTCTATCTCCAAATGTTTATGTGATATTAGATGAGCACATACTTACAACACTAATTGTAAAACTAATCTAATTGTAATGAAATATTTATTTTTCCCTAATCCTATCATTAAACTGAGTTATTGTTCCCTAAATATTTTACAAATTTTATAACTATGTTGCTTAAAATGGTAGATAAAAAATTGATGACTAGGAAATATAACAGTTTCGGGTATAAATATATTAAAATTCAAAATTCCAGTTTCTAACGTCCATAATTGAATTTTAGTGAATCAAACGAATGAAAGAAATGACTTCCCAAAAGTAAATCTACATTAAGAATTTTGAGGGGTGCCTGGGTGGCTCAGTGGGTTAAGCCTCTGCCTTTGGCTCAGGTCATGGTCTCAGGGTCCTAGGATCTAGCGCCAGGCAACAGTAATCTACTTTCTGTTTCTGTAGATTTGCCTTTTCTGTACATTTCCTATAGGTTAGCATCATATTATATGTGGGGTTTGTTTGTTAGCAATATATATTTTTTAATAATCTTCAAGTAAACATCAAGTTTTCTAATGTTCTGACATAAAACAGAACCTTGAAACTTCTTTTTGACCTAACAGTTATTTAGATTTGTATTAATTTGCATATATCAAGGGATAGTCTAGATACTGATAAATCATTTCTCTTATAGTATAAACCATATGTTTTATAACTGTTGTTTTGTTTTTTGCATCAAAATATGTTCTATCCTGTTGAATATTCTATGTATACTTGAGAAGAATATATATTCTGTTGGTTAGTTGAGTGTTCTATAAATACATATTAGTTTTATTTGGGTTGTCTGTTTCCTTACTGATTCTCTGCTTATAGCCCCTGCCCCACCTTTTTTTTCAGTTACTGAGTGAGTAGTATTGAAATCTAAAAAAATACATGATTGCAGATTTATCTATTTCTCTTTTCAGATCTATTTTCACTGGATATGGGATTGATGCTAGTTTTTACTTTTTATTTTTTTCAACATTTTAAAGATCTTGAAGTAACTTCTTGTTAGCATGAGTTCTGATAAGAAGTCTGCTGCAATTCTTATCCTTGTTTGCTTTGGATATGTATTCATGTTTGTCATTAAATTTCTGCAAAATTTCTTCTGCTATATTCTCTTCTTTTTCTGAGATTCTGATTATGAATATACTAAACTTCTTGGTATTGTTTTACATCTTTTGGATGATTTGTCTATCTCATTTTCTTTGTCCTTTTGTATTTCAGTTTGATTAATTTGTGTTGACTTATCTTCACACTCACTGATTTCTCAGCTGTGTCAAGACTGTTAAATCTTTTGAAAGCATTTATCATCCTTTTATCTCTAGCATTTTCACTAGATTATATCTTATAGTTTCCATCTCTCTGCTGAATTTCACAACTGATCTTTCATGTAAAAATCATATAAAAGAACTTATATTGATCATTGTTATTTTATTTATTTATTTTTTAAAATGATATTATTTATTTGAGAGAGAGACCGCATGAGCAGAGGGAGAAACAGTCATCTGTTGAATAGGAAGCCCATTGAGGGCTAAATCCCTGTGCTCTGGCGTCATGACTTGAGCTGAAGGCAGACACTTAACCAACTGAGCCATCCAGGTGCCCCTGACCATAGTTATTTTAAATTTCCTGTCTGATTGTTCTAATGTGTGTTACATCTTAGTCTATTTCTGATGATTGCATTTTTTTTCTTTCTGATTTTTCCCTTTTTTGAATTCTTCATAATTTTTTTATTGTTATTGTTGTTAGAAGTTGGACATGTTTATAGCACTGCAGATATAGAGTCAAATATTTGTTGTGGCTGCAGGTAAGTACACCTTTATTTCTGTTGAGTTTGTTAGCCTGGTATGGGATTGATCTGAATTTGGAATCCAGGACCCGAGATCATGACCTGAGTTGAAGGCAGAGGCTTTAACCCACTGAGCCACCCAGGCGTCCAGTTGTCTTACTTTTCTTTTACTTTTTTTTTTTTTTTAATATAATTTTTTATTTTTTATAAACATATATTTTTATCCCCAGGGGTACAGGTCTGTGAATCACCAGGTTTACACACTTCACAGCACTCACCAAAGCACACACCCTCCCCAATGTCCATAATACCACCCCCTTCTCCCAAACACCCTCCCCCCAGCAACCCTCAGTTTGTTTTGTGAGATTAAGAGTCACTTATGGTTTGTCTCCCTCCCAATCCCATCTTCTTTCATTTATTCTTCTCGTACCCACTTAAGCCCCCACAGTTGTCTTACTTTTCTAATGAAGACTTTTACTTGATTCTCAAGCATGTAATACTAGTATAATTTCAATTTATGTCACCAATTACATTCAATCTTATAAAACACTATGATTTATGAACAACTATAGTTATGTCATCCACAACCTGAAATATCTAAAGAAATTACTTCCTTTTGAACATATTATAAAGACCAGAATAATTAGGATAGATTTGTCATTGTGTATTCCTTATTTATCAAACACTATTCTACATAAATCTTTTACTGTATATTGTGAATTTATTAAATGATTTAATCGTTATTCTTCATATGATATATATTCTGTATCTATATGCTTTTATTCCCATAAGATAATTTTAAAATTTTATTTTCTTCTTTAGCTAATATTCAATGACCATCTGTCTTTGACTTTTCTGTGAACTCACTGCTTTTCACCACTCCAGCCTGTGCTAAACTTAAAATTTGGAAGAAATAATTTTCTATCCAATATATGTCACTGAACCACTTACAGCTTGCCTTATATGCCTTAGAAGTTCAGTGTCTTTAGTAATTAGGATAATATGTTCATTTGATGATGGCACCTATTATGATACCAATGAAAATGTTTATGGTGGTGGTGTGAGCTCTAAATATCTTTGCAGATATCTCTGTTCATATAAACATTTTATATCAAAATCTGATGAGACTTGTTAATTCTTATTTATTTTCTTGAGACAGTTGATTCATTTAATGTCACAAAGACTGTGATAAAATTCCTAATATCATTTAAATTTACAAATCAGCTTTATTGTTAACATTAAAGAAACACAAGAAAAAGAGAATGTCTAGCATTTCTAGCTTTGCTAGTAGGAAAATAATCTGTGTCCTGACATTTAATTTTAATCTTGTGTGATATATAACCACGTCTTCTGTGAAATACTTTGACCTATGTGATTATATTTGTTTCAAATGCCAGTGAATGTTCCAGTCAATTAAACTGTATATTTGGAATGTAGATATCTGTATATCAATTGTTATTGAAAAATTTAAAGCTATATCCTGAACTAAGAAGTTTCAAGGGCCAATTAAATAAACATTTTGAATGCTTTCATGATTGCTGCTTTTTTTTTTCCAAGAAAAAGAAGAAATGTCAACTTCACAGGAAACATCTAGAAATAATTCCAATACCACATAATAAAACTGGAAATAGTGTTAGCAACTTCCATTTTCATTGCACTAAAAATTATTTAGTTTTTTTAATTGGTGAGATAGACCGGTGGGTATTATTAGTGCACTTTTACAGCTGAAAAGCAGATTCAGAAATGCCAACATTTGTCAAAATTTTACAGCAAGCCACTAATTAAGCAGGATTTTGAATCCTGGTCTTTTAAAACAATTCAGTATTCTATTAGTAGTTTTTCTGATTTATAAAATTTATTCTTTCAGTAGAGAGTCCTGTGGAAAATAAAGTCAATACTGATTTTGATAAATAATTTCAATAATACTGAACTATTTTAAAACAGCAATTGATGGGGCACCTGGGTGGCTCAGTGAGTTAAAGCCTCTGCCTTCACTCAGGTCATGATCCCGGGGTCATGGCATTGAGCCCCACATTGGGCTCTCTGCCTGATGGGGAGCCTGCTTCTTCCTCTCTCTGTCTGCCTCCCTGCCTACTTGTGATCTCTGTCTGTCAAATAAATAAATAAAATCTTTAAAAAAAAACAACAACAGCAATTGATAAGTGAAACTACATTTTATTCTGTTGACACAAAATTAAAAATAACTTGAAAGATTATGTTGTGCACATGTCCTCCCAGTGGGCAGACTTTAGAGCACGTGACTTGGTTGCATTGGCTGGAGACTGGAAGAAAAGGAAAAATATTTCAAGACCAGACACAGGGAGTTGGAGGTAGAAGTTAAGCAAATGTATAAAGGGGTAAGCAAAGAGTTTGAAGATTTTTGAATCCCATGTCAATTCCTAATGAGGAGACTCATGCCAACCATTTGATAGGATGGCTCATTCAGTCATGATTTACTAGCATCTCTCCTCAACCTTATCACCTGATCCAGAAAACCATTGAGCCAGCGATAGAGGTTATGCAAGGTCCCAGTAGGGGCCTTCCTAGAAGGAAGTCCCAGACTTCCTTCTCCTAAGGATTGTCTATTTAATAGCAAAGCTTAATGTTTATTCTACCAGAACAGGTAAAAATTATTGCAGTCCTAGTAGGAGGTGTCTCTCAGGGGGACAACTGATTTCTTGGAGCAATTTTTGATATTTATATTAAACCTATTACTTCTGAAGGAGGCAGTTATTTTTTCTTAGCCAAATAGAGGCACTTGTAGGGGCTCACCTTTCTTGCCAACACAGCTTTTGACAACACTTTGATCTAGAGACTCATAACTATCTGACAACATGGAACCTGACACAGTAGCATCTAAAATTAAAAGACTGAGATTTTGGCAGGGAAGGTGCAAAAAATGAGCACATTATCAAGAAACTGACTGATTCATTCATGAATAACACAATATAGAACATTTTCAACTGATAGAAAATTGTAACATTGGAACCAACCTGGGAATAATAAACTGTAATAGTAAAATACTATTCTTCAGGATACATAATATACATGAAACGGTCACAATATGAGGCCCTGATTTCAAGAGGTAGGCTCCAAAATTCCCAGCATCAAGGGGTGGTGCTTCTCATCATTGCTCTCAGTAACTTACCTGGTGATTTGGTGGCTTCTTATCACACCAATTTTAGTTCCTGCATGATTCAGTGTTTTAGTCAACAGGGCCATAGTAAAAACCCTTGTGGGTTATTTGTCAAATAAAAGGATTGCTGTACTAGGTACAATCATCAGATGTGATAACAGTTAACCCTTGAGCAACACAGCTTTGAACTGAACAGGTCCCCTTATATATAGACTGTTTTTGATAGAGTACTGTACTATAAATGTATTTTGCTTGTGATTTTCTTAATAACATTTTTCTTTTCTCTAGCTTATTTTGTTTTATTATTTTATTTTATTTTATTTATTTTTTATATTATTTTTTAATTAATTAATTTTATTTTATTTTGTATTTTATTTTATTTTTAAACTTTATTTAATTTAATTTTTTATTTTATTTATTATATTTGTTTATTTTATATTATTTTATTTTATTATTTTATTGTAAGAATACAGCATATAATAAATACAACATATAAAATATGTATGAGTTGATTGTTTATGTTATCTGAAAGGCTTTGGTCATCAGTGGGCTATTAGTAGTTAAGTTTTGGGGGAGTCAAAAGTTAAAAGTGGATTTTGTCTCCCCTGGAATTTGGTGCCTCTAACCCTTGGATTGTTCAAGGGCTAACTCTCTTTAAAAATCCAGCACAGCTGATACTCACAAGAGTTGGACATATTATGGTTAGAACTCTTTGTATTAGATAATCTTTTAGTGCTTCCAAAACTACTTAGTAACAGTAAATGAACAAATACAAGAGATCACTGCATCTTGATGTGGTAAAAATGTATCAGAGTTTTTGATAATTCAGGGATAAAGTTCTGGGTCACCTCACTAAGCAAACCACATACAGTAACAGAATTACTACCTGAGGTCATAGCAAATTTAGAAGGAGCAGTAGAGAGGGTTAAAGTGAATTTTACTTATGACCTCAAACCCAACTACAACAGCAAGGATTGTATTTTGTGCTACCAACGTTCAGTTAGTCTTTCCTTTTTTTTCCTTTTTTGTTTTTCTTTTCTCTTTTAAGAATTGTAATTACTTACCAACTTTAAGAATTAATGAGAGTCCAGAAGGGACTTAATTTGGGGCATAAGTAGATCTTGATATTATAAATGGTGCATTGTAAGATATAATGCTCATATATCACCCATATCTCTCTGGCCTAACTTGGAGGTTGCCTACAGAGAGTTCTCATATATACTGATGCTCTGAAACATTTTAAGAAATGAGGACAAGAGACCAAATATTACAACAAAAATCTGTCCCTATTGCTCCTATCACTCAGAAAATTCCAAGAGATTTAGGAGCTGGGAGCTAGGAACTGACTAGATTAAGACCAAATATATGTGAGAAATATATTTTGGTCATCTGAATGACCAACTGTATATTTTTGTAAATTATAATATCATGGTGTGTTTCCATGTATGCATGTATGTGATTAAATCAGAAAAATATGAATCTTTGTAGCAAATTCTAGATTTATATTTTTCAAACAGTGTCAAGAATTTAGCTAAGCTACTCCACGTATTGTTGTTTCCACATCCACTTCTTTGACCAAGTGGACTGTGGGGTTCTTGAACTGACACTAGCAACTGTATATAAGTGATGTAGACAATAACCTGCGGAGTAGCAAGCAATTTAAGTCCCTGATAGGAATTTCCCAACAGCTCTTCTGGCCAATAGTTTCCCCTTCACCTCCCAAGGTATTCCACTTGGCACTCCTTTCTTAAGAACCCCTTGGAGCTCACCAAAACACCACCCTTGTTGGTTTGAATTGGCCAATTTGACCTTAGCCTAAAACTCTGAGGCACTCTACCCATGAACCCGAAAAAGTACATGTACCCCCAGGTCCTGCCTTTCTCTTTTTCTGTTCTTCACCTTGTCTTCCCAGTGTGACTTCTCAATGAGTACCCTCGACCTCTTCCACAACCTGTGAGTAATATACTTCTTCGTTTCAATTTTTCTTGTGGTCCATTGTTGAACCATGCATGAGTCACCACCTAGCACTCTGCATTCTACTTACTAACAGTTAAATTAACAAAGTCATAAGAAAATTAGTCTTCTATCTCATTATACTCCCTTAACAAATAATAGGCAAATAGAAAAATATGATACAAAATTAAAGGAACTTTAAGGAATATTATTAATTAGCATTTTTGTCTTAAGACTTATTTTATTTATTTATCATATCACATATGCTGTGACATTTTTCTTGTGCTTTATTGATTACTTATAAGTTGCCACAGCTATTTTGGAAAGTAAGAAAATCCAAGTAAAACAGCTTTTTGCCCTCTAAATATGTAATATTTCTTACTTACTCTTCCTGGAATAACTATTGAAGAAAGATAAGACTGAAAATTTAAATATGTTATTTATGCCAGAATATGATTAATATCCATGGGCTTTTTCCATATGACTTCTGTGGAATTAATTTATTGAAGTATGAAATGAGTTCACCTTGTAAAATTCATAAATTTATTAAAAACACATCTTTATTTTATTTTATTTTATTTTATTTATTTTTTTTTTTTAAAGATTTTATTTATTTATTTGACAGACAGAGATCACAGGTAGGCAGAGAGGCAAGCAGAGAGAGAGGAGGATGCAGGCTCCCTGCTGAGCAGAGAGCCCGATGCGGGGCTCGATCCCAGTACCCTGGGATCATGACCTGAGCCGAAGGCAGAGGCTTTAACCCACTGAGCCACCCAGGCGCCCCGACACATCTTTATTTTAAAACTGATCTTACTATAAAATTAGTCATTGTAGTTAGTATTCTGTCACAGAGAAAATATTTTCATTTAAGCTTCTGTCAGATTCATTCAAACCATCTTAGAAGTAAATTTAATCCCTGCCAATAGAAAACACAGTGAAGTCTATTAGCCATGATTCACAAAGGCTAGGAAAAGAGTTTTTGGAAGGCATATTTTGTTGATCACAATTTACTTCATTTTTATCTTCCTCTGAGTCTCTTACACCTGTATGGCTTTTCTAAGGAATTTCCAGTATTACAGCTTTAATTTTTGTTAGGAAGAAGGGGAAGAAATCTGCATATGATATGGCCAAATTAAGACACATGTCACTGGGAAATAGATGTTACAGAAAAAAGAGGAGAAAATCAAAGAAAATATCATCTTATTGAAACTGTAAAGACACAAATATTTTTAATAACTTTAAAGTGCATAATTAGAATTGACTTTTAAAAATATCATTCCCTAAAAGCTTTGATTCTGCAAGGTTTCCCATGGAATTTATATTTAAGCAAACTATATGTAGCGTTAGCATGGCTGGGTTAGAATAGTTCTTGGTATTTTTATTCAGATTTTTTTTAAGGTTTTATTTATTTACTTGACAGAGCGCACAAGCATGTGCACAAACGAGAAGTGGCAGGTGGAGGGAGAGGGAGAAGCTTTCTCCCTGTTGAGCAAGGAGCCCCATTCCAGATGCCATCCCAGGACCCTGGGATCATGACCTGAGCCAAAGTCAGACACTTAATGGACTGAGCCACCCAGGCTCCCCTCAAAATATTTTTCAATGAAATTTTTAAATTGTTTCCATAAGGAGCATACATACAGGTGAATACTAGGGTAAAAAGTTTATTTGCTACCATCTGGCACTAGATAAATAAAAGGGAATTTGTCAGCCTTTTAGCTTTGTTTGCAATGACTGAAAATCTTTTAGAACATAAAGAGCTTAAAAGGGAAAAGCAAAAGTTAACAACACTATCATTCCATTCCCTAAGAAGCTTCCAACAAAAATAGCATTTGGGGATGAGTCCTCAGAAAGAAAGGGAACAAGTGAAAGACGGATGCTTTTTCATGATATGTGGAATGTTTAGGAATACAGCTCTTTACTAAGGCAAAAAGAAGTTCCCAGGACCACTTGGCTATGAATATCAGAAAATAGCAATAAAGTGAAGCAAACAACAACAAAAACAAAAACAAGATAGAGTGAGCCACAGTGGTTGAAGATAAGGGATCATTAGGTATTCAACCTTACTTAGCCCTGTTTAACTTCTATTATGTATAATATGTATAATTATATATAATATGTTCTATTATATATAATATAAGGTGATCAAAACATGGATACTTACCTTGGTTGGCAAAATAGAATAAGGAAACAGTTAAGTCATTCTATATAAACTAGTTAGTTTTCAAGGAAAAAAAAAATCAAATATCCTCCTCTGGCCCATCTAACATAACCAACACTTCTTAGTCTGACTCTAGTACCATTCCTACCAAATAACACATTGTATGTTGCCTAGATGAGAATATTTATTCTGTCCAAATATAGATACTCTATGATTTTCCTGGTAATGCAAGAGTCTAGGATTAGGGTGCAATTTTATAAACTGTTCCCTCAATTTTTAAACTCAATGGTGATGTTTTGATCACTCTACACTGGTAATTTTTTTTCTTCCAATTTCTCTTTGCTCTAGTATTTTTTTTCCAGGAAATATTTTTCCTTTTATTAGTTTCATTTATCAAAGAATGAAGGATACTGGGCATTTATTACAGTCCTCTCCAATTTTTTTTTTTAACAAAACCTACTTATTTAAAAAGCAGATACCATAGGCACTATAACACTGTAACTTTTATAATGCAGAAAGCAACCTTGTTCTTATTACATCTTCCCCATATTCTTTAATACTTTAAATTCTGAAGATACAATTCTTCCATGAAGGACAGAGGTTGAAATGAAAAGTCCATTGGGATAAAAGAAACAACTTTAGGTGTCCTTATGCTCTCCAAAATGTGATTAAAGTTTGTTTAAGGAAAATTATTTAATATTTATTAAAAATTATTCTACCTTAGGGGTACCTGGGTGGCTCAGTTGGTTAACCATACAACTCCTGAATTCGGCTCTTGTCATGAACTTAGGGTTGTGAGATCGAGCCCAAATTGGGTTCTATATTGGTGTGGAGCCTGCTTAAGATTCTTTTCCTCTGCCCCCGACTCTCCACCTCCATTAATCTACCTTAAATTTTAAGAGTACTTTGTATCTATTCTTTATTTGTACACATTTCCTTCTGCTTCAAAAGTTTTGAGTTGCAAAAATGTGTTTGCTGGCTCCTTCTGTAGGCAACCTCTTAATTTTGGAAAACCTCAGGACTCGATCCTAAATCTTTTACTCATTCTTTGTTATTTTCACTCCCAAGAGATTTCATCCGGACACGTTGTTTTAAAACACACATACTGGCCAAAGATTTCCAATTTTATATTTCTAGCCCTGGTTTATAAACTGAACTTCATTTTGATATAACCAATAACCTACAGGAAAACCTCAACCTGATTTCCTACAAATAAATCAAACTTAATATGGTAAAAGAGAACTTTTGACTTTTAAGTCTCTCCAAGACTTAACATAGATTTCCCACATTTTAGTAAATAGCAATACAGCTCATGCAATTGTTGAAACCCAAAACTTATGAGTCATCATTAATTCTTCCCTTTCCTACATATTTCATATACAAAACAGTAAGAAATGAGCTCTACTACCTCCATCTGAAGCATATCCCAAATAAATCCTCATAATCTATATATTTCTATTTCTTTGCCCATGTACTGTGCCACCCACAGCCTATTATCTTTCACTTCATCAAATCACAATATTCTTCAAAGTGGTTTTACTATTTCTTTTTTTTTAATTTTTTATTTTTTATAAACATATATTTTTATCCCCAGGGGTAAAGGTCTGTGAATCACCAGGTTTACACACTTCACAGCACTCACCAAAGCACATACCCTCCCCAAGGTCCATAATCCCACCCCCTTCTCCCAAACCCCCTCCCCCCAGCAACCCTCAGTTTGTTTTGTGAGATTAAGAGTCACTTATGGTTTGTCTCCCTCCCAATACTATCTTGTTTCATTCATTCTTCTAGATGTCCATCAACAGATGAATGGATCAAGAAGAAGTGGTATATATACACAATGGAATACTATGCAGCCATCAAAAGAAATCTTGCCATTTGCGACAACATGGATGGAACTAGAGCGTACCATGCTTAGTGAGATAAGTCAAGCAGAGAAAGACAACTATCATATGATCTCCCTGATATGAGGAAGTGGTGATGCAACATGGGGGCTTAAGTGGGTAGGAGAAGGTTTTACTATTTCTAATTGTGCCTCTCTTCAATCCATTATAGTTTTGTTTTTAAAAGCTAATGGCCTCAACATAGAAGGCAAAACATTGAATGGAGGGGCACCTAGGTGGCTCAGTTTGTTAAGCGACTGCCTTTGGCTCAAGTCATGGTCCTGGAGTCCTGGGATCGTGTCCTGCATCAGGCTTCCAGCTCCACAGGGAGTCTGCTTCTCCCTCTGACTTTCTCCCCCTCCATTCTCTCTCTTTCAAATAAATAAATAAAATCTTTAAAAAAAAATTGAATGGCTACCTCTTCTTGTAATTCAGACTTTCCTTGATATTTGAAAAGTAGCATTGTTCTGCTCATGTATCACGCAGTATAGTTTTCCTTATAGCATTCAATTGCTATGAGAAAGACTTTTTTTTTTTTTTTTTTAAGTTACCAATCTCCTTTTGGTGAAAATTAATCCAGTGTCCCTCTTATAATCACAGCCACTCGAAGAGTTTCTGGCAGAGAGCAGGCACTAAAAAATACCTCCTGAAAAAAGGAATAAATGAATGACTACCATTTTATTTCTTTTTAATTGGTTTATATTCACATGACAAAATATTGAGTATGATATTATTTATTTTATGTAAACATTATGCAAATACTTTTTCTTATGATATTACAAAATATCACAAGATGTCTGATGAGTCAATCTTAGTCATTCAAGGAGAGAAATGAAGAAAATATATTTTTTAGATTCTTATTGTCTACTTGTAATTTTCTTAAGTGATTAGAAAATATGTGTCTAAAATATTAGAGAATTTTTGTAAGATCTTAGGTTACTCCAAAGAAATATATATTTTTTCTCCGTTCATTTAGCTCATCTTGACAAGAAATCTACCTTCAAGGATTAAACTAAAATAGCTATTCTTTGTTTCTGAAGGAAATAAGTGTTTCATAACATATTTTTCAGCATTTCTCAGAGAAAGCATTCCCTATGTAATATAATGTCGGGAATATTTAGCTATGTCATGTAGCAAGTTGTTTTATTTTTGTTTTTGTTTTTGTTTTTTTGCCATAGGCATTCTGATAACCTTTAAATGAAAGTCTCACTGTGAGTCTCCAAAGGGAAAGTACCTTCAGTGTTTTCCCAAGATACTTTAACCTAGAATCCCTTCTTTCCAGGGCACATATCACCATTTTGGAGAATTGGAAACAGTTTAATTTATCCCCAGAATTTAAAATTATACTTCAAATAATATTTCAACCTCAGCATCTCTGAAATGTCAGTCCTACTTCAGTACTTTAGATCTGCTGGGTGTGGTGAACAAATACCAACATAAATTAAAACAAAAACAAAAGACCAAAGTTGTATAAATGCCATCTAAATTACTTTCTAAATCTCTTTCAAAAAATGCTCAAGTATAGGGTTTTGTATTGATATTATAGGACAGGGTATTGGGGGCATCCTGCTAGAGTCAGCCATAACTGGGGATCGAAGGGTGACTCAGAGCTGCTTGTCACCTCTGTTAAGTCACAGAACTGAGGCCCAGTCCAGAAGGCCGAGTCTGAAGCAGAAGCTGCTGCAGTGCTAACCTGGGCCAGGGAATCCCTTTCCATCGAACCCTCACAAATATGAGCTCGAGGCCTGCACTTGCTGTGCTCACTGGGGTGGGTCATGTGTAAGAGCATGTATAAGAGGTAATCATGGGCAGGGATGCATGTGCGGGCATCTCCTCGTGCAGGTCTGGGTGTGGATGGGACATGTGGTGCAGTGTCTCCAGTGCTGGCAGGCCTGTTGCTCTTACCATTGCCATTCTTAATGCAACTTCAATGGGAAACAGTCGAGTTCAGCATGTTTTTAAGAGTAGGGGGGAGAGGGTAGGTATGGAGGAGGGGAGTGGGCCACAGTGTGTTTTGACCAGGTGTTAAATGACCAAATATGCCTGTCACTTGCCTTTTCACAACAGGTCTCTTCATCTGTCTGGTTGAACTCCTGGTGTCTGGTATTTCACAAGAATGCTGATTCTTAAATTTTGTGTTCAAACTCCAGTTTAAATGGTTATTTTCATATAAACTTGTGACACCTGAAAATTTTCAAATAAAGAGGACTTGATTAAAATAAAACAAAACTTTTTTACACAAGGGTGAACCTTCACAAATGGGCAAAGGAGGTCAAAGATTGAAAATTCTAATTATAAAGTAAATAAGTTCTTTTGATTTAATATACAACCTAGTGACTATAGTTAATAATACTATATTATTTATTTGAAAGCTGCTAAGGCAGTAGATCTTTAAAGATCTCATCACAAGAAAAAAGTTTGTAACTATATATGGTAACAGATGTTAGCTAGACTTATTTTGGTGATCATTTTATAATATATGTAATTATTGAATCATTATATTGTTAATGTTAAAATGTTAAAAATAACATTATGTGTTGGGGTTCCTGGGTGGCTCAGTTGTTAAGTGTCTGCCTTTAGCTCAGGTCATGATCCCAGGGTCCTGGGATTTAGCCCTGCATCAGGCTCCCTGCTCATTGGAGTCTGTTTCTCCCTCTTTCCTTCTCCTTGCTTGTGTTCCCTCTTTTGCTATGTCTATTTCTGTCAAATAAATGAAATCTTAAAAAAAATAATAAGTCATACTTCCAAAATTTTGAGAGTTTGGAACAATAATGAACTCAAAAAAAGGTAACTAAAAATGGACAACATATTACCTTCTAAGCTTTCAGTATTGTTTTTGTGCGTATGTTTTTGAATTAAGGAAATAAATAAAAATAATACTATGTAAAGAAATCTAGACCATGAAGAACTAGAATCAAAAGAATCATAGCTTCATATTCTATTTACATGTTTGTTTCCTGGCTTCCCATAAGACCCTTGAAACATAAAACAAAATCAAAAGAATATATAGATTGTTAATCTCAGTTTTTTAAAGTAAAGATTACAATCAACTTCTCTATAAATAAGAAATAACTGGGCTGGGAGATGTTGAGTTTTATCTATTAGATAAATGAAATTCTGGAGTACTTGGAGTCTCCTTATCTAACATTGAGCCAGAATTGATCAATTAATTTTTGTGGGTTTTTTTGGTCAAGTTTGTACAAAATTGATATATGTTTCAAAATTATGTCAAAATAACTAAAGTCAGTCTATTGGCATTTAGCAAGCTATAAATTTTAAAAGAATGTTCTTTAGGTTTCCTGAATTAATATACTTTTTCTTAAAGTAAACTACATTTTTAGTAAACTACATTTTTAGCTAATATGACATTATGGAAAGTATAAATTAATATATTACTAACATATCAATAATTGTTTAACCAATAGTTTATTTTATTTTGTTAAAGATTTTATTTATTTGTCAGAGAGAGAGTGAGAGAGTGAGATAGAGCAGCAGGTAAAGGAAGATGCAGTCTTCCTGCTGAGCAGGTGGTGCGGTGGAGGACAATAACCCCGAACACTGGGATCAAGACCCGTGTTGAAAGCAGATGCTAAACCAAAGGAATCACTTAGGCATCTCTTAACCAATAGTTTAAAAGGTAAAGAATAATTTTATGAAATGTAACACTATAAAATAACTAAGAAAATATTTACATGTTATTGAATTTCTTCATTTGGGATTTCCTTGGGGTTGTTGTGAGTTTAACAATTTGTGGAGTTTTTTTGTTATTTTGGCAATGATCTTTTCTTTCTTTTCTTGAACCCTATAGGAGACTCCTGTTTTACAACACTGTATTATGAACTTAATTTCAGATAGTTCCAATGTCTCTGGTATGTGGTAGATAGAATTATTTTGCAACATTAAAATAATACCCAAGAGATAGTTAAGGAAATTAAATTATTTAAAATATGCTGATACTAGTTTAATTTTAGCATTTCATAACAGATGCAGAAATCAAAGAAAATCTTATTTGTACATTATGCATATTTTGGTCTCAAAGTTATAAATAAAACAATAGGGAATTAAATGGCATAATAATCAATTTTGTAACTATTTTCTCATTTTGATATTTTAATAGTAAATGGTAAATAGATTGACGTAAAAAATGTATTTTTCATTAAAATAAGTAAAAATAAAATAATAAAAAAGTTATGCCTTAATGTAAAATAGACTCAAAATGGATGAAGGACCTCAATGTGCAAAAGGAATCCATCAAAATCCTTGAGGAGAACACAGGCAGCAATCTCTTCGACCTCAGCTGCAGCAACATCTTCCTAGGAACAACGCCAAAGGCAAGGGAAGCAAGGGGAAAAATGAACTATTGGGATTTCATCAAGATCAAAAGCTTTTGCACAGAAAAGGAAACAGTTAACAAAATCAAAAGACAACTGACAGAATGGGAGAAGATATTTGCAAACGACATATCAGATAAAGGACTAGTGTCCAGAATCTATAAAGAACTTAGCAAAATCAACACCCAAAGAACAAATAATCCAATCAAGAAATGGGCAGAGCAGGGGCGCCTGGGTGGCTCAGTGGGTTAAGCCTCTGCCTTCGGCTCAGGTCATGATCTCAGGGTCATGGGATCGAGTCCCGCATCGGGCTCTCTGCTCAGCGGGGAGCCTGCTTCCTCCTCTCTCTCTCTCTCTGCCTGCCTCTCTGCCTACTTGTGATCTCTCTCTCTGTCAAATAAATAAATAAATAAAATCTATAAAAAAAAAAAAAAAGAAATGGGCAGAGGACATGAACAGACATTTCTGCAAAGAAGACATCCAGATGGCCAACAGACACATGAAAAAGTGCTCCATATCACTGTGCCTTAATGTAATAAATCCTAAACATCATTTAGGAAGATTAAGCCTGGAGATAAAATATATATTCTAAGATATGATGAAGAATCTGCTAACTGACTTAGAAATAAATACTAGGCAGCATGTCAAAAGAAATAGAAAAATATACTTTTTTTTTAAAGATTTTATTTATCTATTTGACAGATAGAGATCACAAGCAGGCAGAGACAAGCAGAGAGAAGAGGAAGCAGGCTCCCTGCCAAGCAGAGAGCTTAATGTGGGGCTCGATCCCAGGACCCTGGGATCATGATTTGAGCCTAAGGCAGAGGCTTTAACCCACTGAGCAACCCAGGTGCCCCGACAAATATAGTTTTTGAAAACCCTACCTACATGTAATTCTTTTTTTTTATATATAATTTTTTATTTTTTATAAACAAATATTTTTATCCCCAGGGGTACAGGTCTGTGAATCACCAGGTTTACACACTTCACAGCACTCACCAAAGCACATACCCTCCCCAAGGTCCATAATCCCACCCCCTTCTCCCAAACCCCCTCCCCCCAGCAACCCTCAGTTTGTTTGGTGAGATTAAGAGTCACTTATGGTTTGTCTCCCTCCCAATCCCATTTTCTTTCATTTATTCTTCTCGTACCCACTTAAGCCCCCATGTTGCATCACCACTTCCTCATATCAGGGAGATCATATGATAGTTGTCTTTCTCTGCTTGACTTATTTCGCTAAGCATGATACGCTCTAGTTCCATCCATGCTGTCGCAAATGGCAAGATTTCATTTCTTTTGATGGCTGCATAGTATTCCATTGTGTATATATACCACATCTTCTTGATCCATTCATCTGTTGATGGACATCTAGGTTCTTTCCATAGTTTGGCTATTGTGGACATTGCTGCTATAAACATTCGGGTGCACGTGCCCCTTTGGATCACTACGTTTGTATCTTTAGGGTAGATACCCAATAGTGCAATTGCTGGGTCATAGGGCAGTTCTATTTTTAACATTTTGAGGAACCTCCATGCTGTTTTCCAGAGAGGTTGCACCAGCTTGCATTCCCACCAACAGTGTAGGAGGGTTCCCCTTTCTCCACATCCTCGCGAGCAAATCAAAACCACAATGTGATATCACCCTACCTACATGTAATTCTTATCTTTTAAAATGTATTAAGGAGAAACTAGACAAATTGGAAAATACGTTCTATGAATAAAAGTAAATATTCTAACTAGCTTGGTGTGGTTTCCCAAAGAAAGCAATAAAATGTTAAATATATCATTAAAATGATTGAAATCAAATTTACTGATACTGACCAAACCCTAAATACTTAACTCCCATAAAAGTAGCAGTATGTGTCATTTGAAACATTTTAAAAAACATCTCCCTGATATTCCAAATTATAGAAAGTTGATAAGGAAACAAAGATCTATTAAATAAATTAATTAAATCACAACAAATTTGACTCAATGGGATTTAACATGAAGTTTCAAAATGAATAATGTCCTTTGGCATTATATAAGAAAATTTCAGACATTTAGCTATTGAATAAAGTTAGCACAGCTATAATCAACTTTACTTTCTCTCTGACTGGGTATCCTAATCAAAAAAACACCAGCTTTTAATTTCTTAGAAAGTTTGGAAACCATATAGTCATATATATGATCACTAGATATTTGATGATGGAATATAGATTATTAAATTATTTATTCTCTAAATAAATAAAATTAATATATTGTTTTGTCATTCTTTGTTTTATTATAACTTCAAAAAAACAGTTAAAATACATAACACAGAGGAGAGGAAATTAAAGAGTATTATGCAAAGAATTATGTAATAGCATTTGATTAAGCCATATTACTGTAAAATTCATGAATGCATATTCATTTTACCCAACAGAAATGGCTAAAGTCAGTTTAAATTAAGTGCTGTCACTTAATAGCTATTAAGTGAAACTGGGAAATAGTGTTATTGTAATAAAAAGGGTCATAAAACCCACTGTACATTAAGAAATTTAACTTGAGCAAATTAGATACAACTAAATGTTAGAAATAGTATCTCTTATTACTATTTCATATGAAAAATATGAATTGTCAGAGTTATTAATATGTTTGGGAGAATATTAATCTTCCTAGTGCAAAGGAACACAAAATGACTCACGGGACACTGGAAAATTATATTTTTAGAGTTAAATTTCAATGGATAATAAAAGGCTTTGAATATCACCCCTTTGTAAGGCAATAAGGAAACAAAGAATCCTTTCAAAGCTGACTTGAAATACTCCATTAAAAGCTTGAAAAATAATTTCTGCATATGGGTGATTCATACCTTGAAACAGTAAGGGAAATGGGCAGGCATGTTTTTTAGAGTAGTGCAGTAATGCAAATCTGACTTGGGTGAGATTAACAAATTGAGGATAATTAAAGACGAAACAATAGTAAACAATGTGTGTATTTCTGCCACAAGTACAATTTATTAAGTCATCAAATACTTGAATACCTACTGTGGTTTTAAATGGGGTGTCTCTTTATTGGATGGGGGGACCCAAATGTGGGGCCACTGATCAGGTGGAAGCTGGTGACAGGGGAGGTGAAAAAATTTACCTAAAGCAGAACAAAGGAGACAGAAATTTACCTAATGCACCTTGAGGGAGCTGCAGGCACTACAAGAGTGAAGAGGCTGTTTGCAATGAGGCAGCAGGTAGGGGGTATTTTCAAAGTTGAGGAGGTATGGTGATGTGAAGTAGTCTCACTTTTCTGGTAACTGTGTCTAGTTGTAAGTAACCCATTGGTCAATTAGGGCCTATGTATATTTTGAGGTGGGTCACCTGATGGGCCTATCTGTATTCAGTCAGGTGGTTGCTGTGTGCTCTTTCTGCATTCCATTACTTGAGCCTGTTTGCCTAAAGTGGCCTCTGCATCTACTTGGTTCCAGAAAATGTACTATGTGTTGAAGATACAATGAAACAAACAGCATTCCTTTTGTCCCAGATTTGCTTACAGAAAAGAAGAGACATATGATATCCTGATTGATATTGTACTGACATTGGTAAATGTTTTGGTGAAATAGCTATCTGTAAATATTATACTTGAAAAGCTTTCTTGGTAATTAAGTGATTAAATGATAACTAATAGGGCTAAATTTTTCCATGAGTCATATGGGCTATTTGCAGTGTAACTTTTCCTAGGAATGTAAATGTCTTGGAAACTCTAGTTACTCTATAACCCATAAAAGGGAAGTATTTGTACTCTCCAATGGTGTAGGAGTGAGAAGATATTTCAAATAACAACAACAATAAGAAGAAGAATAACCCAATCATTAAGGATTCTGTAAAAGGGTCATTTTCAAACTACTTGATCTTAAGAATTTCTTAAAATCTTAGAAAGTCTTGAGGTTCCAAAGAATTTTTTTTAAAAAGTTTTATGTATTTATTTGAGCGAGAGAGCATGTGCACCCTGGTGGGGGTTGGGGCAGAGGGAGTGAATCTTAAACAGGCTCCCCACTGAGCCTGGGCCCAACGCAGGGTTCCATCTCACGGCCCATGAGATCATAGCCTGAGCCAAACAAAGAGTCGGGCACTTAATGGACTGAGCCGCTCAGACAATCTGAGGGTCCAAACAATTTTTATTTATGTATTAGCTCTATTAAAGTTCATATTAGAAGTTAACTCTGAAAAAAACTATTATTCCCCTATAAATAATAATAAAGCCTTTATATAAATAACATAGTTTATGAAAATAATTATATTTTCCCAAACAAAAAATTAGTGAAAAGTGACATTGTTTTTCATTTCAGCAAATTTCTTAAATAAGATGACCTAAATTTCCAGCTGGCTTAAAGAGAGCATCTGAATTTGTATGTCATGCATTCAGTCTATGCTAATTGCACTCATCACTTAGCCTTTTGAAAAATCCACAGTTCACACATGAGGAAATGTCAGTGAAAAAGAATTATCATGATACTAGTTTTGACCTCTGGAGTTCCTGAAAGGTTCTCTAGAATTCAATTTGAGAGTAATTAGTATCTAATATCCCATAATAATACTATGAAAAGGAACATTGACTCTCAGTAGTTTGGCTAACTGTATTGTGGCCTTGATAAAAAAGATGATTATATGTAGAACTAGTCAATATCAGTGGATATTTTTGACTACCTCATGCTACTTGTCACTATAATCCCTGAATTCCATGCTTAATATTGACAAATATTTCTTTTAGGGTCTGAAACAACATTATTCATTACTTCATCCAGGAATCCTCTTCAGGAAACTTCCCTACATTGATGGACATGGTTAAATATAATTTGATCACCACACTATAAACTATTTTCTTCTTATAGGGGTAATAAAGATTATAATGACAGGATTTGAAGCATAGAAAAATGACTAGCTGAGCTATAAATCTTACAGAACTCAGTATATAGTAAGTAGAGATTTTGCAAAAATATTCTCTAGTGTATATTCTCCAAAAAGCATTTTACAGTAACCATCCTACAGCACCATTTACTTATTAATTAAAGGTAAAATAAATCCTTCTTAAAACTCTTGGCTCTCATTTTCATGGAATTATTTGTAAAAATTATGAGCCATATTGGCATATAATACAATTATTTATCATATAGTTATTTTTCAACCATGCTTATTACTGATTAGGTTTCTTAAAATTTGAGTCATATTGTTACGGCATTATTTGTTTTATTTTTATTTTATATACCTACTATGTTATACTAGTATAAGTTAACTTTATTAAGTATATTATTTAGCTAGCAAAAAATCAATCTGTTGACCAGACAAAAATCTCAAGAATGAATCAGGATTTGTTACTGTATCAACTGTAATAAATTATTTAGCTGACCAAGTACAATTGCTATATACATTTTGATAAAAGTATTTTGCAATCATGTGAATCAGAAAGATATTTGACATCTATGGACTGGCAGAAGTTGAATATTTGAGATAAATCATTCTTGGTAACAATAATATGAATAAAAACCTAATGTATGGGGACAATTAAGTCTATTTTAAATAATTTCATTAATAATATAAAATGACTTCTGTTCATTTCTTCCCTACTACATCATTAAATATTATTGAGTTAGGTCATGACATTTTATTCAGAATTATGTTTCTGGCATTTAAGTATTCAGCTCTAAATGTTAAGGATGTCAATTACATAAGCATCCATCTTTTTCACTATGGCCTCCCATCAAACATTAATAGTAGAAGCGTTAATTCATTTCAAGTAGTCTCAAATATCTGCCCTGAAGAAGGTTGATACTCTACAACTGCTCTGACAACCTCTAGTAAGTAATTACTCTTAAAAATATCTCAGTAAATTCAACTCACTCCTAGAGGCATTTTAAATTATATGTCGTTAAAATGTAATGCTTTCTCAAATGACAAGGTCATGCCAAAAAGGAAAACTGCACTCGATTTTTATGAGACATACCCACTCCAATAAAAATGTTACAACTTACACTTCAAATCAGGAAAGATAAGTCATGCTACATTGAAAGACTGGTAGTAATCAAGGTAAATTGTTATAAACACAAACAATAAATCAATATTGTGAGACTATCACTCTATGTGAGAAAATGGTCCATTTGTGTAGAGAGTAGGATCCTGGACAGTTTTTATAATTCGGGACCAAAATGTATTCACAAAAACAGATGTTAAACTGTCTCTACCTAACATTCCCTCCTGATACTCTGACTATTTCCTTCTTTTTTGGATGTATATTTTCAAAGATGAGTAAGGAAACATTAAGGTATAGGCAGTGGGAGATAGGAAGCCCCTCTCTCCCATGAGGAGGCTCTTGCAGGGGGCTATGTGATCAGGCTAACATATATCCCAAATGTGGAGAAATGCTGAGGCTTATAAAGCAAGTAAAAAGAGAACAAACCAGATCACCTGGCCCCCATGTGATGGAGTATGTTTTTTTGGAAGTTACACTGTAGTCACAAAAAATGACCAAACCTCAAAGAAGTAAGACATTAAGGATATTAGTTATGTATAGTCCTTTCTCAAACCAAGCTGGCACAAGGATTTCAAGACCACAAGCTTCCCTTTTACTTACAGCAAAAGTCCACAGTGGCAACTCATTC